>NC_035108.1:284130993-284730993 GCF_002204515.2 Aedes aegypti
GCCACTGTCGGTAGGCAAGTTTCAAGTCATAGATAGTTTCCGGAATCGGCCACTATATCATGAAGGTTTAAGAAAAACGCATCATCGTAAACCTTTTGAGAAACGATTGAATTGAATAACCATGTGTCATGCATATGAATGACCCTACAAATGATCATTTCTGGGGTCCCTCCTCAATTTTTCGATAAAGTGGCCCAATTTGTTATTTTAACATTTAGTGTCAAGTTTGTTGGGGAACTGCATTTCAGTAAACTCATTAATGTTGATCTATAACATTTTTCGAGAATTGAAACGTTAAGTAATCCATTAAAACTATTAGCCGCCGGTTTTTCAGGACATTGAGTTCGAGTGGCCACATCTGGCCACATACCATATCTAGATAATTTATTTATGTCATTGCAAATTAACAATGATAAGTTGGCCTGCCCCCAAAAATAGATCTTCCCTTACCCGACTTGACCCAGTAACCCACCGGTATAAGTCCGGCCACAAGGAATATTCCCGAGTAATCTGGTAATTCATAGAAAACAGATATGGTGGACTAGTATACACCCGATCAGTTTTTACAACGTCGTGCCAAAAACAGTTTCCATAATTTTTTTTCCGCCAAAACCTTATTTTTGCATGAAACGTCGAGAAATTGTGTTCCTTTTTTTGCACGGTTTTTGAAATTTTGAACTGAAAACTTTTTTTTTGCACGGTATGCATCCCCCGTGCAAAAACAGAATCGGGTTTACTGACAAAAAAAAATTGAATCTGTAAACTATTCGCTGAGCGGTGAGGGTTTTAGCATTTATGCTGGTTGAACTATGTCAATTATGGTAAATGTCATCCTTCCAAAGTTTGAAGTGTTTTGAAAAAAAATGACTGTGCACATGTCATTTAAAATTTGTATGGAAAATGCAAATCTTTTACAGTCGACTCTCTCTCTCACTCGATTTTTTGCATCTCGATATCGAGTAAGAGAACCATAGACAGAGTTGGTGGTCCAATGGCTACCGCTTCTGCTTCAGAAGGTCATGGGTTCAATCCCAGGCCCGTTCCTTTCCTCGTACTTTGCAGTTGTATGTTTCACTTGCTTCTGTTGTCCACTCATAATATATCACAGTTGATCTATATCACAGTTCATAGCATTTGCTAGAACCCGAGACGGTAAAAAAAACTGTTTCCTTACGCATCCATTATTCCATCATTATAGCACGCCTTTCATTACGCCTGATACATAGGCAGTCTGCTAACCAAACAGCAAGCCACTCTGCCATAAAAATTACTCCCCTCTCACTCTTCCCGCATGAACTGGCGTAGACGCAGTGGTATCTACGGTCTACAGTGAGAGCCAGTTTAATGCATCATCAATTCCTCCCTCTTCCCTTCATTGATCTGCATTCTGACGTGGCAGGCACCATTATCGCCTAAAAATAGAAGATCACCAGCACTTACACTGAGGGTGTCTGTTAGTCCCAAGCAGTCATCTAGTTGGTTCCTTGTGTAAGTAAAGCTGAACTGGCGATACTAGAGTAGCAACCATGGGCGGCCAATCAAGCTCAAGCTTGATATCGAGTAAGAGAACCATAGTAAATGTTGATTTTCATGGCTACCTCGATGGTCCTTTGGATCGCATTTGTGCTGGATTTCTGTTCTATAACTTGATACCTCCGATAGGTAACCTACCTAGGTCGATAGTCCCTTCAATATCGAGTTAAGTAGAGAGCGCTCTAACTCTTCGTCTTCTTCTTTTTCTTGGCATTATCGTCCTCACTGGGACAGAGACTGCTTCTCAGTTTAGTGCTCTTTTGAGCACTTCCACAGTTATTAACTGAGAGCTTTCTTTGCCAAAGTTGCCATTTTCGCATTCGTATATCGTGTGGCAGGTTCGATGATGCTCTATGCTCAGGGAAATCAAGGAAATTTCCATTATGAAAATATCCTGGACCGACCGGGAATTGAACCCAGGAACCTCCAGCATGGCTTTGCTTTATAGCCGCGGACTCTAACCATTCGGCTTAGGAACTCTTCATCGTAATGTTCAATGTAAAAGTGAACAAACTCTTCTGAATCAAAATATTCCCATTTACAACAGGCAATATTGAAGCTCCTGGCGGGAGGAAGTAGATCAAAGTAATCCAGGCTATTAACTTCTACTACTGAAAATCAGTGTTGCTTTTATAGAAATTTAATGATAATCCAGTACGATTTATGTAGATTTTGAAATCAATAATAATTAATTATCCAGAGATTGATTCAAAATGTGAGCTTCGGCAAAGTTGTAACTGATAACATTTCACTTGAGGAGAGTTGCAAAACTTTTTGAATTAAATATTATGACGAAGTTTTAGAGGGCTGAAGACAAAAGGTTGGCGTTTCCCATAATAATTACCATATACATTTCGAATGGCATGTGCACAGTCATTTTTTTTTCAAAACACTTACTTACCATAATAAACATCGTTCAAGCATAGCGTAGCCAAAACTGTGCACAATGCAGTATACGTTGGACCTTATCCTAAAGTTTTCCAGTAGACAGTGTTCTTTTGTACCGTCGAACGGGGGTGCATATAGTTCTCGTTATGCCAAATGTCCATTATGCCAAACGTCTTTATACGAAACGTCCTTATGCGAAACGTCATGATGCGAAATGGGACACACCCCCCCCCACTCCCCGTCGAACGGGGCAACTTACAAAACTTCGACACCATTCCAAATTTATGTTTCTTGCAATGTTAAACAGATGCGCGTGTCTATGTTTTAAAGCAGTGATTCCCAAAGTTGGCGATTTTCTGGCCCAGGGGGACGAAAATTTGAAAAATTGTATAATGGGGGGCGAAAATACTAGAAACCCCCTTTCCCGAAAGTGGGAGAAACTGAACACCACGATTTATGTGGAGAAAAGACTCAATTTAATAAATCTCTCCTTGCAGAAGCATCATATGAACATTCCCGAGATCCTTTGGCCACTTTTAGGAACTAGATATGTAGTATTCGCTGAGCGGTGAGAGTTTTGGTATTTTTTTTCTTTCACTCAGGCCTATACGAGTTAAGTATAAACAAACAGCATAAAGTCAAAACTTTAAAATTTGCATCAGTCTACTATGCGCAGTCCTATGAATTTTAGAATGTAGATTGGTAAGGGGATTAGGATAGGACGTGAGCTCAAATGACCTTTACTAGGCCGTTCCTTATTTTTCGAAAATGCGAAATGTTATAAGTTCGTCATTGTATAGTGCACGTTTTGGTGAGAAAAAAAATCAGTTAAAAATTTGAAGTCCGTATGAGGACGCTAAGTGGTCCCCCAACGACCCTAAAGGTATTAGGTGTAGATGACCCCCGTGCGCCAAATCGAGCTCACTGCTCTAGTGTACGCAACATGAGTACGAAAAGCCACTAGTAACAAATTGATAATCAGCATAGAAGTTTAACATTCGGGCTGTCGCGCTGTTGTACTTTGTACAACAATTGTGATTTATATGCTATCATTTTGCAACAAAAATATCTATCGACACCAATCCAAAATGTATTCCTCAAGAATCTTCTTAAGAACAATACTCGATAGTTTTAATTTACAGTATGACCCTTTATAATACGGTAAAATCAACAAATGTACATGGAAGTCGCATAATAATGAACGCACTACGTACGGTTCGAGGAAACCACAGATTGAAATCGTCATATTTTAAAATCCAGATAATATAGAAACTTGGGGTCTTCATTAAAGTTGTTCTGGAGGTGAAGCGCTATCTGATGGTACCTCATTTAATTCAGAATTTGACCGCTAGCTGGCACTAGTGGGCATGGAAGTTTAACTTTTGTTTTGCAGATATTTCAGGATCCTGACTATTTAGAAGGATGTCGTCTTTGGCAAAGTTGTTTAGTTTGTTAAGGACTATCATTTTTCGAGCTAGTTGATTCAAAATTTTACCACTAGGCGGCGCTAGTGAGCATGAAACTTTTATTTGCAGATATCTAAGGAGTCTGACCACTTAGAAAGATAGTGTCTTCGGCAAAGTAGTTCAGTAGCTCAAGGGCTATCATTATTTGAGCCAAGAAATAGGGTATTTTGCCACCAGGTGGCGCTAGTGAGCATGAAACTTTTCTCAACTAGGGTTGTCATGTCTATTACGGCTTAACCAGCCGACGGTGTTTTGAAAATACCTGAAGGTCGTAGACACAAAAGCAGTGATGAATTTTGAACTGAACGCGAGCCAAAAGTGAACTGAACGCGTTCTAATTTTGCACGAGAACCTAGTAAGCATTGAACTCTCGTGCAAGATTCTGCACCTGCTCAAGAACGGCCCGTTCACTTCAAAATTCACAATGAAGCTGAAAACACGAAAAACACTACATCATAACATATTGAATTCCAATCGTTACAAATATATGGCACCTTAAATGTTTCCTAACATCTTTGCAAAACTTTGCAACATTGAAATAAGTCGTGTGTCTGCCATGACGACAGTTTTCATTCCGCGTTCAATTTTCAGCTCGCATGGGTTCAAATTTTTGAACTGCTCAATGTTCAAGCCTACTGGATCCCCCGTTCAAAAGTTTGAACTGGAACGCAAACTGAACGCGTTCAAATGCAACACTGCACAAAAGTCAATTTGGACAAATTGAGATGTAAGATTATGAAAAATAATAGAATCGTTCTGGTGGGCTTCGATCCCACGACTCCCAATACGCTAGACTGGGCGCGTTAACCAACTACGCCACAGAACGGGTAACGATTCTGCAGCGCAATCGACCAACCTGAAACCGAAGTGAAACGGCCAACATGGGGTCGTGACGGACTACAAAGGGGTCGTTCAAATATTATGTAACGCAACACGGGGAGGGTGGGGTTCTTCCGTAGTGTTACGTTCCATACAAAAATTTTCAATTTTTAATTCAAAAGCTGTAACGTGGGGGAAGGAGGGGGTCTTAAATTGGCAAATTTCGCTTAACGTAATATTTGAATCATCCCAAAGAAAACAAACTTCTATGCTGATTATCAACGCGCGCAGGGCAATTTGTAACTGGTGGCTTTTCGTACTCATGCCGCGTGCACTAGAGCAGCGAGCTCGATTTTGCGTACGGCGTCATCTACCCCTAATACCTTCAGGGCCGTTGGAGGACCACTTAGCGTCCACGTACGGACCCACGAACCTATAAAATTTCGCATTTTCGAAAAATAAGGGACGGCCCAACCTTTACCTTACTGGAAAAACTTACTGTTCCTAGAATTTCAGGCCGACTCTTGGCATATTTCGCATGCCGTACCTCAGTTTCACACTTTCACCCTCATGGCAGTAGCAAAACAATCGATCGTCTTTCGCATTATTTATTTTCATCTAAATTTGTTGTCCCATTCAAGGGTCTTCATTGAAAATTACACGCACTTCCAAATCAAGACAAACTCCGGCACTACTGGTTGACCTCTTCTCCCATTCAGTTCACCTGAGCCCTTTTAGCACCACTGACCGAATTCGATGCGCCATTTTTTGCAAGATTTGTCCCCGAAGAATGCACCAAGTATAACAATGGCCCCGCAGACAGTTGAATGGCTCTAAATGGTAGCCTAAACCCCGTCCAGGCAGGAAGCTCAAGAATGAACGTCCCACGCGTTCGCGTTCCTTTCGTTTTATTTGTGAGCCACTCTCTGATGGCAAGTATAAATGTTTATGGAGGAAAGATAATTGAAATAATTTCGCAGCATCTTTCGCTCGCCTTCCTGCCATCATTCTTAGCGTTCCCGAACCACTCGCCCGGTTGGTCCCGGAACGTGGAACGTATAAAACTTGGCGACCTCTCCACGGCAGCAATCTTATACAGTGTGGCCCATCAAAAATGCGAAAATTGTTCGAACTACGGTTCAGCTTATGCAAGAGTTAATTTAATAAAGTTCTAAAATCCTCAAAAAATATGATCACGTGGTTAATGGACAGCACCACAAATGCTAAACATTATATGCTTATTTTTGCACTTTTTTTACTCATACTGTATGTTGCAGCATAAGAACCGGTCGCAGGCCAGCGGAGCGTAATCATCAGCGAAAAAGGGACCAACATCAGCCATCATCGCTACTGCAAGACAACGAATTGTGTCGACCGCAGAGACGACCAAGACGATGGCGATGGACGACGATGATGACAAAGGAAAATTATTATATCCTCTGTGTACGGCCGACGAGGTCGGTCTTCGGTGGCACATTCATATGTAGACTCCTTCCAGCAAGCAGGACCCGCACCCGGTCGAACACCATCCCGGCCATCCGTCGCACGTTTCGCATTTTATTTCGCTCAGTCAAACATCAATCAAAATTCCTGCCTCATTCCGGTTATTCGATGATTGCTCGGAAAAGCGTTGGAAAACATTTTGATATGGGTAGGTGAATGATTGTGGTAGCATTTCTTAAAGAGCTGAAACAACTATGTTTGATAATAATTTTTGAAATTCTGGATGTTTACTACAAATTTTTCTTCTTTTTTCTGGCTCTACGTCTTAACTATAGCCCTATAGGGCAGAGCATGCGTCTCAGCTTAGTGTTCTAATGAGCACTTCCACAGTTATTAACTGAGAGCTTTCTGTACTAATTGACCTTTTTTGCTTATGTATAGTACCAGCCTGGATCCGAGATGAACACATCTTCGGCAGATTATTTGTCCGGCATTCTCAATACGTGCCTTGCCCATCGTAGCCTTCCAGCTTTGGCGATTTTACTAGGTTCACTGTAGAGATTCTTCTCTATTTGTCGTATTTTACTTCAATTTTTTCTATCCTAACAGAGTACAGTAGCTCCATCTGGTTGAAAATTTTTCATCAGATCCTATCAAACACAAATGATTTTTCGGTAGTTTACTTTTCCTCGGTCGTCATTTTCCCAAACGCAAGTTCCCAGATGGCAGTTCCCTGGCTATCTCGTTTCCCCGAAAAGTTTTTGGCACTCATAGTTTTTCATAACTTCATACTTTTCAGGGTGAATGAACCGGTCATCTGATATGCACCCTTCTAGATTGGCGGATCATTCGAGTTTCACCATCATCAGCATCTTTGGCAATATGTGTTTAGTCAAAAATGATCAAATATCGCCTTCTATTGATTGCTTGTCGTCTTTTCTAGTTCACCACGCTGTCACAGAAGGAAATTCATGCATACTTTTAAACTGCTTCACTTTTAGGGGTAACGCGTCATTCGGGGAAAATGACCATTCGGAAAACTAGCGTTCAGAGAATCCAATCCAATATGGTTGTGCTACTGTTTCCCGAATGTCGTTTGCCCGAGCACCAGATCTCCTAATGCCAATACCCTGAACACCCTGTTTTCATGAATAGCCCTTTTACCCGAAAAGTATTTCACACTCATTGTTGTCACAATTTTATACATTTCAAGGGTATCAGTCATCCCATATATGTCCTCCGATATATATCCTCAGCATCTTTGGCAATATGTGTTTATCCGAGAGAGATCAAATATCTCATTTTTTTTTATTACTTATTACTCTTCCTAGTCCATGGTGGTCACTGAAGACTGTTCTGTAAACTTTTTGAAATACATAACTCGTCAGAAAAACGGGTCATTCGGGGAACTAGCGTACGGGGAAACGATATTTGAAAAAAAGTAGCACATTTGTGCAATATTGTTGTAAAATGTGAGAATATAGTCACACCTAGAACATTCAAGGACACAGATTTAGAGAACTGGACAGTCATTAAGATTGATTGCATCGCTAGTGGAAACCAGTTGATCAATTTTTTTACAAATTCTAGTTGTGTCTAGTTCTGCACTATTAAAAATTTAAGCTACGCCTTCGATTCATCATCACATTACTACCTGCGCCCCGTTTCACTTAAAACAACTTCGTACCTTACAGCCACCTTGTTTTCATTCCAACCGTTTCATTACCAGTACCCGTCGGTATTGAGTGGTATAATAAACTTATGAAAAATTCATCTCAAAATCTCCACAGCAATTCCAGTGCACTGGAAATATTTTCATCCCCACAAGGATATGATCTCTCACTTGAAAGTGTATCTGCATGAACGCAGCCCGGCAGCTATCGTGTCGGTCTCGGTATGTAGATGTGTGTATACTCATGGGTTCTCAACGGACCGTAGCACACAGGAGTAATTTGGATGAATCATGAAAAAAAAAACTTAGTTCTGTCGTTAATTATCTTCTTATGTCCTTATATTGTCTATAGCACGGCTAAATAGGTTAAACTCAAATTTCCAGCCGCTTTACCCTTTAACCTTTGAACACAAAAACATGCTTTTAGACAGACTGCGTTAATTTTTTATGACCATTTGGTAGAATATTCTTCTAACAGATGAAAATTTGTTTGATTGGTAAAAATTGGTGTGATCCTGGCTTCTTGAGGGACCTAAAATTGACGGAAAATTATATTTTTCCACAGTTTTTCGATATTTCAGTTCAATTTTTTTTCTGTAATCGGGCCTAATTTTTCGTTTGGATTAAACATATGTTTAGTGCTCTGTTGAAGATGCTTTGAAGCAAAACCTCGAATTTTCAAGTGTACGAATCTAGAGAACCAGACAGCGCAAATGTGTACAAGCAAGGTCTGTTATAAGATATGTTGTTACTAATTTTTGATAATTGATCAGTTAGCCTACCCTGTTAAAAGGGCGTTGCTGTGCGTGATTGTGTGGTTTCTGTACAGGTCGGACTCGATTATCCGGAGTATCCATAATCGAATTCTCCGAATAATCGAATCACTAAAAGAAAAATTAAATTATGCGATAAAACAACTTAAATATAATCTTTGTTCGTTGTTTTATTTATATGATGCAGCGGCGTAGCCAGAAATTATTTCTAAGAACAATAGGGGTCTTGAGAAGAAAAACATTTTTTGACCAGCATACACAAAAAAAACCTTTCCAAACCCCACTATAAGAATAGACCTATGTCCAAAACGGCTAAACCATTCATATTGTGTATCGCAATACAAAATTACTTCAAATTTATGCAAAAAAACTGAAAACAAGAATAACAAAAAACATACTACAGATAATCGAGTCTAAAATTCCGGATAATCGAATCGCCGGATAATCGAGTCTCCGGATAATCGAGTCCGACCTGTACCTATACTTCTGGGATCCTTCTGGGATTTTTTTTTTTTGAAATCCTGGAAATTTGATTCATTGAAATTCTTGAAATCCTTTTAGAAATACTACGGAAGATTCTACCGAAAGTCCTGATGCAATTTTTCCAGATATTTTCATGAATCTCCCAACAACTCCTACGCAATTCTGAGATTACGATTAGGAAATACTTCTGGGATTCTTACAAGAATGCCTCTAGGATTCTTCCGGAAATCTTCTGAGATGCTGGAATACTTTCAGCTATCTGAATTCAAGGATTCTTCACAAAATCCTTTTGGAATTCTTTGAAATATTCTTCTGTGATTTTTTTGTCAATATCATTAGAATAATTTTGGGACTATTCTTTTGGAAATCTTTTTGAGAATCTATTGGGCAACTAGATCTACTAAATTTTTTTTTTGAGGATTCTTGCAATAGTTCTTCCATTATTACTTTTAGGATGCTCCTGGATATTCCTCCTGCATTTTTCCAAGAAATCTCTCTGTGATTAATTTTTCACGTATCGCCCCAGGATTCTATTGTAATTTACCATAGATTTCGTCCGGAAAACCTGCTGGAAGGTTCCACAATATCGTCCGATTTTTTTTCTAGATTTTCTCTTGATTTTTTCCTGAAATCCTGCAGGAAGTCTTCCGTAAAACCTTCTGAAATTGATCTAGAAATACCACTGGAATTCTTCCAGTTATCATTCAAAGATTCTACCGTAAATCGTTGAAATTTTCCGGAAAACCCCCTTGGGATTGTTCGACAAATAATTCTAGGACTCATCCGAATACCTTTCTATGATTCTTCTAAAAACTCTTTCTGGGAGTTTCCTAGGGATTAAAGAAAGATTTCCGTAAGAATCGCAGGATGATTTGCAAAAGAATCACAGAGAGATTTCTGGAAGAATTTCAGGGGGAATTCTGGGAGAATAACAAGTATTTTCTTAAAAATCTGGAATAATCGCACGACTATTTTCGAAAGAATTCCAAATGGAATTTTGAATCTATTTCACAGTTGTATCCAAAAGAATCCCAGAAGTTATTTCGGAAGAATCCTGGAAGATTTTCCTGAAATTCTCACGGTTTTTTCGAATAATCCACAAAGACATCCGTAAGATTTTCTGAAAATTTTCCGGAATAATTTCATAGCGATGTCCGGATGAAATTCTGATAGATTTACCGGAAGAATTTCAAAATGAGTTTTTGTTACTATTTGAGAGTAAATTTCAGGAGAGTGTTAGAAAGATTTCCGAAGGAATTTAAGAGATATTTTTCAAGGAGTCCCAGAGAGCTGTCCAGAAGTTTTCTTAAGGGATTTTCATTTGAATTCAAGAGGGATTTTCTAAAGATTCCATCAAAAATTTTAAGAAGATTTCCATGGAAATTAACTGACGAATCACAAAAAACTTCCCGATGAATATGCAGAAGAATTGTAGAGAGATTGTTTCACAATTCCATTACAGGGTATTTGGTTTCGAAGAATCTTAGAAAAATGTTCTCAAGAATCACAGAGCACTATGGGCCATAAATCAAAATTTCACGACAAAAGTAAAAAAACCCTTAGTTAACATAATGAATTATTAAGATTTAGAACATGTGTGATTGTATACCAACGATCTTAGTTGATTTATTACATTATTTGATTGCACTTTCTGGAGTTCAAATTTGTGTCAACTATGAAAATTGAATTTCAATCTTCTTCTTCTTCTTCTTCTGCTTCTTCTTCTTTCTGGCGTTACGTCCCAACTGGGACAAAGCCTGCTTCTCAGATTAGTGTTCTTATGAGCACTTCCACAGTTATTAACTGAGAGCTTTCTTTGACGATTGACCATTTTTGCATGTGTATATCGTGTGGCAGGTACGACGATACTCTATGTCCTGGGAATCGAGAAAATTTCATTTACGAAAAGATCCTCGAGCAGCGGGATTCGAACCCACGACCCTCAGCATGGTCATGCTGAATAGCTGCGCGTTTACCGCTACCGCTATCTGGGCCCCAATGAATTTCAATCTATACTAAGGAAAAATGGCAAGAAAACAGTGAACCGAAATGTCATCAATACAGACCAAAAACAAAAGAGGGGGTACTCATAAACATTTGTCCCAACTTTTGCGGAATATGATACATTCGATAAAAAAAAAGTCATGACAATCACAGAAGGCCACATTGTTGCAACCTTTGCAACTCGTGATGAATCAGTTATTTAAAGCATAAAATCGAATTGGTTTTCTGGATGCTATTCGAGAATGTGACATTGTTTACCAACACGAAGTATGTTCTCAAAAATTGCAAGACAAAGCCTAGAAAATCACCCAGAAATTGATATTCGGTTTGCAACCAGTTTGACGTTGAAGCCTAGGCTCCACTCTTTCATGCGCTACCAAATATTTGAAATCAAAAGAAAATTGCAAAAAAGGGTCGAATCCCTTTAAATTGCTGTAAGAAATATCAGCAACTTAAGCGTAATGTTGTCGAGAAAATGTAAGTAGCTTAAGCATATGATTTTTTTAATTGTGCATATACAGTCGATTCTCCACTTCTCGATGTTCTACATCTCGATATCTCTCCCTATGTCGATGATTTCATAAGTCCCTTCAGTCTGCATACATTTTCACTCTCCATGTATCGATATCCTCCTTATCTCGATATCTCCATATCTCGATGTGTTTCTGTTGATTTTTCGTTCTCAATTTTCTCTCCGTTTGTCGATATGACCAATATCGAAGGTTACTAGACCAAAATTTTGGGATTCAAAACAAATTAGGAGCGCGAAATGACGTCTATTTATGTATTACTTTCTTGGCAACGGAGTGTTTTTCAATCTAGTATTCATCAAAAATTTGTTCTCTGTCTCGATCTCTCCCTATCTCGATGGTCCCTGCGATATCGAGATGTGGAGAGGCGGCTGTATGATTGATCTAATTTCGTTGAAAGCAAATGAAACATTATGATTTCTGATTGATTTATTTCAATTTTAAATTATTCATATACGAGATCTGGTCAAAAATTCTTACTTGTCATATAAGAATTTCTTGCGTGTCATGGCGTACGGAGATTGGTATAAACCGGATTTCCAGATATTTCAATACAGTAGTAAAACTTCCATTACAGCTAAAGAATTTCTGACCAAAATATTTTGGTTCACTGCCCAAGAGTTCTTATATTCTTATATGTCCATGAACAGTCCAAGTCGTCCATTATATTCCATAATTATCAATTCTGATATCATTGGAAAAAATCCCGGTGGTCTAGGATGGTTTTCACGAAATGACCATTTTTACGGATGTTCCGGATATTCCGGAGGCCGTTATAGTGGCCACTAATGTCGATAAGCAATTCCGATCATCTATTACGTTCTTTGATAATGAAATCTGATGATTTGGCAAAAAACCGCAGCTGTTTAGGACGACTTTCACGAATTGACCATCTTCACGAATATTCCGGATTTTCCGGAGAACCAGGTCACTTACCATCGGAGCCAAGTTATTCCCGAGATGTGTGTAACCATCCCCTCACTGAACGGCACTTCCCTGATAAGGTTTAGGTAACTGGGCGACGAATCCATTTAAGAACCAGAGCTATTTGGTCATCTCAGCGTGAAAAACGGAAAAAAACACAGACATATTTGCATCTCCAAAAAACGGGGAGGGTTTTGGCGGGGCGGCACCAACGCAGAAAGTTAGTACAACTATTCCCCTTCACTAAAAGCCAAAAATCTCGAAAATCGGTTGGTGCATTATTGAGAACGAGCATTTTGAAAATTTTAGGTTCGTCCCGGCACTTTACGGGTTAAAGTGTGAGGATAGTAACAAGAGAGGAAGAGTACCAGAAAAATCTTCGTATTTGATTTGCACTCTCACTCAAGTTGTTTGAGGATCTGTGTTGAAAATATTGAGTGTAATTTTTATTCCTCAATGAAACATCAAAATCGCCTCGCAGAGGAGTTCTGTCAAGCCTGGTTGCTAGGACGTGGCCTTTCAACCATCAACTGTTGAAAGATGCGTCAATTTTGTCCATCAGCCCATGCTATATTTGAAAACTTCAATTGATAAGCGGATAGGAAGGAATCAAATCTTATTGAATCGTATATGACTTGACATCTACCATGTTTCGTAGGTGACCAACATAATGTCAAAAATTCAGCCCTGAGGCTAGTGAAAAACATTCAAATAACTTCAAATAAATTTTTACTTTGTATTTCGAGCATTTTTAAAAAATAAAAAATAGATACATTTTTTTTGTGTTGATAAAAACGGAACAATTTGTTGATGAAATCGGAAAGTGCAAAACCAACTGATTTTCTTTGATTCGAAATCGTGAGCTGAATTGGCAACAATCATCAACGACGCGTACAAATTTCAATGACGGCCTACTTCGCCTTAAAACATATATTCGAATTTATCCCGGGAAGGTTTCAGGAAAAATATAGCACGATTTCCTTAAGAATTGAAAATGGATTTGTGGAAGAGTGACAGGAGGATTTCTAAACTATTTCGAAGGATTTTATTTTGGAAAAATTTCACAGAAATTTCCCGAAAAACTTAGGAGGGATTTCCATAAAAATATTTCTAAATAATTCTACGAAGGAAACTGTACAGATTTTAACAGGATTTTCAGAAGTATATACACACTTAAACAGACACTCGGAGTTCGGTAAAATAAATTACCGGAATATATCGGTGAACTACAAATTCACTGATGATTCGGTATTTGATAGCCTGATTACCGACATCCGTAAATTAAAAGACGAACGGTCTGTGAATTCTCACGAATTTACCGAACACGGTGAAATATTTTACAGATGTAGATCAGCCATTTTACCGAAATCCGTAAAACTATTAGCAGAGTTTCGGTAAATCGTGTCAACATTACCGAAATCGGTAACCTGTACAGCGAGAAACGTCAATTCCGCCATATTATGTTTTCGTTCAATTCTCGTGTTTCGATCTGATGTTTTTGAGTGATAAAACCGGGTGTTAGAGGCAATTTTCTTTAATATCGTGAACAGAATATATGCCAAATATAAGCAACCACGCTATACGGTAAGATTTCTTAGAGGAAAATTATTTGGTCCTATACACACGAAGCACATGTTTTTTTCAGATGGGTGATGACCACTTGCACTCGACAAACGCTGTCTCTGCACATAATTGCGTAGGGCAAAACAAATTCAAGCGCCCGGATTCATGTCCTGCTCCGCAAACGCTATCTTTCTACATGCAATTTTACTGTAAAATGTAACCTTGGTATTAGCTGAAGCACGAGCAGATGGATGTATTGGCCACTGGATGATGATTTTGGGATTACCATAAGTATCAACAAGAGCAAGATTAGGCCGAACAAGTGAATAATAAAATAGAAAACATGATTGTTTATCTTTTCTTGCGAATAGGAATCCACCGGTGATTTTTTATTTCCACAATAAAAATACAGCTATTCTGTAAAATAAATTACAAACCACTCTTTTTCTTTCGGTAAACGTTACCGATCAGTCGGTAAATTTGACAGTTGCAGCACCAGTCCTAGCTTACAGACGTGTCGGTAAATTTTTCGTTTACCGAAACGATTACCGACTGTTCAGCTGTTGAGATTTCGGTAAACGAATCACTGAAGTCGGTTATTTTTCCTTAGTGTGTAGTTTCATATGGACATCCAAGATGGATTTCCGCAAGAATGTCAAGAATTCGAACGAAAGATTCTGTCAGTATAAGAACAGATTTTTTATTATAACTTCAGATGGATTTCCGGGAGAATCCTAGATGAATCGGAATAATCCAAGAGACGTTTTTGATACAATTTAAGAGGGATATTCAAAAAAGTGCCAAAGAGGTTCAAAGAAGAATTACTGATGGACTTTTGAAAAAATACAGGAGAATTTTACAGCAGAATCCCGGAAGAATTTCCATAATAATTCAAAAGGGATTTCCAAGATAAACTAAGAGGAAGTTCCAGGGAGATTTTCGGAGGAATCGAAGAATCGCAGAGCGATCAGAGAGACGAATTTCAGAGAGATTTCAGACAGAATCCCAGTGCAATTTCTGAAAGAGTATCCGTGAGATGTTTGGAAGAATCACAAAAAAAGTTTTCGGAGAATCCCACGGGGATGTGAATAATGTAGAATAAAAAAAAATGCAAGAGAAAACATTTCCAGAATAATCCAAAAGGAAATTTTGGACGGAACAGCTTCAGATAGATGTATAAAATAACTACAGAGGGGTTTCCTGATAAATTTCAGAAGGATTTCCTATAAAGTCAGTGAGATTTACCGAAGGAACTCAGGAGTATTTCTAGAAGAACCTCAGAGAGCTGTCCGAAAGATTCGCAAATGGAATTATAGAAGAACCACGGAGGGATATCCTGATGAACTCTTTAAAGGTGTACGGAATAATCCCAGTAGAATTTGTTTAAGAATACTAAAGTTATTCAATTTATAATCCTAGATTACTTTCTAGAAGAATCCATGAGAAATCATACAGGTATTTCAGAAATAATCGAGTGCTTTTGAAAATCATGAACTGAGATTTCCACATAATTTCCAGAAGCATCTAAAAGGAATATCTGGAGGTCCCCTAACATCACACCTATACATGAAAGTTACATGAATGATGAGCAATGCTCAAAACATAATTAGAAACTGCGGTGAGCTAAGTGATTTGTATACCATCTGATTTAGTGGTGGATCGACGGTATCAAAGTAAATTAAAACCATTTGTAGGAGAACATGTGGACAATAAGGATCAACTAGGCTGAATGCATCAGACGGATAAACTAACGTTGCACACTTTTATAGGCATTTTGTTTTTATCTATACTGTTTTGTGAAATATTTTTTCACGCAACGTGTAATAGTAGTAGAACGCAAAATTATGATCGTTTGATTTTCCCCTACCGTTGTTTTCGATCACAATTGGTCGGGGTTCTGCCAAACCGCACCAAGTGCCAAAATCTTTATTTCGAGAAATTTTACTTTAAAGTCTTTTCCTGTACTAGTTTATCGCGTACAATAATTTTAATTTTTTTATCGCTCACATGCGATTAGCAGTGTTCAATAAGTACACCGAAATCAAACATACTAGTAAATCATCGAAAATTAACGATGTAATTGGATTTCATTAAACAATATGAAGCACTCAGTTCACTCTGGCTGAACAAAAATCGAAAAATATGGTTCTTGGTTCGGTATGGTTGGATGTGTTTCAAAGTTTTCAACAACACAAGTAAAATGGGAGACAAATAATGCTTATAATCACCGTGTATGTTGGAATCCACGTCACAAGTGTTTATGGGCAGGATTCGTAGGTATTGAATCAAGGTTCTCACGTGTTCATACATAAATCCTAATGATCGAAGAAAACCATGAATTCGCTCTGCCAAAGCTCACCAAGTTGCTCCTGTTTGGTGCACCTTTGCTGATTAAGTTCACAGTTCAATGCGTGGAGTGTTCACCAAAAATGACCATCATTTCAGATGTACATGTACCTGCTGATGTTTTACTGCAATATAAAAATAACCACAGAATCTAAAAGTTGTTTGATTTCCATCACCATCGGATAGAACATCAGAAAAAAAAGTTCCAGCGGGATTCGAACTCGTGCCTTCTGAATGGTAGTCTAGTGTGCTACCACTAGGTCATCTTCACTTCTTGAAGGAATGGTGATAAACTTGAATCAAGTAATGTGCACTTTGTCTGACAGGGCTTGATGGCGAAAATACCATTTTCTGAACAACTAAAGCGCACCAAGTCCACCTGAGTTGTTCACACAGTAACAGATTAGATTTTCATTACGGCTTCTGTGTAGATTGATAAACATGTTATATGACAAGCAAATGCAAGAATTTATGGTATGTAAATGCCTTTACTTCATATCTAAATGTGATTTTCAGATAAACAGTACTTAGTGCGGTGTGGTTGGATAAAATTTCAAAGAAAACAGATCAACGCCACCGAAACAACATTCAATTTTAATTAATCAATTTCACTGGCCTCTGTTTCTATGAGTTGCTTGAAATGGATAAATTGTAAGAATATAGAAGGAAATTGGAAATTATAGCTTTATATCTGAAAAATGAATTCCCTCTGATGACGTGCGTTGGTTTATGGTTCACTCTGGCTGAACAAAATTACAGTTTTAAGTGTCCTTCCAAACAAAATTTATGATCTTAGATTACAAGAGATTGTTCAAATCACTCAATATTTTTATGGTAGAGAGGTTATGATTATTTAAGTCCTTTGGTGTGAAAAGCTCAATTTGAGAACGAATGGCACTTGGTGCGGTTTAGCAGAACCCCGACCAATTGTTATTAAATTATTATTGTTATTATTCTCTTCGTGCACGAGCTCGAGGAATTAACCTGCCTATGGTGCAACATCTGCACTACATTCGATGCGCTATGCAACTAAAATTAAAATCCATAAATTCATCAAAGCCATTTTGGTGAATATAACAACACAGCTATAGAGAGAAATGAACGTTACAACTTTTGAAGGAAATCGTTTAAGAAATCTAGAACAAATATTTTGGTTGGCAAATCAATTTAAGGCAAGATTTCAAAAATGCTGATTCTATCGTATTTATCAGACGTTTTGCAGTCGGAATCACTTAACTCCCAAGTGTTTTGAGCCAATTTTAAAGTTGATAAGTTTACAAGTCCAAGTTTAACATATGAAATTCCAAGCATTCTTAGGTTTCGACGAAAACTTTATTGTACCTTTTCAATCCAATCGCTAGATAAATAGACAAAGGATCTATCCTTATCAAACATGAGATGGCAGTGTTGCCAGTTTTTCTATTTTTTCAATTTATAGACAGGCATTTTATCTTTCTGGTCAATAATTGTATTATATATTTAAATTATGATTAACTTTCTATTTTCAAGACAAAGTGAATAACACAATTCATATTATGTAATATATTTTGAAATTACAATTTTTTTGTATAATTTATGTTATGCTCTTAGTTTGATATTATTTTGAACAATTCAAATACAAGAGGCAATCTTGCAACCCTTCTTTTGTTATTGTCTCTTTAAGTTCTGAATCCGCACTTAAGTATCTTAGCCTTTGCGTTAGCGTAGTTACGGTATACTACGTACATTGGGTACTAGCATTTTTTACACTCCCGTGCAAAAGTTTGGGTTCACTCCCTAAAAACATACAAAAGTGTTTTGTGAATATCTCTGTGATTACACGTCCAATTGAAACTCTCTATGGCACACTCGAAAGGCAATGAGTTATTCTTACTTTGATTTTTTTTTCAAAAATATTTTTTTTAATTTTGTTTACTAAATATTGACTTAAAATTGTGACATTTTTCAAAAAACACACTGAAAAATCATATCTAATTTCCTCAGCATTGGATCAATCAAAATTTTTTAACATGGTGTCATTAGAATCGTAATCTTATATTCTTTGAATAGCGCTTATGAAATTTTTACGGAAAAATCTGAAAACTATTCAAAATCAATGGAACAGTCATTCAAGTCATCGTGCAAAAGTTTGGGTTCACTCCTTAGTATGATGCAAATCGAGCAAAAGTCTGGGTTCACCAGAGCCGCACGCAAATATGTTTTGTCAATATCTCTGCCATTTTTCAACCGATTTTAATACTTCATAGCTTAGGTACTCAAACGCAAATAATGACGCGTACATGATTAGTTCAAAAATTTCAAAGAATGTTTCTGTTTAAAGTAAGTTAAGGTGAACCCAAATTTTTGCACGATACATCAAAACTCGACAAAAATCTTTTAGAAGCTTCCAGCAATCATCCAATCAGCTTGCCTTCCCTCTGTATATGAGACTTTCAAGTAGACATTTTTTTTTTAGTTGAGAGGGGTTCCAATAAAATGGGCTGATGAAGTTAAGTATCAAAGGCTCTTGCTAGATAGAAATAAACTTTCAAAACCACATTGAGGGCATTCAAGCCAAGTATAATTTATATATAAAATGCCTTTATCCATTTATTTACGGAAAATCAAAAGTTTGTATTAAGAATATGCATTCTGATCTTCATGCAATTTTTCAGGCCAGGCATGTTGTACACTTTACCAATATATACTAGCTATACCAAGAAGAAAGCTCTGCAAAGGATTCAAAATAAATAAATAAAAATTTTGAAAATGGTTCTGAAGATCTCTAATGAGTTACATAGAATATCCAATGTTGAAACATTGGAACAAATGTCAAATAAAATTATTAATAATTTTTGACAAAAACCGTTGCGACCTTCTATTGCCACTATTAATGCTTCTATGTTTAGGTCAAGTTAATTGACGCTTACTTTTCCTTTCAGATGATAGTTTCAATAAGATTAAAATGTATTATGGAATCAAAAATCTCATTTTTTTAATTTGAAATTACAGCCACGAATTTATTCTCATTACTCTTCTGCGCGTCGCCATCATCGTCTCCGCGGCGTGATTCATGCATGATATGAATAACACTCTGCAGCAGCAGCACAACAGTGCCAAGTCCTTACAAGTGCTACGCTGCTGTTGCTACTGTTGGCTTCGGGACTACATACATAAGTGCCAAAGCTGTGGGAGAATCGGTTTCGGAGCAATGCAAATCCTTTTTTGTCACCCATCCGTGCGGCCATATACAGGTTGTCTCTGGTCCTCTCCAAGTTGTGCAAGTAGTTCCATTCCGAATCAGATATGAAAAATAAGCACGAAAAAATGAGGAAAAACAGCCACAAGGTATTAGAGCGAATGCAAACATAAAATTTATACGAGGATCTACAAAGTCGTCCACGGTTCACCGTTTGGTTCTTCGGAGGACATTTCACTTCACATCCAGCAGGGGTGCAGTGGGGATCCGCTCTGTGGAAACATACCGTTAGTGATATGACCAGCTTAAGGATCATACAGAGCATACGGTGGTGCCAACGACGATGACAACGAACGATGATGATGTTTTTATTTACACTAAATCTCTAGAATTCTTAGAAGTGGCAAAACATAAACCATCCTTTGGCGCTTTTGCATACAGTGCTCAACCGAGCAACCATCTGGGAGATGTAAAATGAAGAAAAAAAAACGCATAAAGATGATCCAGGTGTGACGGGAGAGATGAATTTCACCGAAATGTTTGCTCACGTGAGAGATGAGTAGGATACGGTAGGTTGGTAAATTGTGAACTGTTTTTCAACCCTGAACCCAGAAATCTGAATTGTTGGTTTCTCAACTCCCACTGGAACTAGTCTTGAAAATCCTGCAGTTATTCCTCAAGTTAGTTTAATTAGTTTTCATTCTATGAATTCCTCTAGAATTTACTCCAATTTATCCTGGAGAAGTATTGCCTCTAAATAGCGGTAATAACTTCAAGAGTTGTATGAATTATTTAAACGAAGATTTCCCCATAAACTAATTAAATTATTTCTCCAGGAACTTATTTACGAAAAGTTCATGTAGAATCCATTTAAACATTCAACACATAACCCCTACAGAAATGTCTCAATAACAGATTTGTAATGTAACTACAAACTATAGTGGAAACTCGTTCTTCAAACCTTAATGAAGGATGCTGGTGAAGAAACAATTCCTTTTTGAGCTATTTTTTTTGGGATTTTTGCAGATGTTTGCAGGGTTATAGTTCAATATGGAGCAAAATAATAGCAAAAAAAATATGAATATCTCTTCTCCCATCCGTCGGTTTGCATTGCTCTCTTCAGCAAATTTCTTAATTATGGTCTAAAGAATGAGTTTTCTTTGTGGGATGATAAGTTTGTACGTGCATTCCACTACTAACGTGTTTGAAACCTTTTTCTAAATTCCTCCATAGTAATTTTGATATAAACCTACATCGTTTTTAGGACATCTTCAAATAACCACTGAAAAAGCTGAATTTTTTACGACACGCTATTTTTATGGTGGGGATGGCAAAAAGATATGGAAAATTGAATTTTCAAACTTTTTTGAAATTCAGAATTCAATGGGGACGTTATTCGGAAAAGAAAACGTACTTTTAGCGTGTCTAGAAAAGTGATCTCTAAAGAGAATTAAAATTCATAAAATCGCACATGAGACATGCCTTCAGGTCATCACTTTACCTGTTATGACCAAACTCTGCGAAAGATACTTGTCGGGACCACACCTGTTCAAAATATTGTTTTGATACCCAGATAGAAAGGTATGTGAAACCACTTGGCTGAGCTACCACTCCTGCCAGTGATCAAAGTCAAAATGCCAGCCAGTATGACTCCTCAGCGATGATCCACGTAGTCCCATCTGCGAGAGATCTCACAGTCATCATAGCTCAACAACTACGGTTGAAAAAAGTGCCAGAATGTCTGCCAAAGATCTCCAATCCGTGCTCAGGCCAATCCGAGCAGCAGCTTTTTATGAGGTGTGAGTTTGGATCGTTCAGTTAGGTACTTTAACTGGAGGTTCTCCTACTTGTGGCACACGGTTGATTGCTCTTTGCGCTGCTGCTCTTAGAGCTTGGTCGATGGATGAAGCAATCTATCCATCATCAGCAGCAGCAGCATGAGAGCCCCAAATGATGGTCTGAGAAAAAATGTCTGCATACTAGTGCTTCTGGCTGGTGGAGTGGCATTTAAATTATGTTAATTGATTTCATTTGAATAATATTGAAACGTGTTGAATTCATCATTCATGAATTTTGTCGGCTGAAGTGGTTTATGCTAGCTACTGGAACTGCCGGAGAGAAACAACATAGATTACGCAAAAAAGCCTTCCTATGCTGGCATGCTCGCAAGGGTGCGATATAAGAATGTCGAGTGAGGTTTCAGATGTAGGAGATCAAGAGAAGAACGGAGATCTACTTGTGGAAAATTTGAACGCTGTGCAGAAGAGTAACCAAAGCCAATTCGTGGCTCTAGTTTCAAATTTGGCATTTTTGATCCCGTGAACGAGCCTCGTTTTTCGTATGTTTTCCATAAAATTCTTTGACTTTCTTTACACAAAAACACATCGGAACACTTCAAGAATCTATTGGTAAAAAAATAGGTACATCCACCGACTCAGATAGAAGATAGAAGATAGAAGATAACAGATAGAAGATAGAAGATAGAAGATAGAAGATAGAAGATAGAAGATAGAAGATAGAAGATAGAAGATAGAAGATAGAAGATAGAAGATAGAAGATAGAAGATAGAAGATAGAAGATAGAAGATAGAAGATAGAAGATAGAAGATAGAATAGAAAATAGAAGATAGAAGATAGAAGATAGAAGATAGAAGATAGAAGATAGAAGATAGAAGATAGAAGATAGAAGATAGAAGATAGAAGAAGAAGATAGAAGATAGAAGATAGAAGATAGAGATAGAAGATAGAAGATAGAAGATAGAAGATAGAAGATAGAAGATAGAAGATAGAAGATAGAAGATAGGAAGATAGAAGATAAAGATAGAAGATAGAAGATAGAAGATAGAAGATAGAAGATAGAAGATAGAAGATAGAAGGAAGATAGAAGATAGAAGAATAGAAGATAGAAGATAGAAGAATAGATAGAAGATAGAAGATAGAAGATAGAAGATAGAAAGATAGGAAGATAGAAGATAGAAGAAGAAGATAGAAGATAGAAGATGAAGATAGAAGATAGAAGATAGAAGATAAAGAAGATAGAAGATAGAAGATAGAAGATAGAAGATAGAAGATAGAAGATAGAAGATAGAAGATAGAAGATAGAAGATAGAAATAGAAGATAGAAGATAGAAGATAGAAGATAGAAGATAGAAGATAGAAGATAGAAGATAGAAGATAGAAGATAGAAGATAGAAGATAGAAGATAGAAGATAGAAGATAGAAGATAGAAGATAGAAGATAGAAGATAGAAGATAGAAGATAGAAGATAGAAGATAGAAGATAGAAGATAGAAGATAGAAGATAGAAGATAGAAGATAGAAGATAGAAGATAGAAGATAGAAGATAGAAGATAGAAGATAGAAGATAGAAATAGAAGATAGAAGATAGAAGATAGAAGATAGAAGATAGAAGATAGAAGATAGAAGAGAAGATAGAAATAGAGATAGAAGATAGAAGATAGAAGATAGGAAGATAGAAATAGAAGATAGAAGATAGAAGATAGAAGATAGAAGATAGAAGATGAAGATAGAAGATAGAAATAGAGATAGAAGATAGAAGATAGGGAAGATAGAAGATAGAAGATAGAAGATAGAAGATAGAAGATAGAAAGATAGATAAAGATAGAAGATAGAAGATAGAAGATAGAAGATAGAAGATAGAAGATAGAAGATAGAAGATAGAAGATAGAAGATAGAAGATAGAAGATAGAAGATAGAAGATAGAAGATAGAAGATAGAAGATAGAAGATAGAAGATAGAAGATAGAAGATAGAAGATAGAAGATAGAAGATAGAAGATAGAAGATAGAGATAGAAGATAGAAGATAGAAGATAAAGATAGAAGATAGGAAGATAGAGATAGAAGATAGAAGATAGAAGATAGAAGATAGAAGATAGAAGATAGAAGATAGAAGATAGAAGATAGAAGATAGAAGATAGAAGATAGAAGATAGAAGATAGAAGATAGAAGATAGAAGATAGAAGATAGAAGATAGAAGATAGGAAGATAAGAAGATAGAAGATAGAAGATAGAAGATAGAAGATAGAAGATAGAAGATAGAAGATAGAAGATAGAAGATAGAAGATAGAAGATAGAAGATAGAAGATAGAAGATAGAAGATAGAAGATAGAAGATAGAAGATAGAAGATAGAAGATAGAAGATAGAAGATAGAAGATAGAAGATAGAAGATAGAAGATAGAAGATAGAAGATAGAAGATAGAAGATAGAAGATAGAAGATAGAAGATAGAAGATAGAAGATAGAAGATAGAAGATAGAAGATAGAAAGATAGAAGATAGAAGATAGAAGATAGAAGATAGGATAGAGATAGAAGATAGAGATAGAAGATAGAAGATAGAAGATAGAAGATAGAAGATAGAAGATAGAAGATAGAAGATAGAAGATAGAAGATAGAAGATAGAAGATAGAAGATAGAAGATAGAAGATAGAAGACCATTAAGGGTATCAAACAACATTTGCCATGACTGACAAAAAATACTCCTGCGTACACCAAGAAGTAACGCTATTTCATAGACCAGCGCACTCCCTGGGTTATAAATCTACTCGCTCGCCAATATTGTGCGCATTATAAGCTATTTCACGACCTAAATCATTCATTTTAACCAAACAAACAATTAGTAACAAAACATTTCGCCAATTACCCTACCACGAGGCTCGTTCAATATTGCATCTCGGTATTCAATACCGGTAGGCGGCACAAATTATAAGCAGAAGCGAAAATCGAAAATTAATGCCCTTGCGCGCATGCACAATAACAACAACAACACCATGCTCGAGATTGGTGCAGCGCATATCCGATAATGAGTAAACTACAAAGTGCTCATAAATGAATGGATCCCCGATGTATGAACGCAAATTTACAATATTGCCCATTTGAATGGATGCGAGGGGAGGAGCGTACGGCAATTGTCTTTAGCTAAATTTATTATCGTTATTGGTGCAATCGTGAATTATTATTGCAATAGAAAATTACTACCGTAGAGCTACGCTACAAGGGCATGAATTACGTAGTAAATGTTTTATCATTTTATTATTACTATATTTTATATTGTCACGTTAGTTGTTGACTTTATCGTGTTTGTTTTGCTAACTGTGCCCTCCATAAGGATGAAGTCGTGCGGGATAACGGCAGATCGATTTGCTATCTTTGCCGCATTTATTCTTCATCTCATGAAAAATGATTGCGATGAAGACAACATGTAATCCCGCTCTTTTATTCAAAATCAATTCAAATTCAAAATCGCTGTTAATCGTGTTATAGTGAACTCTCTTTCAAGACTTTCGCGTATAAGCACATTAGTGAAGGCTATATACACCCGATTCTGTTTTTGCACGGATTTTTTTACACGGCCGTGCAAAAAAAGTTTCCATACATTTTTTTTCGCCAAAACCTTATTTTTGCATGAAACGTCGAGAACTGGTGTTACTTTTTTTGCACGATTTTTGAAATTTTGAACTGAAAAATTTTTTGCACGGTACGCATCCCCCGTGCAAAAACAGAATCGGGTGTACTGGCGTTTGTAGCCCATGTGTCTCCATTTGTGGGATTTCCTTTTCTGATTTGAAAATTTTGCCCCATACGTCAACATAAACGTAAGCATTTCATTCAGCTTGTACTATCCATTCCATAGGTATGTAAACAATCTAGACACCTGATGGAAAAAAATATATGTGACTACTACAGAAAACGTTATGGCCTCCGTAACTTTTGACTTTCGTCGCAATTAAAGATTTTATCAGCTTGTCGTTTTGACAGAAACGACAAGCTTAGCATTCCTTAGAACTTATTTTTTTCACAGCCAATCGAACTCTTCCTATATCAATGAAATTACAGCTCATTATTTCAAAAAAAAAAATACTTTTGAATAGTTTAAACGATGCTGAATGATTGTGAAAGTGCTCATAGAACACTAAGTTGGAACACACAGTCTGTGTCCCGTTTTACCAGAAAGAAGAATACAAACCGTTGGTATGAATAACGACTATGAAGTGATGTTTTCGATTGTAAAAAATGCGGCATTCCACGATGGTCATATTGTGTAAGTGTACGTAGAAAATGATGCTTAATTTAAAATGTCTGACAATTTATTCGTGTTTAAGATATGTCATATTGGTCTTTAAGCCGTTGGAATTCATCAAAATTAATGTAACTCTTTCATGCTCATATGTACGCATAGGGGGTGGGATATTTCGCATACAGGCGTTTCGCATAATGACATGTGGCATAATGGTCACTTGGCATAATCAGAATTATATGCCTTCTTTAAATGCTACCTGTTCTTATTTGGAACTACTTTATGCAAAACGTCCATTATGCCAAACGTTAGTGAAAAAAGATCGAAAGTTCATGCGAGCTCAGCTCTGGTTCAGCACACCGTGCTCCGTAACTTGTAGAAAAACTATCCATCTCTAGGGAATGAGAAATTGTGGGTTAGATGCTCTTCGGAGCATGTGTAATTTCTTCTTAAAATTTCAACTTTGACTTGTAAGTTTGTCGCTTATTTTGTGCGTAAAGTGTGCACCTTTTTCTAGTTTTTCAATTTAAAATCAATTTCCTTAGATTTTCCATACTTTTCCAGACGGTTCCCTAGAATTTATTGCAGGGATTCTGATCATAATTTTGCATGGATTCATTTCAAGTTATCCTAAGAAGTTCATCTAAGTGTCCCAGAACAAAAATTAAAGGTCATGGTGCTCAACCCAATATCGAAAACCTAGAAATGCAAAACCTCTTTAACGCTTCAGAATTTCAAACTTGTATCGTGTAAAATACAGCAGACACCAGTGGGCTGGTCACTTAGTGCGAATGTGGGAAAAAATAATTGCGAAAATAATATTCAGCAGGGAACTAGGTAGAGGTCGGTGGCTTCGGGGAAGACCACGAATACGCTGGCTGTACGCCCGACAATGCACATTGGGGAAATCCGAACCCAAAGGTGGAAAAAATTGATAACTTCCACAATAGAAAGATAAAAAATAAGTTTTATAGCTCATTCGAAAGGAAATTTTCTCAGGAATCGATTGGTGATGGTTTCATGAATGTGGGGCCACTCTGGGATAAGCTATGGTGCCCGTTTTGCTCCGATTCCATGAAAATTTTAGATTTTCATGTTGTTTTGAGTAAAACTGTTTTATTGTGGAGATTATTTCCGATGAAATCCATCATTCCTAGTCCATTCAACAATGTTCCACAGAGAACGTAATAAAAAGATAGAAATTTAGGGGATTATGGGGCTAAATGTACAATGCAATATTTTTGAAGAGGAATTTTAGTTTTAAATTTTTTCAACGTGTTTTTAGATTGAAATAAACTTTTAAATAGTTTAATAATCATGAAGATAGCTTGCAGAAATAAGTTGTATTAAAATTTTTAGAATATGTATGATCATTATTTATGCTCTATGCAAAATATTGTGAATAATTTACCTTCTTATATCACAAATTCCAAACATTTCCAAACGATGTGCGATAGTTTGGGTAAACGATATTGATCTAAATGATCGATTGCCGTTCGCCTCATTGATAGGAGATAGTAAAAAACTATATGCTCGTTTTTTGGCAATTTTTGCCCCAATTTCCCTAAAAACGATTTCTTTCATAATTAATTGAACAGATATCTCCGAATTAAATTTATTATGTACTAAATTGTTTATTCAGTAGTTGATACAGTATTCAAATCCTAAAACATAGGAGATTTTGGGGATCTTTTACACACAAAAAAAAAACAAATAAAAACACTCAAAGTGGATCCATTAAGTAACCATCTGCAGTTTTTTTTTCTGATTGAAACAAATCACTCAGAATTAAATTAGTTACACAATCATACCTGAAGAAATTTCATGACAAAATTCAAAATTGCATTTTGAAGAAATTTCATGATAATGAAATTGCGTGGAAGTGCCCAAGTAGCTCTGCCTGCACCCTACTACTGAAAAAGTGATCATAAACAAACAAAGTCTTCCATATATTTCAATATGGCACATTTTGATTGAAGATGTAGTAGTTAATAATGCTTAATTCAAAATAAATTGACGCTTATACTGAGCTGTTCGGTAATCAAATCCGCATGGTTATTAAATTAATTAACTCATTACGCGTGGTAGAGATGGACAAATCATGGGTGAAATTATGAAAAAAATCCACGTGCTCGGCTGGAATTTGAACCCAGGACTCTTGTATACAAGACGAGTGCTTTATCAACTAGCTACCGAGCCCATAAAGCGCTCGTCTAGCATACAAGAGTCCTGGATTCAAATCCCAGCCGAGCTTGTGGATTTTTTTTTCATATTTTCACCCATAATTTGTCCATCTTTACCACGCGTAATGGGTTAATTAATTTCAATTTCTTCATGTTATGCATTTTAGAAGGCTCTTGAACATGCTTGAAATTCAGTCAAACAGATGTAACCATAATTACTGTTTACAATATTAACAAAGTAAGGTTCACCATGAGGCAAGCAATCTGTTAACAGCTAATGTAGAGGCAACATAACAAACATAGTAACTATAAATTACACTAATGAAATGAATGATCGATTTTGGTAAAATCTAGAATTGAGCATTATTAACAGCTGCATTATCGCTTTTATGATAACTTTTTCTGTAGTGTATGATGGCAATTGGAATATTGAATACCAAATATCCATAAAAAGACTAAATTATTTCCCGAATAATTTCTTGTAAAATGCAATTTGACTCTCACAAAATTGCTACAGAAATGATTGAACAACTAAACTGATCCTGAGTAATTTGTTGCAATCAGAAAAAAACGGCTGATGATTTCTTGATGAATTCAGTTTTGATTTTTTTATGTGGTTAGTTTTTTGTTTATGTGTAAAAGATCCCCAAAATCTCCTATGTTTTAGGATTTAAATATTGTATCAGATACAGAATAAACAATTCAGTACACAATGAATTTGATTTAGGAAAAAGAGTTGAATTAATTACGAAAGAAATCGTGTTTAGGGGAATTGGGGCAAAAATTGCCAAAAAACTTTATGCTCCCACTATCTCCTATCAATGAGGCTAACGGCAATCGATCATTTAGATCAATATCGTTTACCCAAACTATCGCACATCGTTTGGAAATGTTTGGAATTTGTGATATAAGAAGGTAAATTATTCACAATATGTTGCATAGAGCATACATAATTATCATACATATTCTACAAACTTTACCACAACTTATTTCTGCAAGCTATATTCATGATTATTTGACTATTTTAGAATTTATTTCAATAAAAAAACACGTTGAAAATATTTAAAACAAAAATTCCTCTTCAAAAATATTGCATTGTACATTTGGCCCCATAATCCTCTAAATTTCCAGCTTTTTATAACGTTCTCTGTAAAACATTGTTGAGTGGACTAGAAATGGTGGATTTCATGGGAAATAATCTCCACAATAAAATAGTTTTACTCAAAACAACATGAAAATCTAAAATTTTCAAGGAATTGGGGTAAAACGGGCACCATAGCTTATCCCAGAGTGGCCCCACATGCATGAAACTATCACCAATCGATTCCTGAGAAAATTTCCTTTCGAATGAGCTATAAAACTTATATTTTATCTTTCTATTGTAAAATTTATCAATTTTTTCCACCTTTGGGTTCGGAATTCCCCAATGTGCAATGGTGTGACGCTACGCTGTAACCATCAAGGTATCAAGGTAAGGTAAGGTAGGTTCTTGTACAGTCAAATATAGTACTAAGAAATACATTGCTTGCATTACAACTCGATTATAGGTAATACAGTTAAACAAAATAGGTTTTCTCAATGTTTATCTTCGGTAAAAAATGGTTTGAGTGTTTTCAGAATTTATTTTTTTCCCAAAAATGGTAACTGAATTTCTACAAGTAATTCCATGCCAAAAAAACAAACGATTGCTATATGTATTCGTTTTAAGGCAAAGTGGTTGAAATCTAGGGTTTCTCGTAAATTTTTGGTAAAAAATATATTATGTGTAATCCAAAAAAGCTATGTCCACTCTAATATTTTCACTGGAATTGTTCAAGCAAAGTTATACTAAAAACGCCATCGTCATCTGGTGGGAATGTCGCACAAAACACCGTTTTGTGCAACAACACCTGCAGAGGGCGTTAGTGTGAAATATCAGACACGAAGAAAAACTATGCGCGCACCTCTGGTTGTGAGGTTTGGAACATAGCAAATTTGAAATGATCGTCATATGAGTGGTCGAAGGAAATTTATTCAGTGTTACGTCTGTTTGTCTGTGATTTAAGCGTATATTAGGCAGCGTCCTTTTATTACGTAACGCTAAAATTAGAAATTTTTTATCACCTCCCGCCTCCCCTTCGTAACGCTTTTTGTATTAAAAAAAATCAAATTTTTGTATGAGCCGTAACGCTTGAGCCTACACTCTTAAAAATAATGAAAATTACTGTGGACGTAATTCTGGATATGACTGAATGACACATGATGTAAGTGATGGAACGACACAAAAACGTGTTCTTGAAGATGTGTTGAACAAAAAATGTAATTTTACATGTTAAAGGACACGAAAACAATGGGACTGTTATCGATATTTCCCGAATAAGACACTAACGTAATTTCAATTCGACACACATTTACGTCATTTGGCTCGCTTCTTTTATGTGCATCCAAAAAGACGTAAATCACAACATTTTTTGGTACTGTGTACTTCCCGCATCATCGATCCTCTCTTCTGTGAACTAAAGGGACAAGATGCATGTTTGTTATCATTTTTTCACTTCAGACCGCTGCCAGCGGCCTATTGCCCCTTATTTTCCGAAAATGCGAAATGTTATAAGTTTGTCAATGTTAAGTGCTCGTTTTGGTAAGAAAAAAAACAGGTAAAAATTCGTCAGGTAAAAGATAAATCAGGTAAAAGTCCGTACGTGGACGCTAAGTGGTCCCATAACGGCCCTGACGGTATTAGGCGTAGATGACCCAGTGCGCACAGATAAAAATCTGATTCCCAAATCATGATTTACAAGTCATGAAATTCATAATTTGGTTAAGTCATGATACCAGGACCACAAATCATGGTTCGTAGAGTCATAATAATGATTCCTCATAAGCGTAACATCCAGACTGACAACACTAAACGGGGTGCATTGCATAATTTCATTCGTTTCGATCACCCTAATTCAAACAAGATGAAATGGTAGTGTGGTGTGGTACGGTACTTTCGATCAGAAGGTTCTTGGTTCGAATCCCGCTCTAGTTTTTTTTTTCAAATATTGTCAATCATAAACGGAAGCGCGACTCATGATTTTGGTCATGTGATTCATGATTCAGAGCAATCCGCAACAAAAACATAACGCGTGTGTTGCGGTACGGCAATCTGACTCATGAGTCCAAATCATGGTGAATTTTCATAAGCTGAAAACACTCTGAAATCATGATATCATGAGTCATAATCTTGTTTTTGGATTCTGATTTCTACCCGTACAGCATAGAAGTTTGTTTTCTTTGGCATGATTCAAATATTAAGTGATGCAAAATTTGCCAGTTTTGGACCTCCCCCCCACGTAAAACCTTTAGCATGAAAAATTTGATTTTTTTTTTTTTTTTGCATGGACCGTAACACTACGGAAGACCCCCACCCTCCTTCTGTTGTGTTACGTAATATTTGAACGATCCCTTTGTAGTTCTGAATTTTACGTGAGCGTGCAGTCAGATGAAGATGTCCACAGTTAAAAAAAAATTCAAAGTTCTATGCTGATTATCAATTTGTTACTAGTGGCTTTTCGTATTCATGTTGCGTACACTAGAGCAACGAGCTCAATTTGGCGCACGAGGGTCATCTACACCTAGTACCTATAGGGTCGTTGGGGGACCACTTAGCGTCCACGTACGGACTTCAAATTTTTAACTCATTTATTTCTTACCAAAACGAGCACTTTACAATGACAAACTTATAAAATTTCGCATTTTCGTAAAATAAAGGACAGCCTACGGCGCAATCTTGCGTCCTAAGGTTAAAAATGCTGACATATTTGAATCTTGTCACTTTCATTCAAAGAAGGGAGGATCGATGAAAAGAAATCGATCATACAACTTACGCCTTTATTCTAACACACGCTTGATATTTAATATGAAATAGGCATAACAGGGCATAACCAGGTTGAATTTTTCTTAACATAATTTTCCAATAAAACAAACTTCATTTGGTGGCAATATTCCGTTCACTTCATGATTTCCTCATACCATCCGTTGAACCAGAAATATACAGATTTTTTTTTTATTTTTTCAGTTGAGCAGTCAGAAAGAGCATGTGAAGGAAAAAGTTGAGCAATTTACAGTACCGTTAAGTCACCAGACACCGTGCACATATACAGATTCCTGCGGAACATTCATTCAATTTTCACTAATTATTGTTTTGTTATCCAAATAATTTAGAACTGATGAAATTAAATAGTTCTTGTCATAATGCATTTAGAAAAAAATAGTTTTTGTAGTCAAAATCATGTGAATGTGAATGTGAATGAGAAAACAGCCTTAGTGTTGTCTTCCAAAGGTCTTCAAAGATATTAAGTAGCCCTGCTACAACAAACCATCAGGTAGATCATTCCATCCCGGTATGATTCTGCAGCCATAGGTAATCCTTGCGCTGATGGTGGCTAAATAATCATCATCATCAAAATCATGTGAATTTTGTTTAATAATTAGATTTTTTAACTCTCTTCGTAGAAACGCAAAAAATTCACTATTTTCATTTTAACGTTAGAGTATCAAATTTGTCATAATTCTAATAAGTTTTCACTGTGGATACTACTTCAGTCATCTCTCCACATCTCGATATCGAAGGGACCATCGAGATAGGGAGAGATCGATACAAAGAACAATAATTTAATGAACACTAGATTGAAAATCACTCCGTAACTAGGAAAATAATAAACAAACAAACTTCATTCCGAGTTTCCAAATTGTTTTAAATCACTTAAATCTGGTCTAGTAACCATGATTCATATCGACATATGGAGAGAAAATTTGGAACGAAAAATCAAGAGGAACACATCGAGATATGGAGATATCGAGATGAGGACACGCTAAACTTCATCCGCTCAGAAATGAGTGCCGAGTACACAAAATCGGCCTCTCTTCATGCAGCACAGATTCTGTGCAAAGGGGGCTGTACACAGTTTTGTGCAAACGGTGGTAAACAAACCGAATGAGTGAAATGCGCACAGAGGAGGAACGCTTGGAATGCGGAATTCGCTTCCATGTTTGTTTTGTTTCTGAAAACATTAAAAAAACATTCCGATTTTAAAGTTTTCAGAGATTTTTTCATTTGAATAGCCGAAGCGGAAGCAAATGGGGAAAAAAATTTCTCATTTGCGACCATCTTCCGGCTTTTCGCTGGAAAAAATCACTGAAAACTCCCCATCTTACCAACGACCAACTGTTTGCTGCCGCGAGGGAGATGACTGACAGTTCCATTTCCATCGATTCGCGCACAGCCAATGGCCAACACATCGGTTACACATAGCATGAGTGCCACTTACACAGAATTTTCACTCAGCCAGAGAGTCCTGCATTGGTTGCCTCATTCTGTGTAGTTTTTACACATGGGCTGCGTTGAGCAGGCTTAGCGTGTCAAGATGCGGAGAGTCGACTGTAATAGCACGCTAAACTTCATCCGCTCAGAAATGAGTGCCGAGTACACAAAATCGGCCTCTCTTCATGCAGCACAGATTCTGTGCAAAGGGGGCTGTACACAGTTTTGTGCAAACGGTGGTAAACAAACCGAATGAGTGAAATGCGCACAGAGGAGGAACGCTTGGAATGCGGAATTCGCTTCCATGTTTGTTTTGTTTCTGAAAACATTAAAAAAACATTCCGATTTTAAAGTTTTCAGAGATTTTTTCATTTGAATAGCCGAAGCGGAAGCAAATGGGGAAAAAAATTTCTCATTTGCGACCATCTTCCGGCTTTTCGCTGGAAAAAATCACTGAAAACTCCCCATCTTACCAACGACCAACTGTTTGCTGCCGCGAGGGAGATGACTGACAGTTCCATTTCCATCGATTCGCGCACAGCCAATGGCCAACACATCGGTTACACATAGCATGAGTGCCACTTACACAGAATTTTCACTCAGCCAGAGAGTCCTGCATTGGTTGCCTCATTCTGTGTAGTTTTTACACATGGGCTGCGTTGAGCAGGCTTAGCGTGAGGATGTATTTCATCGTATGAGCAATGAGATGTTATGCAAATTAGAATGTTTTATTGTGTTTCAGTTGAATGAATGGACCCTTTTCAATATGTATGGTTCCTTTTTTTTTAAGGCATTCTGTGCTCGTGGCCACTACTGTGCCGGAATCAGTTGATCTGTAGCTTCTTTCCGATACAGATCGATTTTAAACTTATCTATATTTACATCTACTTTCACTCTCTCCTACTTTTTTACTCTCACACCGAGCAGGTAGGAGAGAGCTCTGCTGTTACACGCTACACACTTAGAAAATATCACCGACTCTGGTAATTTTTTTACCGAAATATAAACCGCTGAGCGCTCGGTAATGCTTTCGGTAATGTTAAGAATTACCGAACAGTCTGTAATTTAAATCAAAACGCAGCTGTCAAAAAATAACAGTATGTTCGTGAATTAGTACCGAGCGAATTGTTTAATAAATTACTGAACGGATTGTTCGTAACAGCAGGCAGTCGGAATAGAATAAGATGATCGCAAAAAAAAAACAATGAATCTTATCTTGATATCAAATTAATCGATTTTATTCGTGTTTACATTTTTTAATCGATAAGACATGTTTGAGAAGAAGTGTTACTGCTTGCCTGTTGGTGAAACATCACCAACAACTCGAACGCGCGCTTAACTAATAAGAAGACAATCCTGGCTCATTTGCAGCTGTTCTCCACTCACGAACAAAACCGGAGCCAGCAATTCCCGTAATGGGTGATACTACAACGAAAGCATTTTATTACATTTCAAAAATAAGCTTTTAATAGGAACCCTCAGGTTGTACTTACGGAAAAGAAGTACCAGACGCTGATTCCCTGCTGCTGTAGTCTTTCTCAAAAACAGTGTTCACGGCCTCAAAAACAGAAAACCTATTAGACAGTATCGGATGCAATAAAATCGTGTTGACAAGCACTTCGAAACAAATATGGCGGCAACAGAAATTTCAAGTTACCATTTGTTCGGTAAAGCATTGTAGCACTTTGAACTGAAGTACGGTAAAAAATTACAGTCTACGGCGATTCTAAACGATTTACCGTTTTTCGGTACATAAATTAATTACCGAACAACGAGAAAAAATCTAAGTGTGTAAGCCTGCTCAACGCAGCGCATGTGTAAAAGCTACACAGAATGAGGCAACCAATGCAGGACTCTCTGGCTGAGTGAAAATTCTGTGTAAGTCGCACTCATGCTGTGTGTAGCCGATGTGTTGGCCTTCGGCTGTGCGGGGATCGATAGAAATGGAACTGTCAATCTCTCCCGTGCGGCAGCAAACAGTTAGCCGTTGGTAAGATGTGATTTTTTCAGGCGAAAAGCTGGAAGATGGTTGCAAATGTGGAAGTTTTTTCCCCATTTGCTTCCGCTTCGGCTATTCGAATGAAAAAATCTCTGAAAACTTGAAAATTTGAATGTTTTTTTAATGTTTTCAGAAGCAAAACAAACATGGAAGCGAATTCCGCATTCCAAGCGTTCCTCCTCTGTGCGCATTTCACTCATTCGGTTTGTTTACCACCGTTTGCTCAAAACTGTGTACAGCCCCCTTTGCACAGAATCTGTGCTGCATGAAGAGAGGCTGATTTTGTGTACTCGGCACTCATTTCTGAGCGTGACAAGTTTAGCGTGTAGTGAGGTTATCTGCCTGCGAAGAGGGTCAGTTTGTCTCAGTCATCATCTGATACTGACGAAGGATGGATGTGCTCCTCAAAGCATGGTCCTCCGTGAGGCGTCTTCTGGTGGCTGGACTTTTTTTTGTGGAGGGGCTGGGAATCGAATCCATGACCTTCCGCTTATGAAGCGAAAGCGTAACCTCAAGGCTACAGACCCCCCCTACACGCTAAACTTCATCCGCTCAGAAATGAGTGCCGAGTACACAAAATCGGCCTCTCTTCATGCAGCACAGATTCTGTGCAAAGGGGGCTGTACACAGTTTTGTGCAAACGGTGGTAAACAAACCGAATGAGTGAAATGCGCACAGAGGAGGAACGCTTGGAATGCGGAATTCGCTTCCATGTTTGTTTTGTTTCTGAAAACATTAAAAAAACATTCCGATTTTAAAGTTTTCAGAGATTTTTTCATTTGAATAGCCGAAGCGGAAGCAAATGGGGAAAAAAATTTCTCATTTGCGACCATCTTCCGGCTTTTCGCTGGAAAAAATCACTGAAAACTCCCCATCTTACCAACGACCAACTGTTTGCTGCCGCGAGGGAGATGACTGACAGTTCCATTTCCATCGATTCGCGCACAGCCAATGGCCAACACATCGGTTACACATAGCATGAGTGCCACTTACACAGAATTTTCACTCAGCCAGAGAGTCCTGCATTGGTTGCCTCATTCTGTGTAGTTTTTACACATGGGCTGCGTTGAGCAGGCTTAGCGTGAGGATGTATTTCATCGTATGAGCAATGAGATGTTATGCAAATTAGAATGTTTTATTGTGTTTCAGTTGAATGAATGGACCCTTTTCAATATGTATGGTTCCTTTTTTTTTAAGGCATTCTGTGCTCGTGGCCACTACTGTGCCGGAATCAGTTGATCTGTAGCTTCTTTCCGATACAGATCGATTTTAAACTTATCTATATTTACATCTACTTTCACTCTCTCCTACTTTTTTACTCTCACACCGAGCAGGTAGGAGAGAGCTCTGCTGTTACACGCTACACACTTAGAAAATATCACCGACTCTGGTAATTTTTTTACCGAAATATAAACCGCTGAGCGCTCGGTAATGCTTTCGGTAATGTTAAGAATTACCGAACAGTCTGTAATTTAAATCAAAACGCAGCTGTCAAAAAATAACAGTATGTTCGTGAATTAGTACCGAGCGAATTGTTTAATAAATTACTGAACGGATTGTTCGTAACAGCAGGCAGTCGGAATAGAATAAGATGATCGCAAAAAAAAAACAATGAATCTTATCTTGATATCAAATTAATCGATTTTATTCGTGTTTACATTTTTTAATCGATAAGACATGTTTGAGAAGAAGTGTTACTGCTTGCCTGTTGGTGAAACATCACCAACAACTCGAACGCGCGCTTAACTAATAAGAAGACAATCCTGGCTCATTTGCAGCTGTTCTCCACTCACGAACAAAACCGGAGCCAGCAATTCCCGTAATGGGTGATACTACAACGAAAGCATTTTATTACATTTCAAAAATAAGCTTTTAATAGGAACCCTCAGGTTGTACTTACGGAAAAGAAGTACCAGACGCTGATTCCCTGCTGCTGTAGTCTTTCTCAAAAACAGTGTTCACGGCCTCAAAAACAGAAAACCTATTAGACAGTATCGGATGCAATAAAATCGTGTTGACAAGCACTTCGAAACAAATATGGCGGCAACAGAAATTTCAAGTTACCATTTGTTCGGTAAAGCATTGTAGCACTTTGAACTGAAGTACGGTAAAAAATTACAGTCTACGGCGATTCTAAACGATTTACCGTTTTTCGGTACATAAATTAATTACCGAACAACGAGAAAAAATCTAAGTGTGTAAGCCTGCTCAACGCAGCGCATGTGTAAAAGCTACACAGAATGAGGCAACCAATGCAGGACTCTCTGGCTGAGTGAAAATTCTGTGTAAGTCGCACTCATGCTGTGTGTAGCCGATGTGTTGGCCTTCGGCTGTGCGGGGATCGATAGAAATGGAACTGTCAATCTCTCCCGTGCGGCAGCAAACAGTTAGCCGTTGGTAAGATGTGATTTTTTCAGGCGAAAAGCTGGAAGATGGTTGCAAATGTGGAAGTTTTTTCCCCATTTGCTTCCGCTTCGGCTATTCGAATGAAAAAATCTCTGAAAACTTGAAAATTTGAATGTTTTTTTAATGTTTTCAGAAGCAAAACAAACATGGAAGCGAATTCCGCATTCCAAGCGTTCCTCCTCTGTGCGCATTTCACTCATTCGGTTTGTTTACCACCGTTTGCTCAAAACTGTGTACAGCCCCCTTTGCACAGAATCTGTGCTGCATGAAGAGAGGCTGATTTTGTGTACTCGGCACTCATTTCTGAGCGTGACAAGTTTAGCGTGTAGTGAGGTTATCTGCCTGCGAAGAGGGTCAGTTTGTCTCAGTCATCATCTGATACTGACGAAGGATGGATGTGCTCCTCAAAGCATGGTCCTCCGTGAGGCGTCTTCTGGTGGCTGGACTTTTTTTTGTGGAGGGGCTGGGAATCGAATCCATGACCTTCCGCTTATGAAGCGAAAGCGTAACCTCAAGGCTACAGACCCCCCCTACACGCTAAACTTCATCCGCTCAGAAATGAGTGCCGAGTACACAAAATCGGCCTCTCTTCATGCAGCACAGATTCTGTGCAAAGGGGGCTGTACACAGTTTTGTGCAAACGGTGGTAAACAAACCGAATGAGTGAAATGCGCACAGAGGAGGAACGCTTGGAATGCGGAATTCGCTTCCATGTTTGTTTTGTTTCTGAAAACATTAAAAAAACATTCCGATTTTAAAGTTTTCAGAGATTTTTTCATTTGAATAGCCGAAGCGGAAGCAAATGGGGAAAAAAATTTCTCATTTGCGACCATCTTCCGGCTTTTCGCTGGAAAAAATCACTGAAAACTCCCCATCTTACCAACGACCAACTGTTTGCTGCCGCGAGGGAGATGACTGACAGTTCCATTTCCATCGATTCGCGCACAGCCAATGGCCAACACATCGGTTACACATAGCATGAGTGCCACTTACACAGAATTTTCACTCAGCCAGAGAGTCCTGCATTGGTTGCCTCATTCTGTGTAGTTTTTACACATGGGCTGCGTTGAGCAGGCTTAGCGTGTATATATGGTTCCTATTACCGTGCATTAGTGTAAAAGGCATGAAATTATTGGGTAATATTGTGTATTTCTTTCACTACTGGACTGCGAAGTGCGGTTTCATAAGTGCGAAAATGCGAATAAAAGTGCGAGATTGCATCGAATCATGTTGGTGTCTTCAGAGAACTTATTCTTTGGACTGCGATGAATAACCCCGCTGAAGTCACCGACTCGATTTGATGCAATCGCGCACTTTTATTAGCGTTCCCGCACTTGTAAAAACTTCTGCGATAGTCCAGTGGTGAAAGAAATGCGCAATATTACATTTATTGTTATGTCGTGATAAAACTACTTCATATTTAGTTTTTGAGTGAATATGGAATGGTTTAGACATTACAGTCGAACCTCCTATAACGATTTTAATGAAAAAAATAATTTTTTAGCCAATTTCAAAACTTTTTGTTTTTTTTTTTGTAATTAAAGATTTGAATACTCTTAAAAATGAGTGCGCACACTACAATCAACATAGTTGCTCCATCAACAACGTTGTTCAAGATACAAAATTAAATCTTGACGAAAACTATACGCACGGTGGATGATGCACTAGTGTGCACGGTAAATGGTGACATAGAACGGAACGAGGCGACCTTAACATGACATTTTCAAACATAATTTTCGAGTATTTTTTTGTTATGCATCACTAGTTTTAGATTTATTCCTAAATTATGATATAATTGCACGCTACGTAGTGGTATTCTAGTACGCTTCAAAATGTTTGGAAAAGTTATATAATTTTTTGAAGTGCTATTTTTTCTTAAATGCACGGTGAATGGTAGCTTGACGGTATATGGAGTTAGATTCCATGCACAAATTATGTCACGTCTAAACGGAGGGGGGGTCTTACTTTTTTTTTGGAGTCATAAAGTTTGAAATTTAGCGTGACGTAACTTGTATACCATCCCTTACGCATCGTACTGACAAGAAATGCTAATAACAAACTCATTTTTAAACAAAAATGTATCTAGTGTTGGTTAGACTGATCAAATAATGAATTTTGCCTTACTGAGCAATTTCGCTCGATCCGCATCCGCTTAGTATTCTCATAGAAGTCCTTGAAGGATTTCGAAAACATTTCGTAAATTCTTCCGAAAATCACAAGTAGTCAATGAAAATGTAAATGGAAACGTGCATGAGTTGGACAATTTTCCTTATATTCTCAACTATATCGTGACCATTTCTCACTTGCAGCTTTACTCTAGAGGTACTCTTCAGCTACCGCAGTTGACTGAGTGACATTGTACTGCATCACTACTGCGATTTATGGCAATCATTCCCTTGCCCCCCATCATCCATATTGCTGCATTGCATCGCCGTTTGACGTTGCTGCTGCTGGAAGTCACCATTATAGCGAACGATACCGATTTATATTGATGCCCCTAACAACAGCAATACCATCACTGTTCCTTCGCGTGGGCCACCCTAGCAATAGACGGTGGAAGTGAACACGCAGCACAATCCGCCAGCCATCGACGAGCTCTCCGTGGGCCTCATATTCCGAGCGGCTTCTAGGTTGTTTAGTATAATGTTGATTATGCCTATCATCTATTAACATAATTTCAAAATAATGACATCTAATGACTATTGGAAATCGATTCAATTAGGGAAATTATTATTACCATATTTCGAGAAATGGGGATCTCGGGAGGCATTATGAATGAGAATCGATGGGGGTGGCAAATGGCGCTTACGAAGAAGTCTGGAAAGGAAAAAAATGTGTCCCTGATGCTGCGGAAAATACCACTTCTTTATCTAGTGGTAATTTGTGATTCTAGGGAAATCAATATTTACGTTAAATTGTTCGATGGAAATGATTGGTGGTGGACACCCAGCATTAAGTGCACAGCAATTTTGTTGGCAGATGCAGAAAAAGCGACGTTTCCGGTAAAACGACCCGCTGTTGGGTAAGTGTAGAACAGGAGCAAATCGCAGATCAGTTACTGGAAAGTTGTTTACCTCGGCTTCTGAGTGTCATTGGTAGAACTATGGTTCGTGTTTCATTTGCACGACGGCATTAGCCTATACCGTAGAGTGGCAACTGGCAATGGACAAGGGATCGACGAGTGGCAGTCTAGCAGAGTAAGCGCTTGGGCTCTAAAGTCAGAAAGCGAGAGCAACGATGCATGAGGTAGCACAATTTGATGATTCTTATCGCGGAGATTATAAATTTGCGGCAAATAAATAACAAGCAGACACAATCAATTCCCATTACGGTCATAATTGTGACCATTAAATTATACTGATATTAAACCATGATAAATGTCCTAATATGTTACATGCTATCATCGTTTGCCTAGTCGGCAGTGATTTGTAGCAAGCTGTGCGCGCCCGGCTGGAATTTACTCACGTGGTTGGACACTCTCTTTGTCACAGGGCTAATAATTGCAACCATGTGTATAAATTTAATAGAACCTTCGAATGCCTGCTATGAGTGGGTAAAGTTAACTGAAAATGCTCTCCGCACAAGACTGCAAATATATCCTTATCTTAAATGTTTTAGAGTTAAGTCTTATATTAGGCGCTGCTACACTCTTTACGCCCACCTTGGCTGTTATCCATCCGATTCAAATGGAATTTAATAGGTAATAACATACAGGTAACACACTCCTCGGCGAAAGTTTGGTGTCATAAAAAATATGCAAAGGTCCTTTTTGTTAGTGTGAAATTTACTAATAAAATAAATATTGGATTTCGTTTCTCAAATGGATCCAAATAATCTTTTGAATACATCCATATAGCAGTTGTTACTGAAACTTATTTAAAACCTGGATCCAAACTCAAAAAAACAACCAAACTTGTTTGTTCATCGTAATAATCGTCTGGATGAAGCATGTGGTAGAGTTGCAATCATCAATCATAGGCCTATAACACACCATCGTCATTTGAAACCAATGTTTTTAAAACTTTAAGAGTATCTGTTCAAACACTGCTTAGTGAATATACTTTCAAGGCTGCCTATTTGCCTGACTTGTGGGAATTTCATCGCAATAAGTTATTTTTTTTTGTCATCGGTGTGTTAAGTATCTAGGGCTCATGCTAGATAAAAATTAAACTTTCATAAATCGCATTGAGGGCATTCAAGCCAAATGCAACAAATATGTAAATAGTAGTTTTTGCAATTTCTCATCGTAATAGGCTGTTTTTCATCACGCGAATCTGTCATGAAACGGCCTACTTTCCTGCACTGAAGTATGCAGAGTGGTAATAGTCATTAGCTTACTGAAACCAGTGCTGTAATGATTCATTACGCAACGCTTTCTCATTACGCAACTGTTTTGAGTTGCGTAATGAATCATTACACAACAATTTTTCAGAAATTGTAGAATGATGGTGAATGCATTCCTATATGATTTCTGATATCCTCAAGTGGTCTTCCACGAAATTGCAAAAAATGTTGTACGTAACTCGTTGCAGAACACGATTTTTACAGCACTCGTCGTAATTACCCTACTCGGCGAGCCTCGTAGGATAAACTTACAACTCGTGCTGTAAAAATCACCATTCTGCAACTTGTTCCGTAAACTACTATTACGGAATAAGTTGCAGAATGACGATTTTTACAGCACGAGTCGTAAATTAGTAGAGTAGGATAATTACGACGAGTGCTGTGAAAATCGAGTTCTGCAGCGAGTTACGTACAACATTTTTTGCAATTTCGTAGGAGACCACTTGAGGGTATCGGAAATTATATCGGAATGCATACACCATTATTTAACAATTTCTGAGAAATTGTTGTGTTATGATTCATAACGCAACTCAAAACAGGTGGTTCTTTTTCGCAAAGTGCACCGCTTTCGGAAGAATTAGATGCCCATCCAAACACAACGCTTTCTATTTATATCCAATGCCTAGCCCGAGAGCGCATTATTTTTTAGGTAATGAAAAAGCACACAACACTAGCCAGCAACTGTACTGGCTGAGGTTTCTATTGTGTGGGCTTCCAATGGGTCGCGACGTTCTCAAACGACCGGTTACGGAACATGAGTCCATTGCTCGATAAATACTTGTTTTTAAATATGAATCGTGGTTTACGGCTGTGGAAGTTTTACAACTACCCAACTAGAGATCGGGGAGTCGTGAGTTCGATTCTCACTGAGAAGACGTGTTACTTTTTCGCAAATCTTCACATAAATTTGTCCATCTAATCCAATTGCAAATTATATGTAATGTTTAGCTTTTCGGTAGTTGTTAAACTTCCACTCGGCTGGTTAGCCGTAAACCACGATTCATAATTAAAAACAAGAACTTTTGGATGGTTTTCAATATTTTAATTTTTTTTTTTTCAAAATTAATACGTTCTGTGGATACAATTAAAATCTTGAAATTATTATAAACCATAACGATTATACGAATAATTTCTCTAGAAATAGCCATTTAGAATTATATCGAGGTTAATGCAAAACATATTATTTGAATATAAAAATAGGCTATTTTAATTAGTTATTCGCAATTCTCCATCAAGGAAAATAAGTAAGTGGAAAGAAATATGCTGTTTACTCTCGAAAACGTATTATTATTGATGGAGAATGTGGAGTAACTAATGAAAATGGCCTATTTTATTATTTATATAATATATTTTGCATTAAACGTTCTGCATCAGAACGTATTCATTTTGACAGGCTAGGCCTCTCTCTCGAAAACGTATTATTATTGATGGAGAATGTGGAGTAACTAATGAAAATGGCCTATTTTATTATTTATATAATATATTTTGCATTAAACGTTCTGCATCAGAACGTATTCATTTTGACAGGCTAGGCCTGACAGGATATTACAAATATTCACGTTTATATCACGGTTTTTCTGATAAAATAAATTATTTATTGGATTTGAAATATAATTATATAATTGTATTCGTTGGATACCTTAACGTAAGCTGTTGAATGAAAACATTTAAATAGAAAATGCTCTTTCACAGCTTGAAAAATCCAAAAAAGTATTTTAAGACGAGGCGGATCTGAAACGTTATTCAACAATCCAACATAGTTCATTGTTAAGTGCACGATTGGATTAACCATCAGCGATATCAGAGACGAAGCGTAATGACTGCAAAGTCTGCAGGCAACCCAACAATCTGTTCGGCCTGTGAGAAGTGGATGCATTACGGATGTGTGGGAGTGGACGGCAGCGTCCGGAAGGTCAGATATTCTCAAGTAACCACTAGCCCGCTAATTCGCCTTTTTGGCTTATAGAGCTGTTATACGGCTAATATAAAGCTTGTCAGCTCTATAATAGCCCTATATTAGCACGGAGGGCGAATTAAAGTGCTATCTGGTTACTTGGGTTGGCGATGCAAGATATGCAAGTCATCGATTGCTTATTGCCCTCCACCGCCAACCCTACCCCTGACGAAAATCCGGGTGAACCCTTCAACTCCGACACTGTCAATTATTATTATAATTATAATTACTTCGATGTCGTATGGTGCTGCAGCTGCAGTTGCAGACGACAGTGTTAACAGCCCAATCGGGAGCTTTTCCTCCCAGTTCTGCGAAAAAAAAACAAAGGTTACTCTTCGTCAATTACAAGATCAACAAGCGCTTCTAGAACAGGAGATAGAATGTCAGCACATGCTGGAGCTAGCAAGGAAGGAGCAACATTTAGAGTCAGCGATTTGGTCAGAAGTCAGATTCTGCAGAGTGGAGAAGTGGATATGCCGACGATAACTACGATAGTCGAAAAGTCCGGAGTAGGGCGAATGGAAGAATGGATGAAAAAAGTGGACAATCAGCTCACAAACCAGTCGCTCATACATCCAGTTTTGTTAGAGGTTCCTGCATCAGTGACAGCCTCGTTTAATTCAACGTTCACGCCAATATCCGTAACGATAAAAGACAATTTGGCCAGTTCATCGTATGCTCCCATCTCAGATCCCGTGCAACACAATATGACCTTGGCATTGATGTAAACAATGCCTTCCGTGTCATCAACGTTTTGCGTACTTTAACTCCTGTTCAGGCAAAAGAGTTTGACCAATATATGAACCTAGGAGCTATTCCGAGGAGTCGAGTAATGAATGTTCCAACCAGCGCAGCGACCGGTCATCCACCGATTCAAAGTCATACGCCTGTCCCTGGACAACTGCCTCTCTTTAATCAGCCATCTGTGTTGGGTAAGCAACCACTCTCAAGTCAGCCGTTATATGCCAGGCTGCCGAACGCTCTTGTAAATCCGTATGCACCAGATGGACCGACTCATCACCAGCTATTGGCTCGCCAGGTGATGCCGAAAGATCTACCACCGTTTAGAGGAGTTCCAGAGGATTGGCTGATCTTCCACAGTGCATACATTAACTATTCTGATGTTGGAAATCTGGCATGTTTGCAACAAGCTTTGCAAAATAAGGCGTACGACGCAGTTAATAGTGCGATACTGATGATACTTTATGCCCAGGGAAGTCAAGGAAATTTCCACCTCTCATTAAGTAAGATGGGCGTGGCCGAGAATAGCGAAATTCATGCTTTTAATATTCTTGTTTATTATTAGAACAAGGCATACTCCCCTGCCATGTTCCTGAATGGAGTCAGGATGAGATTATTAAAAAGAAACATGAATGTTGCTGGTATCCAATCTACTAAGTATACCGTAACAACGCTAACGCTAGGGAAGTCAAGGAAATTTCCATTACGAAAAGATCCTGGACCGACCGGGAATTGAACCCAGGCACCTTCAGCATGGCTTTGCTTAGTAACCGCGGGCGCTAACTACTCGGCTAAGGAAGGCCCCAGAAACTCCGGATGGAATCTTTGATAAGATTCCTGATGGAACTCCTGATGAAATCCCTAGAGGAACTCCTTATGATGTCTCTAGAAGATATTCTGATGGAATTTCTCGAGGAACTCCTGATATAATCTCTGGAGGAACTCCTGATAGAATCTCTGGAAGAATTTCAGGTGAAATCTCTGAAGGAACTCTTGATGGAATCCCTGGAGGAACTCCAGATGAAATTTCCAGGAGGTGAAACCCCTAAAGTCCTCTTGATAGAATCCTGATGCAATCCATGGAGAAACTCCTGATGGAATCCTTGAAGAAATTCCTAAAGATAGTATTGAAGGAACTTCAGATTGAATCATTGGAGGAACTCCTGATGAAATCCCTTGAATAGCTCCTGATGGAATCCCTTAGAAACTCCTGATGAAATCCCTGGGAGGAATTTCTGATAAGATACCTGATGGAACTCCTGATGGAATCCCTATAGGAGTTCCTATTGATATGCCTAGCAGAAATCCTGATAGAACTCCTGATATAATCTCTGGAGAAACTCCTGATGGTATCTCTGGAGGAAGTCCAGGTGGAATCTCTGAAGGAACTTTTGATGGAATCCTTGAAGGAATTCCTAAAGACATTTTTGAAGGAACTCCAGCTCGAATCTCCTGATGAAATCGCCTGAAGAGCTCCTGATTTAATTCCTATAGAAACTCCTGATAAAATCTCTAGAGGTATTCCTTATGATATGCCTAAAAGAAACCATAATACACTTCCTCGACGAACTCCTGATATAATCTATGGAGGAACTCCTGATGCAATCTTTGGAGGAAATCCAGATGGAAACTCTGAAGGAACTTTTGATGGAATATCTGGAGGAACTCCTGATAAAATCCTCAGAAGAACTGTCAGAGGTACTCCTTATAGAATCCCTTTAGGAAATCCTGATGGAATCTCTGGAGGAACTTTTGATGGAATCCCTGGAAGAACTCCTGATGAAATCTCTAGAAGAACTTTGATTGAAGCCCTAAAGATACTATTAGAGTCCCTATAGGAAATCCTGATGGAATCCTTGGGGGAATTTCTAAAGATATTCTTGAAGGAACTCCTTATGGAATCATTGGGAGCACTTCTGATGAAATCATTAGAAAAACTCAATATGGAATCCCTAGATGAACTCCTGATAGAATCCCTGGAGGAATTCCAGGTGGAATCTCTGAAGGGGCTGCTGGTGGATTCCCTGGAAAAACACATCTCATAGAATTGCTAGAGGAACTCCCGATGGAATTCCTAAAGGTGTTCCAGTTGAAATCTCTGAAGGAACTCCTGATGAAATCCTTAGAAGAACATCTGATGAAATCTCGAGAAGAACTCATGATGGAATCCCTAGAGGAACTTCCGATGCAATCTATAAAGAAACTCATTATTAAATCTTCAGAAGTACTCTCGATGAAATTCCTGGAGAAAATTTTGATGGAGTTCCAGATGGAATCCTGACAATGACTTCTGATGGAAACTTTCCTGATCACTGGAAGAACTTTAAAAGGAATCCCATTACCTGGATGAATTTCTTGTGAAATACCTGATGGATTCAGCAACCGCCAAATTGGTTTCACAGACTGTCGAATTAGTTCGTCAAGCAGCATCGCACACGGTCAAACCTAGCACCAACATGAGTATCAAACTGAGGGCGGAGTCTGAATATTCGGCTCTATTATATAGTCTTCAGAACGGAGAATAGCTAAGTAGGTTTCCCAATCAGTTTTCTTGGGATCTTTAAACGACTTTTGAATCATTAGACCCCCTTCCCACTCGAAGACTATATGTTTATGGTCTGACATAGATATTTCATTAGAAACATGCCAGTTTTTTATTTTATCTGAGATGGATTGACTGCATAAAGTCAGATTATTATAGTGGTTACTGCTACCGGCATGTGTACCTCAGGTGTTGTCCACTTTGTATATGCTATTTGGGCGCCCTGAGCTTATTATTCATAATTGATTAAATAAACTATGGGAGTTACCGGCTTCAAAGCCGGATGGATAGGTTAGGGACATTAATCATATTTGGAATGGTTGTGCACAATCTCTGCCACCATCTTGAGGCTGCGGGTCAAGTGGCACGTTTGTGCAACCCAGTGCTACTTGAAGAGTTAGTCGAGAAAGTTTCGGGGCAATTGCACCTGGATTGAGCGTTGTACAAGCGGCAGTTACCAGCAGTTGATCTTTGCTCGTTCTCGGCTTATTGGTCTACACCTGAGAGAGACTCGCGAAGAGAAAAAATATCAACGTCATATGCAGCCCAGATCCCGCTGTCACGAAACGTCAAATGCAGCCCATCGTTTTTATGGCTGAAAAAGTGAAAAGTATTGTGTTCAAAATAAACTAATATTTAAAACCTCAGTCAGCGGAGCAGATTTTCCATAGATGCTGATGAATCTAGACACAAGACTAGTTATTTTTAATATCTGCTACGTTTGCTGACATGAAGTTTCACTCAAAATGCCGTTTATGCTTCGGTGTGATGCAAACGCAATAATTTTTTGCTGAGATGGCCATGTGAAAGTTTGAACGGATTGCGCAAGATTGATATAAACAATGAATGGAATAAGAAAAAACTCAGCAATCGCAGAAAAAGAAGACCGTCTCCGCGAGTCTCGTCTCAGGTCTACACTTGTCGTAGCGGCTTTGAACGTCACGGTCATTTCGGATAACAATCCCCAGCCGACTAGGAACGAGAAGGGGAAAGTAAGAATTTCCTTAACGCTCATGAGGTAGAGGATTCAGCAAAAAGATCTCCGTCATCGAAGTCGGAAACCTCTCCATTAGTGCGGTGTCTAGCGTGTGAGGATCCGCAGCACAAAGTTAAGAATTGTGGAATTTCAAGAAAATTGATCCAGAAAATCGTTCGAAGGTCGTTCAAGATCACAAGCAGTTGTTTTACAACTTGAAAACCGATGGCGAGCGTAGCACCGAGCATATCATGTAACGAACGCATCCACACCCCTAGCGCGCATTTTCAGATTTTTTTGTGAATCTCCGTCTAGCGTAGCACACTACGATTCTGATGCGAAAGATGGTTTAGTTGTAGACTCGGTAGTTCATGTATGTTCTCCTGCGAGTTATGTAACTCTAAGTACATCTAGGTGCAATCCTCTCGTTAGATGGTACGCTCTGTCGAGGCTGGTTCCCTGTAACAATGTTCATGGCAGCTAGTAGGAGCAGTTTGCCAAGCCTTTTTTCTGCTGCATCTGTTTAATTGCTATATGCAATGAATCTATGACAAAAGGTCGAAAGACAAAAGGTCGAAAGTACAAAAGGTCGAAGAACAAAAACGAAAGGACAAAAGGTCGAAAATATTTTTTTTTTAAAGAATGCACAATTTCCAACTAAGCAAATCATTTTCGCGCTTTTGTCCTTTCGACCTTTTGTCTTTTCGACCTTTTGTCCATAAACCATGCAATATCCTCTCCTCAGGTGGTTCTGAAGAGAAATTAGTCTGAGTCCAAGAGTAATGTGTTTTCTGTAAACCTCAATTCAGAGTATGGGTAGATTTCAGGTTGTCGGTGTTGCGACATCATATCCGCATTCCTTGAATTATCTTCTCACGGTTCTTGTTGCAGATCATTTGCTAATAAAAAGTATGATGCACAAATCTCGCGTTCAGTATCATAAGGGCGTAACTGCCATGATCTATTTCTCTTCATCGACTTTCTCTTAAGCTAAAAACTAGACCGTGCAACTGTTTTTGACTGCTATTTTTGCTTCAATAGATACTACTCATCGTCCTTCATCATGTTGCATCATTGAAGGTTGTGAAAATCGATTCAATTTTGTGTACTTATCAAAAGAGAAAATCCACGAAGGATCATTGCAGATACGCCTGTACGATACTAATGCAGTAATGATCAAATTGTCAGAAAAGCTCTCAGTAAATGTTTGAGTAGTTGAGAAGCTAGGTGGAACGGAATTCCAGAAAAAGAATGATTACACTGCGGAACACGGTTTTGTCTCAAGCACCAAAATACCGCTATTTACATAATTAAGGGTTGCTGAATCCATTGCCGTTTTCAAAAACATCATAGCCAGTCTTGGTTTCGAGATATTGCATGTTGTAAATACTAAATTTGACTATTTCAGCCAATTTACATGCAAGTTTGCCAGCTTGTATGGCAATTTATTTGCTTAATTTGCTTTTAAACTCATACTTCATGTGAATAACAATACTTATCAACAAAGATCATAATATTTTTGATGCTCAAAAGTTATTTTTTGATGGTTTAGAAAAGTTTTGTACATTGCCATATAATAGAAATGAAGAGTTTTGTATAGAGACTGTTAGTATGTTGAATAAATCGGTTTAATCGAAATTTAACCGTGCAATTTCAACCAGATTATATTTGCAATGAAAGTTAAAGGCTTATTTTGCATGCTTGATGGATTAGATCACGAAAAATTTTGATAAATCATACTTTAAATTTCATGTTAACATTAATTAAACCAGTGTTTTCTCTAACTTTGGCGACCTGTAGCTAAAAATCCTGACGTGCTGGAACATTTCTGAGAACGGCATTAGATAAAGCAACCCCAAATCTACTGGAGACAAATAATTTAATCCTTGAGACACAGAAAAATCAGTCCCTGATGCTAATCGAAATCAATCGAAACCAACAGTCAGATAAAACTCTGATACATAGCCCTAAAAACAGCAAAACTTCAAAAGAAAGAAAATCCTTGAAAATGCAAATGACGAACAGCCAATATTTATTAGAAGGTAACATTTCAATTGAAAAAAAAAAAATACATGCAAGATGCAAATATGGAATCTATGAAGAGCAGCCGATGTATAAAAGAAGGAATAATCTTCGATGGTGGTCCAGGAATCAGTTTCACGCGGAAAGATGCATTTTGAGCTTTAGAATGAAACATTAGATAAAAACGGTCTTCCACAAAGTTGTTTGTATTAGTTAAGCCCTTTGGATGGTGTTATTGAAAATAAGGGTGGACCACATTTTCATAGAAATTGTGTAACTAACTTTCTTATTTGTAGAAATTATATTATACATGCTTCAGCAAAGTTATAGACCATTCAATTTCAAGCAACTTTGCCAAAACAAGTTTTTTTGTATCTCTTAAATTGACCGATTTAGAGCTTTTTTCCTGCAGTGACATAGGGTGATCCGAACAAAACTGGTTTTCTGGCTCTAGAGTTTTCAAATCAAATTTCTCATCAAAGTAGTCTATGAAACACTTTTAGAGCTTTGAAAAATGCGTAATTTGGTGAGTGAAGAAACTCGCTATCTCCTTCCGTTTAGGAGTTATTGTTGTTTTTCTCTCAAAAACATGCCTACTTTGATTGTGAATATCTCTGATTGGGGCAAACATAAAAAATATCTTTTGACGGCATTCAAAAGTTCATAGACCGCTTTGACGAGAAATCTGAAATAAGAAAGATAGGGCTCTAAAACTATTTTGAAGATTTTCATAGTATGTATTTCTTTATTATTTTGCATTTTGAGCATGAAAATGAAATTTTAGACAAAAATGATCTTATACAAAATGGTTTCTAAAAATGTAAGCTTTCATACTGTGTCATTTGAAACTAGGATGGTCCACAATATCACATAGGGATGGTACACTAGGGCAATTCAAATTTTAAGAAAGTGTGAAAATACAATCTCCCATATGCTCCTTACCATCCTTACCATAAAAATAGTGTTCTGTGAAATTTTCAGCTTTCTAGGTGGTGATTTAAAGGTGGCCCAAAGACAATATAGGTTTGTATAGAAATTACTATGGAGAAATTTAGAGAAATGTTCCAAACACTCTAGTACTGTAATGTAAGTAGAAACTTATCATTCCATATTGAAAACTCATTCTTCAAACCTTAATGAAGGGTGTTGCTGAAGAAACAAATCCCTTTTGAGCTAATTTTGTTTGCGATTTTTGTACATGTTTGCAGGGCTATAATCCCATATTAGGCTAAATAATAGCAAACAAACTCATGGATATCTCTTCTGCTATCGTTCGGATTGAATTTCTCTCTTGAACAAATTTCTTCATTATGGTTTGATGAACGAGTTTTCAATATGGGATAATAAGTTTGTATTAATATTACAGAACTAGCGTGTTTGGAACATATTTCAAAATTTCTCCATAGTAATTTCCATACAAACCTATATTGTCTTTGGGCCACCTTTAAATCACCACCTAGAAAGCTGAAAATTTCACAGAACACTATTTTTATGGTAAGGATGGTAAGGAGCATATGGGAGATTGGATTTTCAAACATTTTTAAATTTTGAACCGCCCTAATGGTACACACATTATGTCACGCTAAATTTCAACTTTTCGACCATACCCCCCCCCCCTTGGTCACGTTTTTTGTATTAGTCCTTCGAAAATTTTGTAAGGCTTGTCACGGTTGGCTTGACCACCTCCCCCCCCTTGGAGCGTGACGTAATTTGTGCATAACCCCATATATCATATAATCAACTTTTTTATTTGCAAATATACTGGTATATGCTCTAAGGCAAAGCGGTAGAACTTGAAATTTTGATCAACTTTGCCAAAAAAAAGTTTTTCTGTAGCTCAAAATTTGACCAACCTAGAGCATTTTTTCCTAATCATCGCAGGGTGGTCCAACAAAAATAAGTTTTTAAACTCTAGTTTTTTTTAATATTATTTTCTCGTCAAAGTCGTCCATGAACGACTTTTAGAACTTAACAAAACGCAAATTTTCATGCAAAAAGATTGTTGATATCTATTTTATTTCATAAGTTATTGAAGTTTTTCTGCTTAAAGTCCTTTGTTTTTCAAGGCATTTTATTAGAGTTACAAATATAACACATCTGTAATTTTTTGATATAATATACAATTTTATTTTGTCTTTTGTATGCCGTCAAAAGATATTTTGTATGTTTGTCCCAATCAGAGATATTCACAATCAAAGTAGGCATGTTTTTGAGAGAAAAACAACAATAACTCCTAAACGGAAGGAGATAGCGAGTTTCTTCACTCACCAAATTACGCATTTTTTAAAGCTCTAAAAGTGTTTCATAGACTGCTTTGTTGAGAAATTTGAATTGAAAACTCTAGAGCCAGAAAACCAGTTTTGTTCAGACCACCCTATGTCATCGTAGAAAAAAAGCTCTAAATCGGTCAATTTAAGAGATACAAAAAAACTTGTTTGGCAAAGTTGCTTTAAATTGAATGGCCTACAACTTTGCTGAAGCATGTATAATATAATTTCTACAAATAAAAAAGTTAGTTACACAATTTCTATGAAAATGTGGTCCACCCTAATTTTCAATAAAACCAAACAAAGGGCTCAACTAATACAAACAACTTTGTAGAAGACTGTTTTTGTTTAATGTTTCATTATAAAACTCAAAATGCATCTTTCCGCGTAAAACTGATTCCTGGACCATAGTGAAGTGTCTACAACAGTATAAAATCATTATAATGTATAACTCCAAAAGAATGATGTCTGTTGATCAACACCTAGTCGGTAGTCGGGCGTTTGGTAGAACTGAAGCCATATGAACTACGTCTGCCGTCTGAGATAGAGGTAGGTGTCCTCACAGAACTTACCTCTATCTCTGCCTACGATCATGTACTTCGATTTTGTAGAATTGATGGTCTGCCCCCCAGGTCTGGCCTATTCTCGCTTCCTCCCGCTTCAGAAGCACGAGAGCCTCCTATCACCTGTGATCGGTTCCAAAAAGCTCGATATCGTTCGCACAGCCTAGCAGCACTTGCGACCGTGGTATGATCCGTTTCTCTGCACACCAGACTTCTAATAGCACCCTCGAGTGCAATGGTGAAAAGTGAATTCGAAAGTGCGTCTCCCTGCTTCAGTCCATCTAACGTCACAAACGAAGTTTGCACCTCGTCTGCAATCTAAAAACTTGATTTCTAACCATCCAGCGTAGCACGTATTAGCCGGATAACCAATATGTGCCACAGCTCATTTCTTTAAACTGAATCGTACGTCGCCTTGTAAAGTCCTATCAAATTTGGATGATAATGCTGCCCAAAACAAAACAAAATAAATATGTTTAAGTAAGAACTGTATGTTAGATATATGGATTGAATGCTATGTCCGAAATATACTAATAAAGAGAATACTGAAAGAAATTCTGCTTATTATAACGTATAACATATTACAAATTGGAAAGCCGATTCGTAAGACAGCATCGCAACCGCTTCACGGATTATAGGTTTCCAAAAATCAATTAAAATTTTTGCTTACAGGTGTTCTTTTTTTTGGTACCTGGACCTCTATCCCGTACACCCGTCCGAATCCGAGAGCATCAGATGTGCAGAGGGATTTGCACAAGAAGAAGCCCTCCAGCGTAGAAAATTGTCCTTTCGTCCCTTCGTCTGCCATTCCGGTCGACGACGAAGGATTGACGAAGGATTCTTGCTGAGTGGTGCAGATTTTATTCCAGGATTCTCCCGGCCACCTGAGCGCGCCATGATCGGCAGCAACCTTCGAACATCTTTTGTAGCATATAACATTCGAGAAGATTTTTTTCGAGTTGAGAATGAAAAAAAAACCATCGCACTAATCCCGTACAAAAGATAGACAATTTTGGTGTTATTTTTCGCTTCAACGATATTTTCCTTTGCTGCGCGGCAAGCGAAAATAACATAATTTCTATTTGTGCTGGTTCTGTTTTTCGTTCATTTTCTTATTTAGCTAAATAAACTTGCTACTGCAATTTTGCTCCTTGGTTTGGCATCTTCCGTCTCGTTTGGTTTCAATTGTTGCTCGGCCATCGAAAGGGGACGGGGTGCCCGGTTTCGATAATCCTTGAGAAAATAAATAAATCGATTCAGCTTGCCATAATGATAAAAAAGCAGCTTCATTCAGTTTGGACAAACATCAACTGGTTCTCATTGTTGGTACATTGTTTGTGGGAAGCACTCCCGGATGAGCGTATCAAAACATTGTCCCATGGAACCAGGAAACAGAGCGTGGCATTCGGGATTCTGCAGGACTAAGTGCCGTTTTGATAGAGACTGTTTCATAATCTTAACACTCGAAGATTGTTTTGTAAATTTCGAAAAGTAAAACGATTGCCATTGAATCAATATGAATAAAATTCACTGTATCAACTACATTTTTTTTTACTGATATGGTTCTGAGTTCATTTCATCCGGTGATTCCGGAAATGCTTACGAAAGCATCATCCTCAAAAATCTTGTAACCTATATTTGACAATTGAAAAATTTGTATTTTATATTACTATGGCTTTGGACATGTTCCATATTGCCCCTAGGGTACCTGGGCTATAAAGTTATCGTAGCATCCGGTATTTCCGAAAGACTCTTGCAGGAATATATGGAGAAATTACCCAAATATTTCCTAGAAAAAACCTGTGTATAAATCATATTAGAAATCCTTGAAGACATTCCTGGAAAACTGTGTATTGAAATAACCTTAGAAAAACGTAAAAAAAAAGAATTAACGGAGTAATTCTTAGAATCACTCTTTAACAATTATCTTAAAAATTTCCAGGAAGAGTCTGTGGCATGATACCTCAAGAAATTAATGAATAATAAATTTTAAGAGATATATCAAGAGGAAATCTCTAAGATTTTTTTGGAAGAATCAATATGTAGTAACTTATGAACCCTCTAGGTAAATTGTGGTCATCTTTGGGCAATTTTACACCATTTTAGGAACGAATAGGAGAACGATCCTATTCTTGGCATTGTTGATTCACTTTGGCAAGGGATTTTTTATTGTACAATATTCGTCGCATTGAAGTGTTTCTTATTACTTTCAGACATTTCGTCCGAGAAAAACTCCTAATCCAAAGTGAACCATAAAGGTGCCCAATTAGTTCTCAACGCTAACACAAACGATTGTTTTCTCACGAATTTGGTGAATTGTATCTTTGAAGAAATTTCTGTAGGAATCCTACAGGAAACAATTTATTAATAGAGTTGTACTACCGTGAATCGCAAGTCAGTCCCATCTGTAAAAAGTAGGCATTGAGAAAATGGGCTGTGAAGTTTTCAAACTCGTTTTCCATACGACTATATAAAAAATTCCAGAGGATTGGAAGATGTTCAAATCTTAATGAAACTTTCACATCTTGCTTTTCACTACGATATTTTTTTGAGAAAAATATATAAGTGAGCAGAACACGGTTCATTTTTGTGTTACACGGTGCGGAAATCTGTAGTGGGACTGATATGCGGTTACTATTCATTATGGGACAATTTGACTTGCTGTTTCTTCTCACTTTTTCCGAACAAATCTTATTATCTCATTAGGACAGCTGAAAGAGCATTGGCAGATATGATGAAAATTGAACTCAACTCAATTTTGACGAAAATGCAGATGGGACTGATTTGTCAAATTTTAAGAAAGTTTTGATATTGCGCAAACTGCTATCTGTTTATGATGGTTACACATCACAATTGCACTTGAAAATATCATTTCCAATTTATTATTTATTGCTCCAAAACGCGCAGAATTAGGGTCTTAAGTGCGCTGAATCACGGTACTTCACGGTATAGTAAAATTCTTGAAAAAAAATCTGGTAGTTCCTTGGAAAAAATGTCTGAAGAACTATTTACAAAAAAAATCATCAATCTGTGAACAAATACTTGAACAATTGTTTGTAGGAATCTCTGAAGAAGTATTTGTTCGCATCCGTGGAGGAACTCCTAGAAGATATTTCTGTACAAATTTCAGGAGAATTTATAGAAGAATTGTACATATATTTATGTGTTTGTTTAATGCGAAAACATTTGTCAAAATTATTCCAGGAATAATTTTGGAATATTTTCGAAAGCTTTCGTGAAGATATATCAAAAATAATCCTTGAAGAAAATCCAAATAAAAAAAAAGCATGAAACACGGGATAAATGTCAAGCAATTTCACTATGAGTTTTTTGAAGAATTCGCTGTGGAATCCTTCAAAATCTATGAACTCCTGGAAGAATCTGGAAGACATATTTTTGAAGTATTTCATGAACAACTCACTTGAGAAATCAAAAGGAAAACATGTCGGAGAAATCCTTGACGAGATATCTTGGAAAAGGTTCCTGAATACAAACCCGGAGGAATCTTTAGGTTACGGAATGCAGAAATTTCTGGACAAATACTTGAATTATGAAAATCTTTGGAAAACAATTCAGGATAAAATTTTTCCTAAATAAATTGGCATTCATTGAGGAATTCCTGAAGAGACACTTTTTGGAGTCACAAATTAATTTCAGATTTTCGATGCAATCCTTAGTTCAATTCCCTGGAGCATTTCTTTGAAAATCTCCATGACGATGTCTTGTAAGAATGCCTAAATATTTCCTAGGGCATGTTCAAATATTATTATATTTTATGACTGAAATATTTATCGGTGTGAAAATACAAATAAAAAATGATTTCATAGCACTGAAAAGTACTGTTTTATTGCTTTAGGTAGTTTTAAAAAACTTCTGGTTAAGTAGGTAAGTACCGTATCTGTCATCGAAACCCCTCGGTGTCCATAGCACCTCATCAACAGCTACCTTGCGGAAGACTGTCGCGGTGACAGCGGTTGACAGATCGAACCGATACAATGAACTGTCAGGTTAATGACAAGGCAAAATTACAATATAGCGTGTGCACCAGCAACATGTAATACTCCAGATTAATTGTCTTGAAATTCTTATAAATTATATTACTATGAATTTATCTCTCAAGTGAATTAAGGTAGTATACTTGTGTGAACTAGAACTCGACTTATAACTAAACATTTATTTAACTTAGAACTACATAACGTAAAATAGCCTAATAGTACGGAGAGGACAGTCGATCATAAGTACGTTTGATTGATAGCAGGTGAGAAATTGATATTCTATTTGAAGTTATAATTTCTCATATTCACCAACCGTAATTACATAGGTCTCTTGATAAAACCTTAATCAGCAGGCTAGGTCCGACGAAGCCGAGGAAAAAATGACTAAATGCACTAAACGTAAGAAGTTATACACCTTAAAACTTAACCTAAAACATGCCCTAAAATCTAATCTAGGGAAAGTGTACCAGTTATCGCGATAGTGGTTCCCTATTTGGCCATATGGAAAATTTGGATAACTTTTACATTTTTAATCTTTTTGAATGTTTTAACATCAAGATTTATCCTTTGTTTTACTGCTAAAACACAAAAGATTTTTCAAAATGTGAAGGCATTCAAGATATCACGTATGGCGAAATAGGGAACCACTATGGCCATAACTGGTACACCTACCCTACATGTAAACAGGAATTTAAAACGGCCTTGAACTTCGGACGAATAAAGGTCGTTAAGGATTTGGAACGCATACATCGTCTTTTCTTGTTACAGCGGCACGCTAGTAACAAATTTTAAATTCGTTTACCGAGGAACGATGTCGGAACCGGCCGGAGCGGTAGGCATTACTGCCAATCAAGGTAAGAGCTCTGCTTTTCAATCAAATGACGCGCATGAAGACCCCCCTCTGGACCCAACGGAGAAATCAAATAAAAACCCTCTTCTCAAACCTCACCAAAAAGTACCCTCTGTCAAAAGCAAATCGTCAAAAAATCGGGATAAATCATCGGCGGTCGGTCATAGTTGTGAAACGTGTAGGTCAGCGGACAACAGCCGTATGGTGCAGTGCGATGATTGTGACGGTTGGCATCATTACATCTGCGTGGGTGTCGATGATCGAATAGTGAAGAAACCTTGGCGGTGCGTGATGTGTGAGGAGGTTTGGACGAAACGGAAGAATATCAAGCATACGAAAGTGGAAGAGGGAAAGAAGAAACCGAAAGCCGCTGGAAAAACCAACCAGGAAGGTGGACCGAAGGATGTTGGCAAAGCCAAGCAAAAAGGACGAGTGGAGCAGCGGGAACAACTGAAGGAATCGTTTGACCAGGCGGCGAAAAACCTCAAAGCGTCATCAGTTAAGTCGGCAACTTCGCGTAAATCTTCAAGAGTCCAACTCGAACTGCAGCTGCGCAAACTCGATGCTGAACGGACCTTGCTGGAAGATAAACGCAAATTGATCGAGCAACAGTACAGTGTCCTGCAAGAGCTTGCAGAACTTGAAGATCGCGTTGAGGATGTGGAAGATGGTGACCCAGTAGACGGGGATTCCAAAGTAGAGGGTTGGCTGCGCGACGGACTCAACTCGGACTACGAGGCTGAGAGTACTGACTCAAGCAGTGAATCAAATTATCATCAAAATAGACGAAAAACAAACAACAAAGCAAGCTCGCTCACAACCATTTGTCACAACTGTTGCGGATAAGGACACAATTAAAAGCAGAATTGTCATGACAATCACAGAGCGCAATATTGTTGCAACCTTTTCAACTCGCGATTAATCAGTAATTTTAAACACAAAACCAAATTTGTTTTATGGATGCTGTTCGATAATGTGTCAATGTTTACCAACACGGAGAAAGTTCTTGAAAATTGCAATGCAAAGCCCAGAAAATCACCGCGCACGTGGTGATCGATCTTTGTCATATTCTGTTCAGGTGATGACAAACTCATGTTGCGGAATAAAATTGTTGCAACAAGAATAGGAGGTGACAATGTCTTTGTTGCTGCGTGTTGGGTGACAATTTATTCACTGGACTCAAGCGAAGAGTACCCAGGTACTGAAGATTCGGATGACGACGACGTCGGTAATTCATCAGAGGATGACATTCAAGAAGATCCACGTAGCAACGCATCGCACTTCAACCCGAAAGGACGATCCACGCCAAGGATTGACCAAACGAAATCGCAGAGGAGAAATGTTACGCACAGCAACCAGTTAGCCTGTAGCCTGACTCGTAACCAACTAGCAGCTCGTCAAGTCGTGGCGAAAGATCTGCCCACATTCACCGGCAATGCGGAAGAGTGGCCGATTTTCTTTTCCACCTTCGAAAGCACGACACGCATGTGTAGATACACTAATGATGAAAATATGATTCGATTGAGGAATTGCTTGCGTGGAGAAGCGTACGCCGCGGTGAAGAGCTTTCTGCTTCACACGTCAACGGTGGACAGAGCAATAGGTGCTCTCAAGCTGAGATTCGGTCAACCACGGTCTGTCATTCATTCGCTTAAGGAAAAGATACTCGCCATGCCACCGCTAAAACCCGATTCAATTAACAAAATGATCGACTTTGCGCTGGCAGTACAGAATCTTGAAGCTACAATTGATGCGTGTGGACAAAAGGAGCTTATGCGAGATGCGTCGTTGCTAGGCGACCTGCACAGAAAAAAATCCGTTCTCGTATCCGTGAACAGCAGACGTGAACTCGTCAACAACAAAAATACACCGTGAACTAGATCATGTTTATGTGACCATTTGTGGTAGTTCATGGTGTTTTTCAGAATTCTTTTTTGAGCGTGTGGTTGGAAAGCTTCCGGCATCGGCGAAGTTGGAATGGGCAAGACATACCCGATGCTTGCGAAAGGTCAACCTGTCGGCCTTCAGCAAGTGGATTTACGATATGGCAGAAGATGCTTGTTTGGTTGCCGAACCACGCAAAAATCAAGAATCACCCCAGAGTCAGGAGCCACATAAAAAGTCCAAGGTGTTTCTGAACACCCACACCGTATCAGGTATCAGAAGGCCGGCTCCAAAGGCACGTTCCCCACCAGTTGGGAGATTTGTGCCATCGCCATATTTGAGCCTATTTCATCATCTACCCGATGGGAGAGGAAAGGGAAGGGAAAGATGGGAGGAAATAGGAGTGGGGTCCCTTGAAGAAGGAAAATCGTATAAGCGAAATGAGAACATGTAGCTCCATACCAGGTCCGTCGCACTCGGGCTCAGATTGGGTACCACTTCTAGTACTGCATTTGGTCCCTCGGTAGTGCAAAAGGTACCCAAGTTTTGACACATCGCAGTACACTTTTCACGGCATTCTAGATTACCTTATGAGCCATAAAATTTTGGGCATTTGCAAGGGACATGGTGGTCTTTAATTTGTCTTTGTCCATACCACAATGGGTTCGAACAGCGCCCTAAAAAGGGCACTGCAAAACGCATGAGCGTAGAGAGCCTTTAGCTCATTACCACAGCGGGTTAAGAATAACAGAATGTCCTGAAGATTCAGGCTTCTGAATTCAGTTTCACTTAATAAGTGTTTACCAAGTAATTGGAATCGCATTTGCGAAAAAACTGGACATATCAGGTGATACGAAGTTCCATAATCGGAGTCACAACTATCACACACAAATGAGTCAGCACGCTGAATATTTGCCATGTGATAGTTGAGTCGGCAGTGGCCTGTCAACGCTCTGACCAAGAGACTGCAATTCTGCTTTGACAGATTTGTTAAATACTTTGCCACCCTTGGAGATGGCTCAGTGTTTGACGACATGACTCCAAACTATTACAATATTGCTTGTGCTGAGTTGCCGCCCAAGAGTTTATCTGAAGCTTCACCCAGCACTTCGAAATTGGAATAGCCGGCTCAGGGGCAATGAAGTCATGCGATGCTCCATCGCGAGCTAGCTCATCAGCCAATTCATTTCCAGCGATGGAAGAATGGCCAGGTACCCATACAAGGTTTACAGAGTTGACTGAATTCAGTTCCTCAATGTGAGTTCGACATGCGATAACAAGCTTCGACCTTGAGTTGGCCGAAGCGAGAGCTTTTATAGCAGCCTGACTATCTGAACAGAAGTATATGACTTTACCCATTACGCGCTGTTGAAGTGCTGATTGCACTCCACACATAAGAGCAAATATTTCCGCCTGAAAAACGATGCAGTTTCTACCAAGTGAGTAAAACTGATTCAGCCTTAGCTCACGAGAATATACTCCTGCACCAGCTCTACCTTCAAGAAGGGAGCCATCAGTGTAACATACTATATTGTTTGATATACTTCTTTCCAAATAGCCAAACGTCCACTCTTCCCGTGAAGGGAATTGTGTGGTAAATGTCCTGTAAGGAAAGTTACAAGCAATTGTGAGATCATTTGGAGCAAGGATAATTTTGTCCCAATTCACCAAAAGTGGAAACAACGAAGTGTGTGTAGATCTACGATTCACTGGATTTTTCTCCAGTAGATCCAGTACCCATAAACGGTAAGAGCAAGAAAGTGCTTCTTGTTTAAGATATATGTGTAGTGGCGCAACGTCGAAAGGGCCTCGAGCGCTGCTGTGGGAGTTGTAGAGAACGCACCAGACATCGCCATCAAGCACATCCTTTGGAGATGGCCCAATTTTGATTGGATTGTTCTCACTTCGCCCTTTTGCCACCACACCATATGCATCCATATGCCAATATTGGTCGAACAACTGTTGTGTAAATCCATTTGATATATTTGGGTTTGAGGCCCCAAGTTTTACCAAAGGTTTGCCGGCATTGACCGACGGCCATGCAAGCTTTTTTGACTCTGAAATCAATGTGAGCTGTCCATAAAAGTTTGGAATCTAGAATGACTCCGACATACTTTACTTGATCAGTCACATTAATCTCAGTGCCAAAAAGACGTAAAGATCGAATTCCATCGCGGTTTCGTCTTCCCGTAAAAAGAACAATAGATGTTTTATTCGGGTTAACCGAAAGGCCATATTGGCGACACCAACTCTCGACTACCTGAAGAGCACTTTGCATCAGGTCGAATAGGGTGCTTATGCACATACCAACTATCAGAGCTAGATAGTCGTCGGCAAATCCATAAGTTGGAAAACCGCAATTATTGAGTTGCCTCAATAGCGTATCTGCTACGAGATTCCACAAAAGTGGTGACAAGACTCCCCCTTGGGGGCATCCGCAAACACTCAATTTTCGAATCGCTGCTTGACGCAATGTCGAGAAAAGATGTCGGTTTTTGCATTTGATGAATCCAATTGGTAATCATTGTAGGTAGCCCATGGTTTCGTGCGGCTTCCAATATGGCATCGAAAGACACGTTTTCAAAGGCACCCTCAATATCCAAGAAAACACCCAAGCAGGATCGCTTCTGAGCGAATGCTTTCTCGATATCGTATACAACTTTGTGTAAAAGAGTCACTGTGGACTTTCCAGATTGGTAAGCATGTTGATTCACATGAAGAGGCATGTTTGCCAAATAAGCATCACGGATGTGATGATCGATAATGCGTTCCAGACATTTCAGAAGAAAAGAGGTCAGACTCTTTGCTTTCTCATACGACGCACGTCCTCCTTTTGGGATAAACTTTACAGTAATATCACGCCAGGATTTGGGAATGTACCCGGTAGCAAAACTGCTTACAAGTAGCTTTTTTAAAACATGTTTGATAAACTCAAATCCCTTTTGGAGCAGAACAGGATATATCCCATCCACTCCTGGAGATTTGAAAGGAGCAAAACTATTAAGTGCCCATTGAATCGATTCAGTAGTTACGATACTGCGAGCCGAGGCCAGAGACTCGTAACTACATGAAAAGACATTTGGTTCATTCGTAGATGCTATGTCCACACATCCGGGGAAGTGTGTATTGAATAAACATTCTATAACTTCTTCATTGGAAGAAGTAAAGTCACCATTAGGTAAGCGAATTTCGTTCACTTGGAAATCCTTAGATTTTGCAAGGATTTTGTTCAGCCGACTGACTTCACTCAAACTTGAAACATTTGTACAAAGGTTTTTCCAGCCGGATCGTTCAGCAGAACGAAGAGCCTTCTTGTAAGCCTTGCGAGCCGACTTGAACGACTCTGATCCAGCTGAACGGCGTCTGTTTCAACTCCTTCTACATTGTTTCCCTGAGTCTAGTCAGATCGGAATTCCACCATGGGGTCCCTCTTGTAGTCTTTACAGACCGCAGAGGACTTGCTTCTTCAAAAGCTTCCATAATGTAGGATGTTGTAGTATCAACGGCATCATCCAGATCACTTGGATTTTCATTGGACGGAGAATATCCATGAAATTTGATCGCAACCAATTCAATATAGAGTTCCCAGTTTGTTGACCAGGGATTCCTAAAACGCAAAGTCTGCGCAGTTACATGTGAATGTTCAAAGAAGATGTAGCGATGATCAGATAATGATTCCTCATCGGATACATGCCAATTTGTCAACTCGTGACTGATTCTATTCGAGCAGAGCGTTATGTCTAACACTTCTTCTCTATTAGAAACCATGAAGGTTGGGCGATTGCCTATGTTAAGTAATCCAAGGTCTGTACTACTTAAGTATTCCATCAGACTGGAGCCTCTCAAATTTATATCTGAGCTGCCCCAGATGATGTGATGAGCATTGGCATCACTGCCCACAATCAGCGGAAGGCCTTTTGTTACGCAGTGTACGACAACTCGTTTGAAGTCATCCGTTGGGGATGGTTCATCATGTGGTAAATATACCGAACAATAGACGTATTTCCTGTTGAGGTCACCAACAGAAACATCGATTGTGACAGCACATACATCCCTGGTAGTTAACTCAGAAATGAGTGTAGCAACGATTGCTTTATTAACGAGCACGCATGCGCGGGGCATGGAGCGCGAGTTTGCCATTTCAAGTTTGCTAAAAGTAGCAAAAACTGGGTCCACAAGGTTACCTAGATAGAAGTTCCCTCTACGAAAGTAGGGTTCTTGAACTAGCGCCACTTGGGCTGCACCATTTTGCATGAGTCTGCAAAGATTGATCGTTGCTGTTCTTTTATGCTGAAGATTGATCTGAGCTAACCTAACCGTAGCCACTACCCAAACTAGGCAGGATTGAGCTTTTTGCAATCTCAGCACGAAAAAGACCAGCAACGAAAAAACCAGATCGATATCTATTTAAAGTCGCCAAAGGCGAAAGAGCACATAATACACTGTGTAAAACGCATAATGCGAATCCATATAGGTGATAATTTAAATTAAATGTCAACATATTCATAATCTCACCCTTATTAAGCCTCAGGATAGAGACTGAAGAAGGGCAGCCGATTATCTCGGAGAAACACAAGGTCACCTGCACCATTGCTCCGGGTAGCACAGGAAGGACTCAATACTGTGGAGGGCGCCCTGGTACCCCACAGGCTCCGTTAGCGGTTAGGTTTTATTTAGACCCCCCCTAACCATTCATTCCTAGGCACGGTACGCATCACACCATAAATTAGGGGTCACCTGTGAGGTGGACTTTTACCACCGGAACAGGCAGTCCGTAGTGTTAATTCTTAGGCAGTTGAAACAACCGCTACCGGCACTACGCGGCTATCTAGGCTGCTCGGGAAAAGGAGGTTAATATTGATGATTAACTCCTGACGTGCCCAAGCAGCCGGCAGCCACACCGTTCAGCCGAACTACAGGAAAGAGGAACGACACGCAGCTGGTAGCAACAGTGCTTCTAAACCGACGGGTGCATATAAGAAAACACAATCTCGGCCATGTATTGTCTGCAAAGGAGGTTGCGCTTCTCTTGCAAAGTGCGGAAGGTTTTTGGATCTCTCTTATGACGGAAGGTGGGCAACGATTCGCGAAGCAAGAGTCTGTCGGAAGTGTCTGACGCAACACAAAGGAGGATGCGAATCAAAGCAGTGTGGTGTGAACGGATGTGGCTATAAACATCATCCCTTGCTGCACAAGGAGTTGAATGTAGAATCATCAGCGATTGAGAGGCCACAGCATGAAGAGCAGTCGTGTAACACTCATCAGTCTGGCTCAAGTTCGATCCTTTTCCGTTATATCCCAGTCGTGGTGTACGGATGCGGAATTGTAGTTCACTGCTACGCCTTTCTAGATGACGGATCGTCGAAAACGCTTATGGACGAAGAGCTTGCAAAAGAATTGAACCTATCTGGAGAACGTCATCCACTGTGCCTCAAATGGACTGGCGGCTTGCATCGAACGGAAGACGGTTCGCGTAGCGTACAAATAGAAATCTCCGGTATAAAGGGAAAGCGGTTCCATTTTGAGGATGTCCGAACTGTCTCAGAACTTCAGTTGCCGTGCCAAACGCTCGACGTGCAACAACTACAATATGAATACCCCTACCTAAGAGGTGTTCCTGTACAATCGTATCGAGAGGTACGGCCGCTACTTCTCATCGGAATCCAGCACGCTGTTGCTACGCTGGTGAGGAAGAGTCGTGAAGGAAAACCGGGTCAACCGATCGCCATTAAAACCAACCTTGGATGGACAATATACGGCGGGGCACCTGCTAATCAATCTTTGAACATGGTGCACTATACGAACCACGTTTCCTTCTGCGACCATGAGATTGAAAACACGAATGCGAACATGGATCGAGCAATGAAGGAGTAATTCTCCCTCGAAAGTCTTGGCATCATGTCACTGGCTAAACATGTACGTTCCCAAGAAGATGAACGCGCTATGAGTCTGTTACATAAGCTCACCCATTTCAACGGAGAAAGGTATGAAACCGGTTTGCTATGGAGAAAAGACAACGAGCAATTACCAAACAACAAAGCTATGGCGTTGAAACGTTTCAATCATCTTGAACGCCGCATGGAAAAGGATCCCGAGCTAGCGCGAGTAGTGAAAGAGAAGCTGGCATATTACGTTTCAAAGAACTACGTCCGTAAGCTAACCAGCGAAGAGCTTGCAGAGATCCACGAACGCGCTTGGTACTTGCCCACTTTTCCGGTTATCAATCCAAATAAACCGGGAAAGATTAGAATTGTCTGAGATGCCGCAGCTACAACGAATGGAGTATCACTAAACTCTGCGCTCCTAGCCGGGCCAGATCTATTGGAGCCGCTGATACACGTTCTCTACAGATTTCGACAATACCGTTTCGCGATATGTGGTGATATACGCGAAATGTTTCACCAGGTCGCAATATGCAACGAAGATCAACATAGTCAACGATTTTTCCTGAGAGACGACGAAGGACAAAAGGAGCCCAGCACTTACGTTATGCAGGTGATGACGTTTGGTGCATCCTGCTCCCCGACAACTGCTCAGTTCGTAAAGAACATGAACGCAGATCGTTTCAGCAACACCCATCCATCTGCAGCAAGGGCAATCGTGCGGTTTACATACGTTGTTGACATGCTGAGCAGCGCCGAAACAGAGCAGGAAGCGATAGAGCTTGCAAAATCTGTATGGTTTATTCACAATGAAGGTGGCTTCGAAATCCGTCATTGGATGTCCATCTCGTCGACAGTTCTCGCAGCCATTCGCGGAAACTCAAATGTTGTAAAAAGCCTCGACTTAATGTCTACCCTTGCTACCGAAAAGGTCCTCGGTGTGTGGTGGTGCACGAAGGCTGACTGCTTCACCTACAAGATCAATTGGGACAGACTTGGCGAAGACCTGTTGGCAGGCAAGCGCTGCCCCACAAAGCGAGAAATTTTGCGTGCCATGATGACCATATACGATCCGTTAGGTTTGATCTCCCACTATCTAATGTAGCTAAAGGAACTACTACAGAAAATCTGGCGAACAGGCGTAGGCTGGGACGAAAAGGTGAATCAGGAAAGTTATGACAAATGGCAGACATGGCTGAAGCTTCTTCCGGAAATCGAGCTTCTGCAAATTCCACGCTGTTATCGGATGCAGACCTCAACTGATGAGCATACGGAGATTCAACTGCATACCTTCGTTAACGCCAGTGAAAATGGTATGGCAGCTGCAGCGTACCTCCGATTTGCGGAAGCAGGAACCGTTGAATGCTCATTGGTTACCGCAAAAACTCGAGTAGCTCCACTCAAGTACCTAACCATCCCGAGACTGGAGCTTCAAGCAGCGCTCATCGGCGCTAGGTTGGCGCACTCCGTCGTCCAGGCACTAGACATTACAGTCGCCCGGTGCGTCTTCTGGTCTGACTCCAGAAATGCCCTGTCGTGGATACGCGCAGATCATCGTAGCTGGTGCTGGTATAAAGGCCCTGAATTTCTGTTACATCCAGAAAATGAGTGGTCGGCTACACCCGTAAAATTGGAGGAAACCTGTGAAGAGTTACGAGCCAACATCCACGTGCACTACGAAGCGACGAAGCTAGAGTTTCCAATAGACAAATTCAGTGAATGGAAAAGATTGCTCCATACAACCGCCTACATGTTGCGATTCACGAGAAACGCTCGACCGAAAAAGTTTTCCCGAATTGGCGGCTGCATCACAAGCGAAGAAATTCGCGACGCTGAAGTCTTTCATTTCCGTACTGCACAAGCCAATAAGTTCCCAGTAGAGCTGTCAATCCTGCGCCGGGAAGAGAGCAAAGCAGTAATCCCAAAACGAAGTCCGTTGTTCAAACTAAGCCCTTTCATTGAAAAACAGGGCGTGCTGCGTATGAGAGGCCGAACCGAAGCTTGCCCATACCTTTTACCAGACGCCATTAATCCCATAATTCTACCTCGTGAGCATCCGGTAACGCATCTCATTGTTCGAAGCTATCATCTCAAGTTTCATCACCAGAACCATGAAGCGGTCATAACCGAGGTTCGGCAGAAATTCTGCATCAGTCGGCTACGTCGTGTGTACGCTAAAGTCAGACTCGACTGCCAACGTTGTAAGCTGAAGGATGCTCGACCCCGCCCCCCGGCAATGGCAGATCTACCACCTTGCAGGCCTACCGCGTTTGTCCGCCCGTTCACTCACACTGGGGTGGACTATTTTGGCCCGATGGAAGTATGCATAGGGAGAAGGGTTGAGAAGAGGTGGGGGGATTCTTCTAACATGTCTTTCAATACGCGCTGTCCATATTGAATTAGCTAGCTCATTAACCACTAACTCGTGCATAATGGCGTTACGAAACTTTATCGCTCGGCGAGGAACTCCAGCTGTATTCTACAGCGACAGGGGTACAAATTTTATTGGCTCTGAACGTGAGTTGAAGCAGATGTTGAAGACTGTAGACCAAAACAGAATGGCACAGGAGTTCGTAAGCTCCAATACATCATGGAGTTTGAATCCGCCAGCTGCCCCCCATATGGGGGGAAGTTGGGAACGACTGGTGCAGTCCGTTAAGCGGACTTTGTCGGAGCTCAAACCATGTCCGCGGCCAAACGACGAGGAATTAAGGAACGCTTTAATTGAGGTCGAAGGTATTTTGAACGCACGGCCACTCACACACGTGCCTATCGAAGATGAAGCAGCCCCGGCGCTCACTCCGAATCACTGGCTATTGGGAAGCTCCGATGGGTTGAAACCGTGGTCTCTACTGGACAATGACTCGATTGCGTTAAGACGAGGCTGGCATCAATCTCAAGTACTCGCAAACCACTTCTGGGAAAGATGGCTTCGAGAGTATCTACCGGAGATAACTAGACGCAGTAAATGGTATCAGAAGGTCCCACCGATACAGGAGGGTGAAATTGTGCTGATCGCAGATCCGAATCTCCCAAGGAACTGCTGGCCAAAGGGTCGTGTCATAGGTACGGTCAACCGGGAAGGACAGGTACGTAAGGTGACGATCCAGACTATGAGAGGAATTTACGAGAGGCCAGCTGTGAACGTTGCGGTACTTGACGTCAAGGGTCCAGAAGAGTTGGCAAACTCAGAGGCGGAGTCTGCAAACTGGGGGGAGTGTCATCGAAACCCCTCGGTGTCGATAGCACCTCATCAACAGCTACCTTGCGGAAGACTGTCGCGGTGACAGCGGTTGACAGATCGAACCGATACAATGAACTGTCAGGTTAATGACAAGGCAAAATTACAATATAGCGTGTGCACCAGCAACATGTAATACTCCAGATTAATTGTCTTGAAATTCTTATAAATTATATTACTATGAATTTATCTCTCAAGTGAATTAAGGTAGTATACTTGTGTGAACTAGAACTCGACTTATAACTAAACATTTATTTAACTTAGAACTACATAACGTAAAATAGCCTAATAGTACGGAGAGGACAGTCGATCATAAGTACGTTTGATTGATAGCAGGTGAGAAATTGATATTCTATTTGAAGTTATAATTTCTCATATTCACCAACCGTAATTACATAGGTCTCTTGATAAAACCTTAATCAGCAGGCTAGGTCCGACGAAGCCGAGGAAAAAAAGACTAAATGCACTAAACGTAAGAAGTTATACACCTTAAAACTTAACCTAAAACATGCCCTAAAATCAAATCTACATGTAAACAGGAATTTAAAACGGCCTGAACTTCGGACGAATAAAGGTCGTTAAGGATTTGGAACGCATACATCGTCTTTTCTTGTTACAGCGGCACGCTAGTAACAGTATCGGTGATTATTCTACGTTTAAATGACGACAAATAAAAAATATGAAAATAATGTGTTATGAAAATGAAACAATTTAAAGATCTCTGCTTGCGTCGTATTCATGAAACCATTTACTCCTGAAATTTCATTGCATAATATGGAGATTACGAATTTTTCAAACTATACTAATTTGTCAACATATGGTTTGAATCTACGACAAATTATTTTTTTGTAGAAGCATTCTAAAAGTACATGTACTTGAATTTGATCATATCACTTTCTCGTGATTACAAGCAATCCGTAATCACAATTGGCAAAAAATCGTATATTTAAGAACTTTTATTGGACATTATCAAAATTAAAATTATGTAATTCAAATTTATTGTAGCTGTCCACTGAGGTTACCATAAGAAAGTAAAAAAAAAATGAGTGATAAAAAATCATAAACTTAATCTTAATAAGATGCCATCATGTTTCCAATGTGTTTTATAGGTAACGAGGAATCCAAAAATTTGAGCAAACCAAATGGCTTCTCTTCTAGTTAAAGCATATTCATTTGAATAACAAAGATATTTGCCGATAATAGCCTGGAATCGGCGAGAATTACTCATAGACACATTTAATTAAAAAATCAATCAATAAGAACCTGTGAAATCCATAGAAATAACTCAGAGCATTCTTGAAGCAAAGTTTCAATTTGTGCATAGTTTCATTGTATAGCGAACACGATAATATCCTACAACCTACAACATAGAAAAATGTCGGGCCACCTATCCGAAACGGTAAATGCGCAATTATTTCAGCAATGACATGCTGAGGGTCGTGGGTTTTAATGACATGCTGAGGGTCGTGGGTTTGAATCCCAGCGATCGAGGATTTTTTGGCAATGGTTTTTTTAGCTTCCTAGGGTATAGAGTATCTTTGTACTTGCCACGCGATATACACATGCAAAAAAAGCTCTAGTTATCAAAACTATGGAAGGCTCATAAGAGCACTAAGCCTTGAAGCAAACTATGTCCCATTTGGGACGTAACGCCAAAATAAGATAAAGATGTAAGAGCGTAAAAAAATGAGTCCATACACATCCAAGACCGCAATAAAACTTTAACAAAACTCTTTCCTTCTGGTCTTAGTTGAAATCCAAGTACATACATCTTCTTCTCCTTCTTGGAATTACGTCATTACTGGGACAGAGCCTGCTTCGCTGCTTAGTATTCAATGAGCGCTTTCACTGTAATTAACTGTAATTAACCTTTTTCGCATTCGTATATCGTGTGACAAGTACGATGCTACTCTATAGAGTATATATGCCCATGGATGTTAAGAAAATTTCCATTACGAAATGATCCTGGACCAACCAGGAATCGAACCCAGACACATTCAGCAAGGCTTTGCTTTGTAGCCGTTAATTCTAATCACTCGGCTAAGGAAGGCTTCTATACATACATCTTCTTCTGGGCATTTCATTTCTGTTGGGAAAAAGTCTGATGCTCAGCTTAGAGTTTCATGAGCACTCAATCAGTTATTAACTAAGGAGCTTCATTTGCCAAATTTGCAGGCGTTGAGGTGATACTTTATGCCCAAGGAAGTCAATTACGAAAAGATCCTGGAGCATCCGGGAATCAAACCCAGACACCTTCATCATGGCGTTGCTTTAAAACCGCACAGGGTACTACTACCTTGTAATTCATGCACTCCGTTCCTCACACTTTTCACGAAAATAAGCCAAATAACGTGAATTGCAAAATTATCTTTGCAAAACAATGCATGGTGTCCAAGCTGTTCTTACAGCTCAAGTCGTGTTAATCCTAATCATCTTGGAAGCCATTTGGGAAAATTCCCAACGACTACTAATTACCATTTCACCTTCATCTTTCCCTCCCCTGACTTATCCGAAATAATCGCTCCTAAGCCAAATAGAATTGTGCCGAACCTCTTTAGTACGTATTGTGAGTAAGCAGATCAGATTTAAAAATTCTCTCCGGTTAAACCTGCAATAAAACAGGTGTAGCAACAATTACTCTCGCCTAACCACACCCTCTTTACCGCAAACGCATAATTAAACCATAAAAACCAGAATTGACCCCTCATGATACAGGCGCTACACTTATTTACTGACCCCAAATAATTTTTGTTTTATGATTATTGTTATGAATCTTCTTCGGTGACACCTGTCATGAATAGAGAGGACTGTAAGAAGAAATTTCCAAGTGTCATAAAATTTAAAGGCATCCCATATTTACCTGTTCCTAGTCAATGTTCCAGCCGAGTGAGTGGTGTCTCGAGTATGTAAATTGGAAGGTGTGTAAACACCGGTCGGCAAGTATATAGGTAAACCGAGTTACTGTACCGCATTGGGAGTCAATATTTACCCGTCTCATTAGCATGCTCGCACTTGCTCGGTGAGGCTTTGGGTTTAATGTTGAAAACTACTACCCATATGTCTGTGACTGTTTTCAGTAGGTAATTGTTTTGAAATAATCGATGCTCTACATTTGGGGGAGGATCAAGTCATTACGTGTAGAAACGGTAACGATTTTTTTATTTAGAGTAACAACAATAGTTAGAAAATTTATCACTGGCTCCTACGCTGTATTATCGCGCGTATTGGCTACATTTATCATAACTGTTGAAGGTTATCATCATAAACTTTTCCACATTTTTCCAACATGGAATTTACAACTAAAAGAATGCTGGCATCCAACAAGAAGCTGATATTTTATCTTAAAACGGCAGATGGATCGGCAAACTTAAACAAAACTTAGTTAAACTTTGCCAATGAAATAAGGCTTAAACACAGTTTTTGTTCCACACAAGTTGTTTAATTAATTTATTTTTATCACTTCAAACCTAACCTTAGTTTCATACAGCTTGAAATTCAGTGTTAGGCATACGAATAATTCCAATAGGGTAAAACCGAATCAAGCTATTATAAATATTTCGTTATAAGGTTTTGACGTTTTGAAATTTACATGTACACGACGGAAAACGCGTCAAATGTACAAATGAAAATTTAAACTGCGAAAAGAAACCACGTGCTCCGGTGAGGAACGAACGGAAGGTTTTTCATGGTTTCTCTTGCATAGTGAAGTGTGACATGGTTTATTACCCATTCAAAAATGTGGCTCGTGTGTCGTGAAAATCTTGAGAACTAAACTGTAAGAATTGTTACAAGAAACTTTTTTAATCGTTAGAAAAACTAATGCTGCAATCTTCTATGGCATTTCTGAATGAATCAATGGATGATTTCTTAAAAATATCAACGACCAACCCTTCCTTCCTAATTAATTAGATGTTTTTGAAACGCCCAAGATTCCAACCATCAGAAGATTCTATAAGAATATTTGGATGAAGTTATGAATTAATATCAGACCAGTCTCATCGTTTTATACAAAGCACGAGGGTGGTGGTGCTGGCGATTTCCGAACATGCGGTCACTCTTGATATAATCTATCAAAGCTGAACCTCGTAAAGATTTCCAGAACAATTCCAATAGAACTCCCAGAGTGTCAAGAAGTTCATGGCTGATTCAGAATTACAGTAGAAATTTGTAGAAGTAGTTCTAAGTAAATTCTTGAAAAATGGCTTCATTAAATTCCCACTGATATTTTCCGGACTCTATTTTAATGCAAGTCTCTAAAAGTCTCTACTTTAATGGAAGGTCTCTAAAGTCTCCTTTTGCCTTATTTGATTGCATTGAATCCTGATATCAAATTGTATTGGCTCCAGAGAAATAAAAAATTCTTGGCGTTTCCCTGGAGAAATTCCTTAAAATAAAAACTTTCAAGACTTACTTTAGAAAATCTCATAGAATTAGTAAAGGAATTTCTGTAGAAATCTTAGAAGAAATCTCTTGGGCAATTGATGAAGGTACCTGCAGAAAAAGATCTAGCTGAAATCTTATATAAATCCTGAAAGACATTTTCAAAGGAAATCCCTAGAAATTCCTAGAGGCAGAAGATGTTCTGACTAGGAATTTTGGAGGATGTCCCAGGGAAATCTATGGATGAATCACTGGAGAAAACCTCGGAGGAATAAGAACTTTTTTGAAAAAATGTTTCGAAGAATTTTTGGAGAAATTTTAATAATTTCTGAAATAATTGTAATTTTATGGCTTTCTCAGTCTTATAAATTAAAACGGCTTATTTGGCTAAGCCCAACGTTTCGGCTTTGCCAAACAAGCCGTTTTAATTAATAATACTGAGAAAGCCATAGAACTATTATTATCCTCCCAGTCGCAACACCATCACTTCCGAAATAATCTTGAGAGAAATACCATTTCTGTAGTACTCCCTGGGAAATCTAGGTTTAATTTTCTTGGCAAGGTGGCCACCGAACCGAAAAAAACGGGAAAAGCGGAAAAAAGACGGTAATTCGAGATGGTCATCGGGAAAATAATGTTGAACGAACATCTTCAAGCTCTAAATCTACAAACTACCAAAAATAAGTTGTAGAAAGTTGTTATGGCTGATGATATTGCCATTAAGCATTTGTAATTTTGGACAAATAACCTTCAAACATCATTTTATTTATTGATCAATGATTTAATTTAATTTAGAAATACTCTATTTTTCCACACTTAACTTCTCAAAAACATTTATCATTGGCTAGCAATGTTTGGAAATATTTTATGATTTTTTTTCTCTTACTATCAGGGCTTCAATTTTTCTCTAACTTATTCGGCTCGAAGTTTTGAATCAGAGTTGCAAGACTTCTTGCCGAAGGATCAAGCTCTGAAACATAGTGGATTTAAAATTTCCTTTAGTTACTAAATAATAATTCAATAATTTATAAAAGTTCCTATAAATCACATTAATGTGTCTTCAGTTATCAATTTCTATGTCGATTATTCGATAGAATAAGTAAGGTGAGATACATATGTACTTTAACATGTGTGGCTTCGTTTCATCCTTATCTTAAACTTATTTGCGAAAGATTAGGAATTTAAATTATTTCAATTGGGGTACATAAAAGGGGCATATTGTTGATTAATATAACCCTGCTAGCTTTTAAAACAAACCCCTGTCGAAGTGAATCGAAAGTGCCAAGAATAAAAACCGCTCTGTTAGGAGAGAAGCACTAATTTTCGACCAACAAGAATTCTGTGCCACGTTTCGGATTTTCGTACAAAGTAGGTCAAAATCGTATGGATGGGTCGAAAATTAGTACTGGCGAAAATTAGTACTAGCAAAAGGGTGTAAGTGACAAAAACCTAGTTTTAGAATATCGACTTTTAAGTTTTTTTTGGCAATTTTTCATTCTTCTACGCTGCCGTTCTTCACATATTGGTACCACTGTCCATATGGTTTACATAACAACAGTACGAATTATATTATTTTTCCTATTGAACGGAAAAATCACCTCAAAATACCGTTGCAAAGCTTGAAAACAGTAGTTTTTTTAGTACATTCAATGAATAAATCGACCAAAATGTCAACTCTTTGCGTTTGGGCTGCTCAATTGAAAAACCGGAAAAATTTTGAAAATTAAAACAGGAAAAAAGCGAGAATTTTAAAATTGATATTTAGTGGCCCCTGGCATCCTAAGCGAAATTCTTGGAAAAATTCCTTGGGAAAAAATAGCTTTAGAAATTTCCGAAATGATATCTGAACATACCTGAAATGTTTTATGATGAAATTCCTATAAAGATGATTATGAACTTACACCTACAGTAACACCTACAGTTATACTTGTTGTAAAAACACGAGAAATTCTAAAAAAAAGTCTTAGATCTTAAAGAAATATCTGCTCTGATGGTATAAAGAATCAAAATCAAACTCTTATTTCCTTGATCCTGTTAGGTTTCGTTTTGTTTATTTTTGCTTCCTGTTTGGTCTTTTTTCGGCCTCTTATTTATTCATTTTAGGTCTCTTTTCAAGCAAGAGGTCTTTAATATCCTCATTATTTTTAAGGTACTCAGTCGCAGCCCTGTGAAGACGAAAGCTTCCTTAGTTTTATGGTTTGCATATGAGCTTCTAAATAAAGTAACTTTTAATTTTCAGTTTCGGAATCCACAGAGTCAAAATGTGCACAAAATATTTGCCAACGTTTGTCCTACTCATGGTTTCTAACGTGGACGCGACTCTGCATATTGTTTATTGCAGCATTAGGGATTATTTCTACACATTTTAAAAAAATTACGGATTACGGTGAAATTTCAGCGTAATCTCAACAGCTGAAGGTTCCGTGAAAAATCACCGAACAATCTGTAAAATTATTGAACACAATCATAAAGAAAAACAAGAAAATGGTTCAACCGGGAATCGAACTCCCGACCTGCCGATCAGGAAGCAGGCTTGCTACCACTAAGCCAGCTTACACTGCTTGTAAGTGGTTTGCAAAAACTGAAACAAAAGGAAGCTCATGCCTGCCAGAGCGACTGTCACACGATTTCACAGAAGTTCGGTGAAAATAATGCTTTTACCGAACTGTTCGTTAGTATTTCACAGGGTTACAGTAAAATGGTTTGTTTCACGGATTTTTTCCGACAAACCGATTTGCTCCGGTAAAATAGCTGATTACACGGATTTTGTCGGTAGAATAGTAGATTTCACAGGAAAATCTGTATTGTTACTGTTTACAGTTCAATTTCGGTGATTTATTTCACAGGATACTGCGATTTATTTTAAGTGTGTAGGCAAACCAAAATCACAAAACACAACAAAATGACTTCCCGATTACTTTTTCAAATCGACGTAAGTAACTTTCACGCGGTTATGAGAATATTAATTAAGAAGAATCACAACCTCTCTTCTAGAACTGTTTTAAAATTAATCAATTAATTTTCATCATTTTTTTCGCCATGTACATCGCTTAAACTTTGCATACAATCAGCTCGCGTTCAAAAACAAGGTATTTTCTATTATTTCCCACAAAAATAATATAACAAAATGATAAGCCGTTTCATTCGGTTACTTCCGACGTTTTTGTACCAGTGTAAAATCGGCTCAAGTAGTGTTTTGTTTTGATTCATGGTTAAGTAAAGTGACCAGATATGTTTTGCTTCAATCCGGGACAAAAATAAAAGTTTTTAAAATGCATCATATAACATCACACGATACGTGATATTTGTCTTCCTTTTGAGGTTATAACCTAAGAAAATCACGGTTTTATAATCTAATGTTGTGAAACGACAATCATTAGATTTTTTTCCAAATATGTGAACCACTACGTCTATCCTTTTGGTGTCGTAAAACAGGGTGCAAAATGATCATTTATTACAACTTTTTTTTCAATATTATTATGAATTTAGATATTGTAAAACTAATTTCGACAACATTGATTTACAGTCAATGGCAAAAGCTAGCAATCAACTGCTGTTCTTCCATACAAAATGCACAAATTTGAGGGTCTGTATCTTAGCTTTTGGTTATCCGATTTGGCTGAAATTTGCATGACGAACTACAAACAACTTGAAGTTCTGTCTGTAGTGAATTCAATACATTGCAGTTATTTTCCAAAGAGTTTCAGAGGGTTGTCAAAGGTAAGTACACAAGAGACTTTAAAATTTAAATAAAAAACGATAAGTTTTGGGTGGTTGGTTTGTAGGGCAAAGTTGTTTACTTTCAGAAGTTACACAATTTATCAGAACACACCAATCACCCACAACTGATCGTTTTTTAATTAAATTTTGAAGTCTCTCGGTAGTTCGATACTGAAATTTCAGCTTAATCGGACTACCAAAAGCTGAGATACAAAGCCTCAAATATGAGCACTGTGCATAGAAAAATAGCACTTGATAACCAACTTTTGTCACTGACTGTATGTAAGTTAACAAAATTGATTTTTATAAAATATTTATCAAATTATAGAAAAAAAAACTTAAGAAATTCAAAATTTGAAATGACAGCCAGGGGTGAAACTGTTTCCATGCTCTAACACATTTCAAAGATTGAACATCTGCCCTATACACTAAATGTTGGTCCCCTGAAACTGGAAAACTTTAAACTACTTCTTACGACTATGAAATGATAACATTTAATTGCAAGAATAAACTTTGAAATCCTACTTCATTTGCCTGGATTTTCAAATGAATGTGTCGTATATAGTGTTGGGCAAATTTGTCCAGAACATCGATGTTACTGAATCGATTCACATTTGAACTGCCGAATCGATTCACCGATTTAATCGAATCGTTAGCATCGATGTTTTTGAATCGATTCGAACCGAATGCAAATTGAAATTTATAAGGTTTGAAATTAGACCAAATGCATTTGCATTCGATTTCAACGTTTTTCACTCAATCAGTTTTTAAAATCAATCGATCAGATTTACTACTTCAAAACTAATTCAAACATTTATTTCTCTTCCACCAACTTATTGAGAAATATTTATCGATTTCAACAAAATGAATCGAATCAAAAAATCGAACGAAGAGAATCGATTCACCCGATTTTAGGTGTTCCAAACATCGATTCAAAAAATCGATTAATCGGAATGAAAACATCGATTTTCTGAATATCGATTCAAAATCGCCCAACGCTAGTCGTATATTGTACGTTTTTTGTAAATCATCATCACATTTCAATTAATATTTTCGAAATATGATAGAAGCCGACTGATCGAATCCGGGACGTTTTCCGGGACGCTCGATGATGCGGGACAGATGTCTTGAATCCGGGACTGTCCCGCACAATCCGGGACGTCTGGTCACTTTATGGTTAAGTCACTTTGTCACTCCATACAACTGAGCGGTGAAAGTAGCGGTTGGGTTGCGAAAATTGAAATTCTTACTTACGGCGTTTTGTAATTCCGCAATCAAACGTTCTAGAAGTGAAAAATCTAGTTGAGTAAAAGCGGAACGTGTAGAATTTCGTCTGCGAAACACGTAGGACCGATAAAGTAAGTTTGTTCACTTTTTTACTTGAAACTATTTGAATAAGTTTTCGAGACTTGTTGAAGCCAATCTGAAACGTTAACAGCCTGATCATGAGACTTTTCCAATACGGTGCTTTCCAGGCTTGATAACAAGTTTCGCCGTAGTCGAACCTCGTATAATAGCTACGAATCGATTAGGGTTGTACGCCGCCGACTTTGTTTTCATAACTCCTGCATGGATACTCTCTGGTGCCGAGGTGTAGCACACAAGAATGCGGTCTGGGTGGCGTGAATGACAGGTCTCCATTTCATGGACATTTAATTATCGGATGAGGTTTGAATTTCCTTCCAGCTAGTGAAGCAAGCAATCGGTGCGCAAAAAAATATCGTATCATCCTCGACGAAGCGTAAACTTTCGCACAGATATCACTCAAGGTACACCGACCCAGCCATACATACAGTATAGGACAATGTATTTGCAACTTGTTCGATTTTCAAACAAAATGCTGAACTTTGGACGGTCAGATTTGAGCTATTTATGGACTGATTTTAATGCAATTTTCACAGCACTTCTGATGTAACTCGAATTGCACTATATATTTTTCACTTTTTACAAACTAACTAACAAATAACTATTTAAACAATGACACAATGAAGAAATAGCAACCTTCAACAAAAAGGAACATATAAAGTTTGCTGAAGACGTTTTTGTAGGGTTTTTAAAATTTTCATAAAATATTTGTTATCAAATTATTTTTTTATAATATATAGGAATAAACCAACCATTTTTCGTCTAAATTTTCACTTCAGTAAGATAAAATTAATCATATATCAAAGTTTATGTTACGCCTAAATCGCTGTGCAAATTTCATTCAAATCGGGCTGTAAACAATTAAGATCTAACTCACCATGGTTGTTGTTACCATCTAATGACCATGGTTGTTGTATGGTAAAAGTTGTCCAACACTGTACGTACCTTGCCTGTAGCAAAAATGATGAGCTTGCAAAATTGTCACCGATCCAACCGAAGGATGACCGTGGATGGGAAAGGATTCGACCGAATCATTCACCATCCGTAATCGTGTGGGCCGGCCCAGAAGCGCATTTTTCTTTTTCCTTTTGGCAATCGTTAATCATTAAGCGAAAATGTCAAAAGAAAACTTCACCAATCGAACCACGCCAAAAAAGGGAACACCTGAAAAGTGACCTTTACAAGGAGGAAATTTTACCTGCCTACCGTGAAGCCATCGGCAAAAATACAAGTCACAAGCAAGAAGTTTTCGCTCAATCATTCTTGCCTAAGCGACAAAATTTCCAATAAATTTAAGCGATACATGACCCAAAATCATTGCCAAAGTGCAAGCACATGATACATAAAAAAGAGCTTTTCCAAAAAATATCCAACAGAGAATATGGTTTATGGGTCAGCCGGTGTGGCGGTGCAGAGTGCCAAGAGGAACGAGAGTGAGGATTGAGCGAACTGCTGAACTGAAATAAAGACCAGGAAGATGACGGACAAGGATGCCAGGTCTCCCAATTTCTCGTAAAATATTTTCCATTATCTTACACTTCATTATTATCATTTTTTTTAAGACAATTTTGAAAAGTGATTTAAATTGAATCCAAAGATTCGGAGATTGTTCATCACGGAAAAATCTGTTCGTGGAATCATGAATAAATCATAATGCATATTCATTAGACAGTTTCACAAAAATCAAAATTTCTGGGATTCAACCAGTCACCCCCCTTGTCCTAGTTGCAATACTAAAACAAACTACCAGACAAATTTTCATCCAATTTGGAGAAGATTCGAAGCCTCAAATCGAATTTGTGTTTTTTTTGGCTATTTTTACATTCAAACAATTCTAACGAGAATTTGGAAAACCGAAAATCAAAATAAATACCACTAGTTGAACATATTATTAGTACTTTACAACTTTCAAGAACACTGTATGCCGATTAGAGATGGTTTTGAGCTCATAAAATTGATTTCAGTTCATTGAAGTACCTGTAAAACATACATTTCTTTACAGTTTTTGTTCTACAAGATTCTTAACCTCATGCCTAATCATAAAAGTTCAACCGTAGTACTATTCCTTTGTCATTTCTGAACATTATTGTAGTACATCATTTTTGTATCCGAATTACAGATAAATTTAAAAAAAAATCATCGGAAATACGACATTTCTCATTTCCCTGCTTTTAGAGCTGCTGCCAAATGGCGCAATTGCTAACATGTTACAAAATTGAACATAGTAGCTTTGCTTTTTCAATGATGGATGATGATTGAAGAAAACAGCTATCAAATGTCATCAACGCAGTCGTGTTTCAAACAACATTCGCATTTGATGCCAAGAAATTACATTTGTGATATAGGGTTTTGTTCTACTTCGTCGTAAGCGCTACTATTCGTCGTATCAAACTTTAAATGTTCCACTACGGCGGATATTCAAACTTACCTGCAACATAGATTCATTATCCAAGTGTAATTTTGTGAAAGCTGTTATGGTTTGTACACTTGTACACCAAAAATGCAATAAAACTACTGTATTTCGGTAAATAACTTCAGTTCAATTATCCATTTTGCACTTTTTCACCGAAATCGCATGGACGAACACGATTTGAGAGGAATGCTTAGCGAACGACTGAGCCACACCACTTTCCAACACAAGTTTCTTCCCGCCCCTGTGGGTGACTTACTCTGCCGGGCACTTATTTTCACTATGGAAAACCTTCGTACTTCTTCACGGAAGGATTTCATTCCAATCACACGCCGTAAAACTTCAATAAATCACCAAATTTTACGAAATTTCCTCAATCGCCGCGTATAATTGGGAATGTAAACAAAGTTCAATCCGTCGTACTGAGAAAAAAAGCTTGTGCGCATCAATGTGTGCGCGATGCTCGACGTAAAAATACGGTTCCTTTGATTGTGTTGTTTTCGCTTTACTGTGAGTAAATGCCATAATTGTTCGGTCAAAAGGAATTGTGTTCGTATGTTTGGGCTGAATTTTGATGACGAACAATTAATTTTAAAGGAAATTAGTGTATTCCATCATGCTGAAGGAATGGAGGGAGATGCCCGTAGATCTATATATTCTAGTAAACATTTTATTATAGCGTTGATATGTTGTGTTTTAACCACTCAATACACACAGTGAGCCATAAGTTGTGAGACGAATCTGGAAACTGATTGCGACGGAGTTGAAAACGATACGACGGACTGAGAATACGGTAAGATGCATTTTCTTTGCATTATTTCCAAAAAGAGATCAAGATTTATCAAAATGTTAATGTACAATGCTAAAGCCGTTTTGAGAAAGAATTGTTTGGCATCGGTTTGTATCAGCATCATTCACTGCAATACTGGGAAAATTGCAGTTCTCACTGATCAATGCTTAATACGATGGATACTAGCACATCACCCTAGCGTCTCGACTACTGATCTTGAGGATACAGATACAGATGTGATGTTTTCCTTCACTTGCTTTAACCGTGCTTCGAAATTAATGGAGAATAAATTTTGCGATGCATAAGAAAAGCAATCCACTGATTTGGAATTGAATGAAAATTCGTCACAAGAAATCGGAATGAAGATCATAAATATGTCTTATGAAACAAAAATTTGATAGCAAAAATAGTTCTCGCGGCAACCTGGAATCGTAACAAGAGCCTTGAGATCGATAGGCCCATGCGTGCACCACGCGCCCAACGACGCCTTGATAAGGAATTATGCTAAATCGATACAAGCGTTCATATTGCAACAATCGTTTCAACTTTCCAAAGGCAAAATGTATGAATTTCGATAGTCCAGTTCGCTGCGTGAATGGCTTTATAAATCCTTAAATGTATTACGAATATCAATTATTACTCTACTCAAATGGCCTCCAATCTGGCATCCCTGGATGTGGACCCGGCAGAATCAGTCATTGAGGTGCCAAAAAACGCAGAAAGGTGATGAGAAAGAGACTGTATAGAAGTGGTCGATGGCCCCGGGAGAGCGCAGGAGGCGAAGGTGGACAGGAGATAATTTATCGTTTTTCGGTTCCTGGTAAATTTGCTCGCACACTGCGGGGCCAAGCCGAGAGGAACCCCTGGATAGAGATATGGGCACCCTCCGGGGATTTGAGGATCGAATCGGATCGCATCGGTGTGTGATGGATTCGACAGATTTCCCCCTTGCCTTCTTCCCTGCCCTTCCTCCCTCCTCTGGCAACGGTCTGGTAATGATTTCGTGTTAGACGATTCGTCGGGAGCGATTGTCGGTTGTTTTAAGGTGTAAAATGGTTGCATTCCAGTCAGACGGAGGGACGCCTAGGATTTGATTAATTGAAATCTGTTTCCAATTCTAGCCACCATCCGCTGACCAATCTGATCGATGCGAGCGTGGGCCGGCGAATGATCAAACGACTTCAGGCTGGCCGAAGAGATTAACATTTATGAATGAAATATTTTGGAATTTTATCTTTCATTATGTTCAACTTGAAATCAAGAAATGCGAAATAAGCAATAACATAATTAGGTAATTTTTAAATTTCTTTGAGCAAACATTGTTAGGTACTTCAAAGCTTCCATTAAAGTTCCTAAACACTACCAGCATTTTGTAATACATTTAGGGACCATGGAAACCAAAAAAAATAGTACAGTGAAACCGTCATGAGTCGATGTTCCATGACTCGATATCGACTCATGGAACCATACCAGAAATTAAATTTCATGGTTACTATGATGGTCTCTTGAAACAGCTTTGCAAAGGATTTCTGTTCCATGACTCGATATTTCCATGAGTCGATGATCCCTTCAATAAAAAAAACATTCAAGTGAGCTTGCGACGAGCAGAGGAGCCTCGCATCTATATTTTGGGGAGCAAGAGTTCTTCTATCTAATTTCTTGTTTCAGACTCATTACATTCATGTTCTATCACACATGACTATCTAAAGCCACTACTTTTTGAATTCAATAAGCAAATCAGTTGGTTTTCATGGTTTGATATTTAGAAATTCATGTTTGTTTCACATCTAAAAGTAAAACACATGACCTTGGCGTGTAGATTTTTCTCAGTGTATCAAACATTGAGTGGCTTTCTTTGCTTATTTTCTCCTTAATTAATAACTAAGCCCAAAATTTTAACTCATTTGGATGAAAACTGAGACTGTGCAAGCTTTCAAAGATTGTGTGGGAAAAGCAAGCAATTCATTAAATCGGTCATAGTGTTTGCCCATGTGCTCTTGAGAGTTATTCAGCTAAAACTATGCCGTTTTTCAAACCAGACTACTCAGTAATTAGTTATTGATCTATATCTATATGTAAATTCTGCTAATAATGGAACAGTGTTTTTTTTTTCTGAATAGTCAACATTGCTGCATCTGGCGCGAAATATAGCACACACAAATCACGGCTACTATGTTTCACAACATATATCCAGTGATGCTTGCGGAGCAGCTCAATTACTATAGCCGAAGATTTTCAACGCAAAAAAACAATCAAGGCGTCCGATTTTCAAACGATCTTCGGCAAAGTTGTAGTTGATGAATGTATCAAAGGCGCCGTCCATAAATTACGTAACGCTATAGGGGTAGGGAGGGAGGTAGACTCAAGCGTTACGGCTCATATAAAAATTTGATTTTTTTCATACAGAAAGAATTACGAAGGAGGGGAAGGTAAGAATCGAATGAGCGGTGTGGAGCAACAGTAATTTTTTTAACCACCCTAGTACATATCTTATGACCAGTTCAATTACCTGAGATGTATGTGTGAGCGCCAAAATCATTCCGAGAAAACGGGCTATTCGAGGAACTGTCCGTAGCTCCTAGCCCTATCTTCCCGCGGTGCCGCCTAGGGTACGGGTATCCAAGGAAAGGATCAACTAGCCAACCCCGGCGAGACCTTGGTCGTATGCTGACAAGGAAGGGGGCTCCTCTTTTCTGAGGGTGTAGCTCATTAGATCGTCTGTTCTCCATGTTAGGAGCGGCTGATCATCGTTCTAATGCCAGTGTGGGGCTCTAAGCAGTGCTGTGCAGGATGGTTCTCCGACGAGACAGAAGGTTGGTGTAGACCTTACAATGTAAATTTGCACCAGAACAATCGGCATTAGTCCCAGGTATCAAAAACGGACTAACGATCATAAAACTGTAAGTTTCTCAATTTCTTGGGAAGTACCCGCATTCTTTCCGAATTGTTGAGGGTCCGTAAGTTCGACGTCGTACCCGAGGAGGAACTCCCCAATAACTTATGCAACAAATTATGCATGGGGCCTTCCTTAGCCGGGTGGTAAGAGTTATTATGGGACTCAAACAAGAGATTCAATCTCTGTCATAGTCATAGTCAGTCCCCACTGGGTAGAAGCAGATTTTTCATGCGTGAGTTGTCAATCCCGCAACTCAGCAGTCAAAAAATCATGGATGAGTTGGCTCACCTTTTTGACTCATTGTCTCGAATTTCCACAGTTTACTCACACACGGCAATAATTTCTTGTTAGTCTAGTCAAATTATAGTAATCCTTTCTAACGTAAACAACAACATTCGGGTTTCACGAGTTTTTGGCGGGTTTTGCAACTGAATCATTTTTTTACGGTTTGAGTTGATTGAGTGATTATGCATCAAAATCTCAAGCGTGAGATTTGCGAAGCAGATCTCTAATAAGTTTGCTCTCACGGGAGAGCGTATTGATTGAGATTTAAGTGTGAGTCTATCAACACTGGGAAGAAGTCTACTTCTCAGCTTAGTGTTCATTGAGCACTTCGACAGTTATCAACAAACTGAGTTTTTTCTTTGTAAAACAGCCGATTGGGAATCAATTCCAAACACCTTTAGCAAAGATTTTCCAAAGCATTTGATTTATATTTTGACGCTATGATTCACACGGAATAAAAATTAACCTTAGTTTATGTTTTACATACATTTTCTAGTGAAAATTAAATGAAGCCATCGGTAGGCCTATCATTAATTTTTGATGAAATCTTGATCGATTATTTAGTTGGTTGCGTTGTTTACTGTTAGCCAGGTTTTCTACGTTTGAAAGATGTAATAATAGGGGGAGATCCCCCAGTACCGGACACTTAAGCCATTAAATTCATAATTCGAAAAATATTGATTTCATGGGCTCGTGTTACCCATTTATGATAAATATAATCATTTTTGTAGTGTACAAAAATAAATTTGAAAATAGAAATATGAATTTTGACATTGCGTTTTGATGATCTATTTTAGTACCAAATTGATCGATCTTGAAAGGTGGCACCCAATACCGGACACGATCTGGAAATGCCTCGAATTCTGTAAATTTGAACATCATTGAATGTGTACACTAGAGTGATGCAAATTTTGAAATTTTAGCTCCCCTATGCTTAAACGATTTCAATTATGGTAAATAGCAGCCTCCCAAAGTTTGAAGTGATTCGGAAGAAATTTGGTTGTGCACTCGCCATTTGAAGTTTATATGGAGATTTCTATGGAAAACGCTAATCTTTTGTGTTCAGCCCTCTATCTCTTCGTCATAATATTTTATGGAAAAGTGAACACACCCATCTCATGTGAAAACTTCCCAGCTACAACTTTGCCGAAGACCACATTTTGATTGGACTTCAGGATAAATTGTTATTCATCATCATAAAGTTGGTTTGCATATAGCATGCTTCACCAACTGTTCGGCAGGCAACAGTGGTGCTCCTGGCGGGAAGAATAGATCAAAGTAATCCAGGCTTCTATGTTCTACAGGGTGTCCGCAAATTATCCGTACAAACTTTGAAGACCTGGCTCTATACAATCAAGCATAATAAATTCAATATTCTTGCATGGTTTTAAACATTGGCTTATTACATTCTTAAGAAATAAGTTTGACACCTTTCCGATTTCAAAAAATTGCAAAACCAACCAAAATGTATTGAGGTGTCTTAAAGGGAGTTGTTTTCCGAGCTTTATGACGGAAGAGAAATGTCCATAGAACTCACTGGATTTGAACCGTACAATTTTCTATTTCCAGTCTAACTAGAAGCCACTAACCTGTAGATTACTTCAAATAATAATAGGACATTTGGATTCATCTCTTTTAGGTTTTAGGGGTAACACATCCCCAGTATGACTAGCGGCCCTCTGGAAAAACGTCTCCGAAAATTTAAATTTGCTTATCTCAGTAAAAAGCAATCATTTCGAAATTTTTTAAAGTTGTATTTTGTGTTAACATATAGATGTATTATAAAAGTTACATGGACATTGATTTTTCATTGTTTTCAATGTGAGATCATCTTTCCAATATTTTGCTGTTCGGATAATTTGCGGACACCCTGTACAGCAAAAAAGCAGTGTTGCTCTGAAAGTAATTGAATGATCATCGCAGCGTGGTTTGAACTTTTGAATCAAGAATAACAAATTATCCAGACATCCAATCAAAATGTGGTCTTCGGCAAAGTTGTAGCTGGGAAGTTTCCACATGAGATGAATGTGTTCACTTTTCCATAGATTATTATGACGAGCTGTTAGAGTACTGAACACAAAAGGTTTGCGTTTTCCATAGTAATTTCCATATAAACATCAAATAGCGTGTGCACAACCAAATTTCTTCCGAATAACTTCAAATTTTGGGAGGATCATTTTCATCATAATTGACATCGTTTAAGCATAGGGGAGCAAAAACTTCAAAATTTGCATCAGTCTAGTGTACACTATAGGAATAGTTTATAATTACCAATTCAATGCATTTGCAACATTTACAAGAATAATGTGAGTTTTTCTTAGTTTGCAAGATGCCTATCAAAAACCTCTTTCATATATGATGAAAAATCGCACATTTTACGATGTTGCTCTGAATGTTCATTCTTCTTAATTTTATTGCATGTTTGATACCATGATCGACGGAACCCATGAAAAATGAAAATATTTTGAGACACTGATGCAACAATTACAAAGATTTCATATAACACATCAAGCTGTCCGAAACTGAGGGACAGGAGGTACTTAACCAAAATTGTAATTTGTCCATATTTACTTCAATTATGCTACAAAATACATTCATACTATCAAATTAGGATTATGTTCGATCATGCTTGCGGGATCCAAAGTATTTTTTCATATTCAAAATAATTACTAAATAGGCTCAAAATTAAGAAAAAACATCATTTTTTTTAAGATTTTCAAACTTTTCTACTTTTTTAAAAAGGCATGCATATTTCAAGGATGTGTTATTCTACGCAAACATTAGTCTACATAAGAACTTTCTTTTCTACTAATACACCATCTTGATTGGACCATGATTTCTCATTGTTTCGACTTTGTCCGGTATTGGGTGCTGTCCGGTACTGGGGATCTCCCCCTACATCATACTTGACACGATACTCAGCTGAAAACATGTTGAATTACAATTTATTATTTTCTTTATATTAATTACTTCCTAGACAACCAAAATGTACGTATAACGAAATCACCTGAACGCTTTGCACGCGCAACCTTTCACTTATAAGATGTCTCGAAAAGGCCTTCTACGTACAAAAGTGGACGATATACGTGCATATATTATGTGATGAATAATAGCATACAATGCGAGTGTATAAATTTTCTACCGATATAAGGTAAGTATGCTGTTTCGCTCAAGAAAAGTAGAGAAGTTTCTTGACTGAATGGGTCAAGAAATTTCCTACAGAGAGCCCCCTTTGAAGTGACATTTCTTCTCAACTGCGTACTGAGATCAGAAAATTTGATTTTCTTGACCATTTCTTGGAAGAAATTTTCCACGCATCGAGATAAGCGATTACTTTTCTTGTCAGTAGCAAACCAGCTTATAACCTGTAATCTTATGCAACTTAACTTATGATAACAAATGTTGATTTGACAGCTGTTACGGATTGATTCGACTTACTTTGGACGAGTAGGGTGCAGAGCTACTTGGGCACTTCCATGAATCACTTTGGCATAGGGGGTTTTTCTCGGCCGAATCGTCTGAAACTTTGCAATTAGAAGCACTTGAATACGGCGCATATTGTGGCCAAATATAAGTTCTGTAGCTTTCAAAAAGCACCACTGCCGAAGTGAATCAAAAGTGCCAGGAATAGGATCCGGCTCCCTATACGAAACGAAACAAAATGTACAAATGAAATCAGAAAAAAACGTTTTATGCTAGAAATCCCTATCAATTTGACGACTTTATCCACCGTGTTTTGCGGGTTTGAGATAATTTGTATGAATAAACGAGATATTACGTGAACTTTGAGGCGACTTCTGGTTGTCTGGGTTTCCATTACATATTGAATAATAATTTAATGAATTGCTTTCGAATTTGATTATTATAACTAATTGAATCAGTTCAATGCAAAGAAGATAATTTCTGATAGCAAAATCCTCCACAACAGTTATCTTTTAAAGCTTTAATTCCTCACTACTTTCTCCTTATCTGATATCGTCAAAACCAACCAACATGGCCGTAGTAGGACTTTGCTTTGGATTTTCTTCTCGCTTTCCTTGTCTATTCATTGCAGCCACCAGGCGGGCACTCGGCATCGTTTTGAATTTTAATCAGCCAATTAGGATGCTGGATATGCACTGACTTACACTTTCTTGATTGGGCTAGCAACCCGCGCCGACTGGGTCCACCTTCTCCTGTTAGTGCACCTGCCACAGCCCAGAAGAACGAGTGTGACAACACCGAGACTTGGAAGATTTTGTCAAGAAAAGTTGAGAAAATTGAAAATTACATCGGCGTGGCAACGGGACGAGCAGTGCACCACCTCGACTCTCATTTTACCGAAGGCTCAAGATGGTACCGTTAGCTGGGGCAAATTGATCAGGGTTTAAGATCTTTATGTTATAATGTCCCTAAGATTCCAGATATTTTGAAATTATTTCGACAAAATCAGTATTTCGCTCATGTAGCCAACGTCATTTAATTTTAATCTAACAAGAGCCATAAAAATCAATAATTGAATAAAACAATTTTGGTGCGAAATTGATCACCATATAACAAAACTTGTTTAAAAATTAAAAAAAAATGCCTTATCAACCAAATTTTGACCCCTGAATCTGAAGATTGTTTAAAATACAAAAAAATACAAACTTGTTAAAAGACAAAATATGATAAAACCACCATTAGACATCTAAAAAGTAAAAACCTACGCATCTACGATGCGAATGAAACATTTAGCATTCTTTAAAGGAATAGTAAGATTCTTCCAAATTGCCCAAATTTTTCCCGGTGATCAATTTGCCACCAGATTACGGTACATAATCATAGCGAGAACGAAATGCAAATGGTCCTTCAGCAGCTCGAAAGCATTTGTTGCGTTGAAAGTGGAAGACGACGGCCAAAAGTTTATCGTCGTCGTCGTCGGAGATATTTTTCACTGCTTTTTACTCTCTATCGAAATCCTTGAAGATATTCGGTATGGTAATGTGCTCCATAAAAAGGGAAGCATAGAACCGGGGAATATGACTCCGAGGAAAGTCGTCGCATTGTGCTCTAATCAGTGATTCTAGGGAACGTTAAAGGCCCAGCTGTGTCCGGGGGCAGTGATAAGCAAGAATAGATAGCAGGTGCACCATTTTGCAAACTAAGTTATTCAACCCTCATTCGGTTTTATCGATCGCTTATTTTAAAGATAAGTTGTTATAATCTGAACATGGTCAGTTACATTAAAGCATAGCACTGAACATCATCCTTTTCAAATCTTATAACTGATTCTAATAGCAATTCCGAAACGGTAGGTGTAGTTGGGAACAGCTTTAGCTGAAATATTTAATTGTTTTTTTAGTTCTGTTACATATAAATTACGTAAATATAAGTTACAAATGATGTAATTTTCCATCACATTGAACTAATCACACAAAATCACTGTCACAATGGACATAATTTTTCACGAATGATATAATTTATGTTCATATACCATCAAATTTAGGTCATTTCATTTTTTACACCGAGTATTTTGCTAACCATGAAATTTACGTCATGTGTGATATTAGTTTTTTTAGTGTGTAAAAGTGCCTGAAGTATTCAGAAGAATATAAATCATGCAGAAATTTTTACTGCTATTCACAGTAAAATCTTGTAGTGTTCCTGACGGATTCCTCGGAATAACTGTTTTCAGGAATCCTGAAGAAATTTTACTGGAGTTATTACTGAAAGAGGTGAGAGAAAAATCCTTCCTGGAGATTAGTTGATATCGTATCTTTAATTGGCAAGGGTAATCTATTATTTTATTCATTACCAAAGTCTTGGAAAGTTCTATGATCCGTCATAAAATACAACTTGGTATTTTGCAGACTTTCAAAGAACAAATTTCGAATTATTAGGTCTAACAAACGTTCTCTGCCATGATTTCTCTTGGTTTGGGCTTTTTAAATATTTAATGCATTTCCATCGATGTATCCCTCCCACAATACAATTCACGAAAACGGTGTAACCTGTTGGTAATATGTCAATTAACCCACCAATCAATTACAACCAGTCAGCCCTCTTGTTTATCTTCGGTAGAAACAACGCTTCCCTCCATGTCAGTCAGTGAGAACAATAACCCTTCAAGTCAAACACGATACCACCGCAAACAAATTATTGACCAGCATAAAAATCAAGTCAAGCCGTCAACGGCGACAGTCCTGCAAGCAAGACGCACAACCCTTGAAATGTCACGTCTCGGCCAGAAACCCACAGCAGTTCGACGGCAAGTAAATCACCACCACTGACTGACTGGTACTTCAATTGCACTTCCATGGTGAGCCCAACAACATGTTTTCCCAAATGTAATCAAATTAGAGTCAAACAAATTAAGTGTCTGTATGCTCGACATTGTGGGTATATGTAGGTACGGAGGGTAGCCAAATGTTGAAAGATGTGCGATGATGGGAACTCCTGTTGCAGAAATGGATCAAACACACGCACCACTTCAGGACTTCTTGGGAGATTTTCACGACAGCTTCAGCGCTATCTGTAGTTTGCTTGAACCATATTAACATGGTGCTCTCCAGACCAATTTGTTTAGAGAAAATAGTTTCATCAAATGTGTGTTTACCATTCGATTTTTATCACTCTTAAAAGATGATTTATTTTTCGTACGAGGAATTGCTGAACTTGAAATTGAACTGCATTGAAATTGCTAAGTTCCAAGATAGTCATTATAAAATACACGAAAGATATTTTGTTTTGAAAATGCATCGGAAAGTATAAACTTAAAGAGGGCGATGCTTTTTGTATATGATTTGCAATGATTATCAATAGAAAATATTATGAACGTAATAAAAAGCACTCTAACCAGTATTTTAGATTTTATCCGTGTACTTATGGTATTATCCACCGGTCTTCTAAATTCTCTATCATTAAGAATTTTGAGACTTGAGCGGGTCCGAAACACGTGGGGAGTATACAGAAGCGTGCCCCGCTCAAGTGTCACAATTCTCAGACCGACTGAATTTAATACACCGGCAGTGGACTAATCCGAATTTTGACACTATGGTCTAATCCACCGGTGTACTAAATTCACTCGGTCTGAGAATTGTGAATGAATTTAGTACACCGGTGGATAAGTCAAGAAGCGTAACTTCGAAGCGGGTTCAACAATTGTTCGCTCGGACATGCAGTTAATCTGGTGAGCACATATTTGATAAGGATTTTTTTTCTAATAATAACGGTCTTGGGAGCACCGTAGATGTAGGATTCGTGAGGTAACAAGGCACAGTTTATATGTTTATGGCAGGCCATGTGGCATGACAGAGGCCTTTTTCACGCTCCCTCGCTTTTGCATCTCTAACTTTTCACAGCAAGGACTTCTAACGATGGGAAGGAACTTTGAACTACGTACAACCTTCGACAGAGCAACCAGTTCCTACTGCATTTATCTTTATTTAATCAACTTCCAGTTGGTAATTAATTGATTTCTGATTTTTATTACGCTCAATGAGCCGTAACAACATTAGAGAGACTAAGTTTGCCGGTTCTATGTCCTGTGGGAGCGCAGAGCAAAAGGGGACTTTCCCTTTCTTTGCCTCATAGAAGAAGGAGATGATGATGAGGAGGTGGCTGGTCTGGCAAATTCCGAAAAGTGTTCCATTTGCACAAATATGGACTGCGGCAATGCTGGCACGAGTGGGTGTGCACGATGTAATTAGGAATCCATTTGAGAATTAAAATCCGAGCATCGTTTGCGTCTTCTTTGGATGCCGAATGGACACAGGAGAGGAACCCGACCGGACGGAAGACACAAGATTTTAACATAATGTGTTTCTCTGATATGATATTTTTATATTCCAGTTTTTATAAAACATGTACCATTGATAGTACATAGCTAGAACAACAAAAAAATCCAATGAAATTTATACAAAATAAACCAAAAATACTGCAAATCTTATTATAGTTGTAGCATTATTAATACAGAATGTGTTTCAGGGATGTTACAAATTACTACTAATAATGGTACTGTTCATTACTTCGAATATTATTATCGACAAACAAACAATACAATATATAAATATAAGAAATGTTATTATAAACCTGTTATAAACATATAATCAGTTGAGAACAAATCAATGTTTATAATAAAATTATATCATCTTCTGTTATTTTTACCTGCTGTTGATAGAAATGTGTTATAATCTTGTTATGTGATTCTGGTCGGTTAATGAACCAGAATGGGCGAGTAACAGAGGCTGTGGCTGGAGAAGGCTTTCAAGTGGGTTAGCTGCCAGAAAGGGCTCTTGCTTGCATAGTGCATGAATGTTGTGAATGATGGCTGTTGGCTGCTGCTACTGTTGAGTTGTTCTGCCCAAAGCAACAGTACAAGTGGTATGCTTTCGAGTGCCTGATACTTGGCTACCGAAATTCGTTGCGATCTCTCCAATGAAACCCAAGTACTCGTGTAGTCTATTAGGCGATCTGTGGAGGCCTCTCCGAGCACCGGTGAAGATTGAAATTATTCCGCCATCGTTCACCTTAATTGGTGCTGACGTGCGTTGAGCGTTGAGGGATAGCGGCTGTGCCGAAAGTCGATGTTTACTCATTAAATAGGGTAGTTGCTTCATGGATCTATTTCTGGAATATTTAGCTTAATAACAAAAAACTGAAACTGCAGTACCTTTTGTTTCGTTTCCCATCATTGGTTTATCAAGCTATTTGTCTCATCGATCTTCAGTTGTTCAATAAACATTATTAGAATCTTGAATTTATTAATTGGTAGGTATTATTTCAACATTATATTAATTTCTTATATGTAGGTGTTCAGTATTGTGTAACACTATCATCCTAATTTGATAAAACTAAATTTACAATTATTACTATTGAGCTCTGTTGTCAGGAAAACAGGGAAAAAATAAAACAAGTAGTCAATTTACGTTCCAAATTTATTTTGGATCATGGAAATCTGGTAACGTTTGATATTTGTCATATCGACATACAGAGAGAAATTTGGAGACAATATATAAACAGAAACACATTGAGATATGGTAATATCTATACAGGGGATAGGCAAAATGATTGAGAAAGGCAAAATTTTGCCTAAATTCAAAAGCTCATAACTTTATGAAAAATGGATGAAATTGTATGCATCCAGAAGCAGTCGATGGCAAATTTGGTCTAGTTTCTGGAACTGGCTTGGCCATGCATACTGGCCACTGGATACCGGAGATGTTCCAGATTTTCCGAGGTCATATCCAAATGTTATTTTTTCTGTCGCTTGTATTTTTGTGCGGTGTAAAGTTGGGTAGATGTTTACAATTTTCCTAGAATTTAGAACTAATAGGAAGTTCAATGCCGCCGGACGCATTAAGATTCTAGCCCATCGTATTAAGCATTGATCTACGGGCATCTCCCTCCATTCCTTCAGCATGATGGAATATACTAATTTCCTTTAAAATTCATTGTTCGTCATCAAAATTCAGCCCAAACATATGAACACAATTCCTTTACCGTACAATTATGGCATTTGCTCACAGTGCAAAACACAATCAAAGGAACCGTATTTTTTACGTCGAGCATCGTGCACAAGCTTTTTTCTCCTCAGTACGACGGATTGAACTCTGTTTACATTCTCAATTTTACGCGATCGGTGAGGAAATTTCATAAAATTTCATGAATCATAGAACTTTTACGGCGTGTGATTGGAATGAAATCCTTCAGTGAAGAAGTACGAAGGTTTTCCGTAGTGAAAATAAGTGCCTGGCGAAGTAAGTCACACAGAGAGGCGGGAAGATCTATGTTGCAGGTAAGTTGGAATATCCGCCATAGAGGACATTTTAAGTTTGATACGACGAATAATAGCGCTTACGACGGATTAGAACGAAACCCTATCAATTTTTTAAGTGGTATCGTTCTTTATAGTTCACCAGCCTGTCACTGAAAGGTATTATTGCACCTCGTTTAACTCCATCATATTTCGGGGAAAACGACACTCTAGAAAAGTAGTTTAATCATCCCAAAGCATTATTCAAAGAATTCTTCAAGGAATCTCTTTAGAAAAAAGCTCCACATATTCATCCACGTTTTTCTCCTGCGATTCCACCTCATGAGATTCTCTGAGGAATCACACCAATTTTCTTTTTAAGTAATTAGTTTTGAGGAGTATCTCAAATGTAGCAATACGCTAAGGGGGAATGGAAATGTCCACGAATTGTTGCAGGCATTATAGCAAAGAACATACGTGGAAGTTTATACTTAGTCAAGAATTCGTGTTCGCACAGTTCGCTCCCTGCCGAAGCTGGTCCTCAAATTGCTCAAGTACAGTGTATGAGCTGGTTTTAGCGGGTCGTCGTTGATGCGTCATCCCCGCACTCCCTGAGTTACCTTCTCAGACCCCCTGAGTTTGCAGATTTTTCTCTTGTTAAAAAACAAAAAAAAAACAGCTACTCATGGAGAATGTTTTCCATAAAGTGAAAACTTTTCGGGAACGCCGGTAAATCCAAAAGACACTTTACGATCAGCGATAGTTGAGTAATTTGCTGCCCAGAAACATAAATTTTGAATTCTTGCACATTGTTGCTTAACATACAAGCTTTCTAGACCAACCCGATATTTTTTTTAATTATCAATTGTAGGGTGCCGGTGCCATTAGTGGACTACCTAAGCTATAAAAAATCATAACAAAATAACGAAAAGCCTTAGCAGAGATCTTTTGGCTTCAACAGAAAGATTTTAACCTCTACTATATGGGAAAAATATAAAAAGAGTGATAAAACTAACTTTTAACATAAAATCGCTTGAGCCACTATTGGTACACGTGTTCCAGTAGTTGCGCTAGTGCTCCAGTAGTAGACGTTCGGGAATGATATAAGGAATTTTAAACAAAATGGTAAATTTTTACATAGGTTTAACATTTTTCCCTCGGAACAGCAATTAATTTCTTTCGAATGAAGCATAAAGATCATCTCTAGGGCTTTTCTTCATTTTTATACATCCATTTTAAGAACTGCTTCCATCCGTTGATCCACTACTGGAACACGACGGCTACTACTGGTGTAAGGGAGCAATTTTTTTGCATAAACTTAATTATTTATATGACTTTTTGATAAAATAAAAAGCTGAAATTTGGCAAATCGACTAAACTAGAGACGATCTATCCACCAAAAATAGCACATGTCGTTTTTATCGAAAAATGTTCGTTTTATTCCATAGTCCAATCTACTGGTACATTACAACCATTGGTACCGGCACCCTATTTGTTATTTAGTATTATTTTCTTCCGTGGTGGCAAAAGAGTCAACCATGGTAATAAAAAGATTAGTTTGGTAAAATAGTTGAAATCACTACACTGAATTCAACATTATCCAACTGGCTGTATGACAAATATACTGACAGTGCTCACCCAAAGGTGCAAAGTTTGGGCATTATATCGCAAGAGTTCTTTAACATTCCTGGCGTAGTAAATTTATTGACAGCTCTATTAATCTCGTTCACACAATAAATGGGTATCTTAGGACTTACAAACATTTATGCTGAAGTTAACTTAAAATATTCATTAATTACTAATCGTGATAGTTGTAGTCCGAGTCTGATATATTTGTCAACTCGACAAGCATTTTTCGCAGTATGTTTAAACTGATAATTCTAGAATAGATTAGATGCATCATACGATATCCTCGATATTTTTATTAACACAAATACGTACGTGTTCGTCCCACGTTTATGTTGACGTATTTACATGAATAATTATTCATCATAATCAAATACCTCATTTCATAAATGATAATAAACTTAGTTGAACACAGCACTTCATTCATTCATCTGAAGATATCACAATCTGGACACCAGTCGAACCATATCTAGGCCTCAAAGGGTTCATAAAATTGCCACATTTGGATTTTAATTGATTCTAAAATTATGACATTCATTTCAGCAAACCGGTATGAATTGGATTGAATTAATCATTTCATAGATACAATAATCTTAAATTTATGTGCATGATGTACATAGTAATGCCTTCCCCATACTTTACAATATGCACATAATCAATGTAGATTATTGATCATTCCGAGCAACTAGTCCAATAAACTATCTCGTCATACATCTACTAAAATGACTAGAGCAGAAATTCCGATCATGCAACGCAAAGTATATTGCAGATTAGCCGAAACCCAGGTTCCCATTTGGGCCGTGATTTGTAGATCTCAAAGGACACAAACTGACGACGGACCTAACCGCCCACCTCCTGCTGTGACTGGGAAGGACGACAACCACGCAGCGCAGCACCAATATCCCATACCGAACTGCCTGGGGTGAGGGTGTTGAGGCAGTTGAGCGATCTCAGTTCCCTGTCCCTACGTATAGCTAGACAAAACCCGAAAAGGTGGGCCTAACATAACTGCGAGCGTCACTCTGTCTACTTTGGACCTCTGGCATACCTTTTACCGAAGCGAAGCTGGATCGAGGCAGACTGAGAGGGAGCAAGAACTATAAATTTTCGAGAAAAAAAATGTGCCAACAAGAGGAACCCAAAAGAGGCACTAAGGAGAAGGCAGAAAACGCTGACCATCTGCCTAGTCATTAAGCTTCCTCCTGGGAGCGGTCTTGCGTGTGTGAGGTGAAATATGTTGAGGGTGGAATGCGAGGAGGGACCAGAGATTTCGTTGTCTTTTTCCTCTCCCGCACTCTCGCACAGCATGGGTAATGGTTGGGCTTTTGCTTAAGGGTATGCGATTAATTCGAATGATCCAGGCAAATAGTGTTTCGTAGACCAAACTAAGATTTTTTTTTGCCTTTTATATCTTGAACTAAATAAAGCAAAAATTGGAACAGTAGTCATCGATTCTCCAGTTTTTTGTGCTTGTGTTTTGTTCACTTTATGTTGGATTGAGGATCCTGGTCATCCGGCAGACGAATATCGACAAAAATGGTGTTATCGTCAAGATACGAGAATCGAGCTCCACGATTTACCATTCGGATGAACTACAGAAAACCTTGGACCCAATCGTTACCCTGCCTTCAGCGGAGTGGAGAGGTTAACACCAAGTCTAAGGCCAAGAAAGCTGAGACGAAAAAAAAGCCACGGGATAGCCCGAACCAGGAAGTGCATCCCTAGGAACCACGGTCGCAAAGCAACAGCAATCCGTGGATACGAGTTGGAAACAAGAAACAACAGCGAGAACCGAAAACGGAGAACAAGGAGAATCCAAAACCGAAGCACGGAGAAGTTATCGCCATTGGGCGCAGATGTGCGGAGCATAAGGCGTACTAGGATGGGTAAAATCAACCCCCTGAAGAAGGCGCTAGTTCTTGAAGCCTACCACCATCTGTGTGGCGCTAGTGCTGGCAGTAAACAAATTTAGGCTTTGCCCTCATCAAACCCCGTGCGGAAGCGACAAATGTCGTATGAGAAAACCATTATTCTATCGATAATCGTTCATCGTTGTGCCTAATAATATGTGGCTAAATTATCTAGCAATTACAGAAAAAACTGGATAAAGTAATACGCACTCAACACAAGATTGATAGGTAAAATATGAATGTCGCATTCGAAAACGAGTGTGTCTCGTGCCTAAAACGGTATTTTTGGACGAGCTGTCAAATCAGCACCTTCTCCAGCACCAAATTTTTGGCTTCACTTCAGTTGTTCGTGGATGACAGCCGTTTCAGTCCTGTGGGTAAAATGATCCTAGTCTTAACCTTCCAGTCGTCGCGCGGTTTGCTACCGTCAGAGACACCCCGCCGCTGTTGTGAACGAAAAGCGAGGTTTTTTCAACAGTGTTGTACAAAATACAACAGCGCGACGACTGAAGTGTTAAAGAAAGACGCCGAGAAAATAGGTACAGCTTATAAGAAACTAGCACAAAAAGTACTTGGCGACGAAGTTGATATGAGATCCTTGACTGCAGAAATGACTCTCCAGTATAAAAATCTGTACGAAATCAGCGAGGCATCAGAGATCTCGGCTGCCTTCAAGGAGCAGTGGGACATTGACGTAGCCAGTAAGGCTATCCAGTGGATAGTATCCACGCGATCAAGCTGCCGGCTGCAGAGACCAACAAAGAAAGGAACTTGGGCATACTCTAGGTAGGCTAGTCAGTTTTCCGGCTGAGCATACAACAGCCTCCTGAAGTTTGCTTCAAGTGTTTCGGGAAGGGCCATAAGTCGTGGAATTGCAATGGTCCCGAGAGAAGTAAGATGTGCAGAAAATGCGGCACCGAAGGCCATAGGGCAAGCGATTGTAAGCAAATCGCTACGTGCCTAATATTTAACATATTTGTAGCTCTCTGTAAAAATTTCTCGCCATTTGCTCATGGGGAAACTAAGTTATAGCATGCCAAGGTTAGACATTTTATATGAAATTGGCTTCCATCAGAGGCGCATCCACGTGTGAAACCATGTGTAGGACAAACGATGGTAAATTTTTTTTTGTCTATCTTTATTAACGAGATTTTTAACCCTGGACTAGTTCATCTCGGGACCAACGGTTTTACTTCCCTTCCGAAGGAAGTCGTCACTGAATTTTTTAGTGACTATCTCGGGGATGGGATTCAATCCCAGGTCCTTGGCGTGAGAAGCGTGTGTTCTAACCAATACACCAGGTCCGTCCCCTGGTAAATATTTGGTATGCAGAGAAGTTGAGAAAAATTTAACCCTGGACTGGGAAAATAAGAAAATGACAATTAAGTCGGTTTTGAGTTGAGTTTAGCTAAGTGGAGGAATTATTTTATGTCCAAGCGTTCTAACGATTTTATTAGTTGATTTTTCTGCTCATCAGAAAAATAACTTAATTATTTTAAGACTGGCTTGTTTTTTTGTTTCCCATACTATTATTATAGAATGAAAAATTGAGCTTGAGCTTGAGCTTGATTGGCCGCCCGTGGATGCACTCCAGTATCGCCAGATCAGCTGCACTTACACAAGGAACCAACCGAATGACTGCTTGGGACTAACAGACACCCTCAGTGTATAAGTGCTGGTGATCTTCTATTTTTAGGCAACAATGGCACCTGCCACGTCAGAATGCAGACCAATGAGAGGAAGGGGGAGGAATTGATGATGCATTGAACTGACTCCCACGTAGACCGTATATTCCACTGCATCCACGTCAGTTCATGCGGGAGTGTATGGAATGGAGGAAAGGCATGGCAGAGAGGATTGCTTTTGTGGTTAGCAGACTGCCTATGTATCAGGCGTAAGAAAGGCGTGCGCGTGGAAGTAGGAAGCGTTAGGGAAACGGTTTCTTGTCCGCCTCTGGTTCTAGCGTTTGCTATGAACGAATAGTTTGAGTGTGATATATTTAAAATGGAAGATAGAAGCAAGTGAGAGATATACAACTACTAAGTACGAGGAAAGGGACGGGCCTGGGATTGAACCCATGACCTTCTGCATATGAAGCAGAAGCGGTAGCCATCAGACCACCAACCCCGTCAATTATTATAGAATGAAAAATTTCTGAAAAACTTCAAAGTAGATTTTCTCAAAAACTAGGTGTTGTTACCAAGCATGGGAAAATTCACTCACTCACCCTCGTACTGGCTGGAGTGTAGCATGAAAGCGTCGAAACCGATTGTGTAAAAGCGAAGAATCGGAAGGAACACGAAGAGATGTGAATACCAATACACTAGTATCTGCGAGGCACGAGTGAACGCATTAAGCATCCATTCGCCGAATGCATTGAACTGATTAGGCGGATTCCCACTCACTGAATCATTCCGTGGTGTGGATTGCCAGTCAGTGAACACTCATCAGCACTCAAACCCGAATACCACTCGAACGGAATCAGAATTTAAACAATCATTTGGTTGCCTTCGGCTTTCAGAATCGGTAGCAAATCAATCAGTCGCCCTTTTTTTTTTGTTTTGCTTGGTGCTCGCGGAAGAAGCAGAAAGAACACTGGAAATTGAAACGTTCGGCTTGGTTAAAGAAACGGCTTTCTCACTTCCGAGGAAGCTTGGAAGCGAGTGAGGGAAATGCAATAACTGAGTGAGTGTTTCCCATGCTTGGTTGTCACTAATACCTCATTGCTTCTAACCCCCTCATTTTCATGCCAGTCGTTACCACAAAACTAAGAAAACTTTTCGCCTTTACAGGACTGGTGAGTGCCTGAAATATTATAAATTAGATACCTCTTGCCTGAAAAAGTGACTAAAAATAGACCTAGAAGAAACCTAAAAGAGGCCGAAAATAGACCAAATAGACACAAAAAAAAACAAAACGAAATAATAGGGGCCAGGATATAAGAGTTGCATAGTATCAGAGCAGATATTAGATTCCTTGTGACATTACCACTAGTATGTATTTTTATGTGTATTTTCATGATTTTATCAAGGAATTTTATCAGAAATTTATTCAGCTATTTGCCCGGATATTAAAATATTGTTCCGAAAAATTCTAAAGGAGTTCTTTTAGTGATTATTTCTCAAAGAATTTCTCCACGAATTTCCCTAGGGAATTTTTCCAATAATTTTGATAAGAATACCTCAAGAACTCAACCAGGGTTTTCCAAAGGAGAATCACAGAAATGAATTTCTCCTAGGATTATTTCAGAAATCATCTGAAATCCTCCAATAAATTTTTGAGTTTTTTTTCCAGAAAGTACTAACTCTACCAAGATTTTATCCAGTGATTCATCCATCGATTTCCCTGAGACATCCACAAAATCAATCAATAACTTCTCCAGAAACTTCTAGGGTTATCCTTTAAAAATGTATTTAAGAATTTATATGAGATTTTAACTAGGGTTTCTTCTAAAGATTGCCCCAGAGTGTCCTTCTAATATTTCTATAGTTCTGCAGTAATTCTTTGAGATTTTGGATCTCTGGGAGGAATCGTGGCTACATTCTTCAAGAAATCCACATGAACAAGCGGAAGAATTCTTGAAGTGATAAAGTGCTATTTCATTCTGGGTTTCGTTGGAAGACATTCTATAGAAATCTTCGGAAGATCTCCTAGAATAACAACTGCCGAATTCGGTTGAAGGATTGATGAAAAAATATTTGCAGGTAATTCTATGGTAGTTGTAAGAAAAAAAATAAAGTAATACCTGTGGAAATTACTGGAGGTAGTAGCTTTGGAGTTCTCAATGATTTCCTGGAGCGAATTCTGCGGATATTCTTCTAAGCATCCTTTGAAAATCACTAGAATAATTTCTGGAGAGATCCCTGTAGGAGACCCTGCAAGTATTCTAAATAAAATAACTACGAAAATTTTCTTCACCTCGGGGAATTTGAGACGAAATTCTTGAAGAGCCTATTTAACCCGTTAATGTCTCTGAAGCCTGTACAATTTTGCATCAGGATTCAAGGCAAGCACCATTTCGGTTGAAAGGGATACTTTATAGACTTTCCATTGCAAACAAATGTAGCGAATACTAGTGCAAGTGGTCCAGTATTTTCCACCTTAATTTTTAGCTTAGCTTAGCTTAGACTGACTACACATATCAATGATTTCTATTCCGTGGTTGCTACCGATGCCGAAGGCAGTGAAAATGCACAAGGAATCAACTAGAAGTTCGGCTGGGATTGGCCCTAATCGTCTTCAGTGTGCATAATTCAGTGCCTCTATTTATACAGGATCAATAACGGCGTCGGCCACGTCCTTGCTGTCAGGTGGGATTGGGGGAAAGAATGTTAGTGTGTAACCTTTGCTATTTGGAGACCGTGTTTGCCTCTGCATCTCCACAAAGGTTACTGGGAGGGATGTTCATTAATGGGAAGGTCCGTTGGGTCACAGGATTCACTTTGATGAGCGATTAGACCATGATATATTATTTTTTGTGAGATATAAACATGTTTATATGTAAATATGATATTTTCATTTGATATGAGCAATTTCTATGTACAGGAAAATTATGCCGACACTTGAAGTGACGAACCATTCAAAGTGAACCTTTCGCAAGTCTACACTTGATTTTTTAATAACAAAAAAAATGGTAAAAAAGGGGTGTTTTGAAAAAAAAAGTGTTAAACATAAATAATTCATGAATCAGAGTTTATGTCGACACTCGCAGTGACGCACCATTCATAGTTTGTTCAAAAATCATATTTACGTCCCACCATTGTAACGATTCAATGTGCAGTCATACATATTTTATAGATAAGAAATAGTAGCATGAAACGAGCTTGATCCGTCATCCTTGACTGAGCAGCAACAATCCACTTTCAGCTTCACTCGTTTGTTCGGCTATATAACAGCACCAGTGAATCAAATTGTCATCAAAACAGATGAAAACAAACAACAAAGGAAGCTCCCTCACAACCGTTTGTCCCAACTTTTGTGAATAGGTATACAATCAAAAACAAAATTCAAGACCAACAATTGAAAAGGCCTCAAGTCCAAAATGTAAACAAATCGGTTTTCTGCTGATTTCAGTGTATAAGAGCCTATTCTTACTAAAACATACAATAGTCATTTAAAAATATGCATAAAAGTTGAAAAAATAACATTTTTCTAAAAGGCCCCATCTCATTTTCCGCTAACCAGGATATTGATCGCAAATGCGGCCTTTTCTCAAAAAGGCCTCATTTCTATATCTGACGGAAACCGAGTTGAGGCCTGTTAAACAAACATCAAAATTGCAATGTAGAACGAAAAACGTTCCAAATTCACTAAGTAGATTCAGGTTATACTACGGAACGACTGCTCCTTGTATTGTTTTACACAGTGGTTGTCTAAACGGCGAACATTATCAAGTTTTCCGTCGGGTTCCGGTAGACTGATGCATTTTGTATCATACTACCAAATAATACCTGTGTCAGTCTGTCTGTACTTCACAACTTATCAACAAAAACACGATTTGGTTTCAATTGCATGAAAAATAACGTTCAATTGCAATATTATTTCAATGGAACCAATATTTCCATACATTTTCTCGACGACGAACTCGCGTACCACATACATAATGTTCATGGATGACGAAGGGTTCAATCAATCACACATTTATACGACCGCACGAATCTTCTCTTGCTGTAGGGATCTCCATGTACTTTACTTCACCACTTAACACTCTTCTACACTTCAAATTTCTTATTTCATCATCAATTTTGAATGATTTTCAAAAGGCCACATCAGAAGATGATGAAGAAACAAGCCACAACTAGAAGGCCTCAACACATTTTAGAGTAAACAAAGGCGTCAACTCACAGGCCTCATGAGCGTCGGCCGGCGTCTATGGGCACAAATGAAAAGGGCTGCACAGCTTTTGGTGAAATAAAAGCCTCATTTCCTTTGACTCGTTTTTTTAGCAGGATTTTTTGCTAAAATAATAGTAATGAATATTCATAGCTATAAATCAGTTTATCCATCGACTTTCGGGACGATAAAATAACATACAATGCTTAAATTCATAATTTAAATTTGATTTATTGTTTGACAAAACAAGATTGCATTTTTCTCATTGTTTACTTTTTGGAGATGAGGCCTTTTGAATTGTTAGTCTTGAATTGTCATAACAACCACAGGGCGCAACATTATTGAAACCTTTTAAACTCGCGATCAATCAGTTATTTTAAAAACAAAACCAGATTTGTTTCATGGATGCAGTCGATTATGTGTCAAAGTTCACCAACAAGGAAAAAGTTCTCGAAAATTTCAATTCGAAGCCCAGAAAATCGCTGCACACGTGGTGATCGATCATTGTCATATTCTGTTCAAATGATGATAAACTGATGTTGCGGAATAAAATTGTTGCAACAAGAATAGATGATGACAATGTCTCTGTTGTTGCGTGTTGAGTGACAATTGATTCACTGAACAGCACTAAAAAAAAATAGGCGCGGGAAAACAACTGACGACTGCTCGGGCTTTCTTGACGCACTGCCCAGGAGCAAGCGTCAAGGTCGAAGGATAAAAAATAACTAATCGAACGCAGCACTTCTTCACTTTACTCGACCGACGCGCGACATGTTCGATCCTGCCCTCATCGCCCGCCCCCGCTGGAGCAAACGTCAGGGTCGAAAGATCAAACACTACTCTACTCAGTATTTGCCACCTTAATTTTCAATACAAAAACAAAGTTCATGACCTGTTTTTATATTTTTCGTGCTGAAAATGGATTGAAAGCTTTCGTTTAACGTATTGGCAGTAATCAAAGGTCTTTTGATTTACACATAAACAATACTTTTCCTTAGGGTGGTGAATACTGGTACACTTTTCCTGTACAATACGTTTGGGTTAAATCAAAATATCGTTCCGTTTCAAAACATTCCATGCCATAACAGATTTCGTATCGATTTTCGTATTTCGTATCGTTTAGTTACTACCAGAGCTAGGAATTCCGTATATCATTCCATTTTGTATAAACATGCATACCGCATACCCTTGCTCTTCCTAGGAGGCTTCGTCGGCTCGCATCTCATCATCGGCGCAAATCGGGCAGTTCATAATTTTAATTGTTAATTCAATCAGGTCGTGTGGATTCCCCTGCCGATGCTGCTGTTATGTGCCTTCAGTTCTAACCAAACCGATTAGCATAAAACTCACACTATTCAGCTCTAAACAGCCACTTTGGCCAACATTATTTAAATTTGTTTATTTATGTTTATTATATGTTTATTTACACATAAATTTTAATTTTATTTTTCACACCTTACATCACGGCCTGAGCCCATTTAGGAGAGCGTCGAGTGCGGGCTGGGAAAGGCAGCTCGCCGATGGGATCGATTCGATGGTGGTCGGTCAGTTTTTGGCCCCCTTTTCACAAGCCACTAACGGAAGCGATTTTACCTACTTCTCGAGTGCCAACCGGGAGCGTTCCGGCCGAAGTGCAGAAGAGAGCAGCTCCACCCCGTAAGTCGTAAGCCGTAAGTGCGAGCCGAGATATTCATCATCGAGATGATTGCTGATTACTTATGCTGTTTCTGCTTCTGGAATGGGAAATGAATGGTTGATTTTTCACATGATGCAGCAGAATGATCAATATTTATTCCGGTTGAATGTTTGCCCGGTGGGGAAACGAACGTTACTGGTTTGCCACCGTCACGACTCTATGTAGCTGTAAGGACTGTGGAGAAAAGTAATAACCAAGAATCTCAACTGACCTAGAAAAGATAGAGATATGGAAAAGCTTGATTGACTAAACAATAAGTTCACAAACAACATCAGTAGAACCACCTTTGTTCTTAGACATTACTTTTTGCCCTATCTCAAACCATATTTATTATTGATGGGGCTATCGTTAGCCTTGTGGTTAGAGTCCGCGACTACAAAGCAAAGCCATGCTTAAGGTGTCTGGGTTCGATTCCCAGTTGGTCCAGGATCTTTTCGTAATTGAAATTTCCCTGGGCATAGAGTATCATCGTACCTGCCACACGATACACGAATGCGTAAATGGCAAGTTTGATAAAGAAAGCTGTCAGTTAATAACTGTGGAAAGGCTAATAAGATCACTAAGCTGATGAGCAGTCTCTGTCCCAGTAAAGACGTTAATGTCAAGAAGAAGCCGAACAGGCAATAGAAACTAGTTTGTTCAAAATTATTTCCGAACGGTGTCTTTCACTGTTTGTAATAAATCTTATTTTGTGTAAATTTAAAACAAAGAGCATAGGGAAATTTTGATATATATATATATATTTTTTGCAATTCCGTTGCAAATCAGCCTACTTTTTATCAAGAAAATGGACGACATAACGACCTACTTTTCCTACCGAAAGAAACAGTGCTGAAAAGTGCTACTTTTCAGCACTAATATTAGTATCGAAAAGTAGCACTTTTCAGTACTGTTTTGGAAGTTAACAAAATGACGTCGGATTGCATCCATACGTCATTTATTCAATTGTTATGAATTTTTCAATGACTTAGTCAACTAGGTTCTGATTCTACATCCGTTTGACGAACCAAATTAACTCGGATTCAAATCGTAGATTCGGATGTAGAAGCAGAAGTTTGTTGACTGTGAGGGATTTTGAATTAAAGTGAGACGTAGAGGAGGCAGTAGAATATGAAAGTTCAAAAAAGATGGGAGCTTTATGGGGCTATTAGCGTTCAAGTAGACAATTTTGTGTGTTTATAGACAACTCAGCATCTGAATGGCTGATAATATGGCTGGAGATTGTATATAGGTTCTGATTCTTCGACGATCCGAATTTAGCCGAGTTTGGATAGCGCAACGGATATAGAATCGGACGTCAGTTGACTGTGAGGTATTCTATGTTGGAGCACGATCATCTTGCGGACAACGAGGAGGCAGTAGAGTTTGTTGGTTCTTTCTCAAGAAATCCCGACTTTCTTTGTGCGGCGGTTCGTGTAGGTAATCCAGGATACATGCAAAATAGATTTCATATTATTAGAAAATGTTAAGCGGCATCTTACCTGATCACCCTGAAAATAGAGTCAGCAACGGGAATGTGAAAATTTGTGACAATCATATCACGGCCTACCTGATTGAGGAACACTGAGTTGTTACTACGCATTGATGCTCATGTGGGTTTTCTTGAAATATGTTTATGCTCCAAGAATTAATCCAACTGTAACGGCATTTTTTGTAATCGCAAAAAATGTTGTATGCAACTCGTTGCAAAACTCGATTTTTTCAGTACTCGTCGTATTTATCCAACTCGGCAAGCCTCGTTCGATAAATGTACAACTCGTACTGAAAAAATCATCATTTTGCACCTCGTTGCATAAATAACTATTATACAACTTAATTTTTGAATAAACTTTACGTCATAAATAATATTGAGGAATTGCCACAAATTTCGGTACAAAAAAAAGCATCAAACTTGAAGCACAAGCTAAGTTCTTTTCGACACAGTCCTTACTCAAATGAGGTAAAGACCGTCCCGTCAGTCAATGGGCGAGTATGACGCTTTTTGAGCCCCTGATATGTACGTGTGGGGTCCATGTTAGGCCGCATGTCCCTTTACGGCTTCGCCATTCAATGGAAGAATGGAAGGTGTTAGCTACTTAGTTGGATCAATATTTTTCTTCGCTATTGTGAATGTTATAATTTAAATTGGAATAACAAACTGGAAGTTATCATAACAATCACGGTGTAACTTTACAGGCATGAATGGTGGCAGGTTCACACGCTTGGTTCATGCGAGGAATCGATGTCCGGGAATATTGAGTTTTTTTGGAGGCATCCATGAATAGCGACTCCATGATCATTTGAATATTTTTGTGATGGTGACTTAGTACGTACTTGATAATTTCGGTATGCTTTCATTTTAATTGTTTTTATTTATCAGTATCATTCAAAACATATTAATTTCTTATATCTAGGTGTTCCGTGTTAGACAACACTATCGTTCTAATTTGGTAAAACTAAATTGAACTCTTTTTAACAGTTTATTAACAACATATTACATTTCATTTGCCGTACCAATTCTGAATTTTTACAGGGGAGTTGATTTTACCTGCTTATAAGCGAAAAAACGCTTTTATTTAACTTTACATGCTGAAATTATATCAGCTAGTCCATATTGGTACAGCTTACAACATTGCTGGCCTGAAAATTTGTTTGAACATCAAAAGCGTGTTATTAAAACAAAGTTTTGATCTTTTTATTAATAAGTGTATGAAGCTTTTTTACAAATTTGTTACATTTGGCTAAAATGGTCTCAATGTGATTTTTGTAAGGTATGTTTTTGTCTAGCATGAGCTTTAGACACTAACTTCATCTGACCAGTTTATTGGATCCCCTCTCACCGTGAAGGTTTCAAATAAAAAGCTTTTGGTTTATGTGGGAACATTATAAGTTATGTTTTAGAAGCATTAGGAGAAATCTTCCATTTTTGCAAGTATGAAGAAAAAATATCTATTTTTTTACAATCTACTACACATGACGCACGGGCTTCGTCCTTTGGCGTGGAGGCCTATGTCATCCGCAAACAAAGATTTTTGACATCCCTGAGGTAACTCAGGTAAATCAAATGTAAAACTATTGTATAAAATTGGCCCCAAAATGTTGCCTTGAGGAACACCAGCTCTTACAGATAGTCTTTCAGAATTGGTGTTCTAATAATTAACCTAAAGCGTACAATGCATGTTGGAAAATTAAAGTTTTCTAATTTTACAATCAAACCTTCACGTCAAACACTGTCGAATGCTTTTTCTATGTCTAGAAGAGCAAGAATAGCCTTCAAATTTGTTGAAACGAATCAAATTTGTTACACGTAAAAGTTGATGAGTGCAGAGTTGCCTAATATCAATCATATCAGCTGATGGCTGATGGTCTAAAACTATCAATATCACTTGCGAGCTATCAATATCACTTTGATTTGACAACCAACAGCAGTGATGCGACATCGCACTCTAGATCAAAATCACTGCAGAATGAGTGATCACGTGGTCATTATCCATGCTATTAATGTTTTTCAGTGACCAACACATAGTTTCAATCTATCTGCAACACTGTCGAAAATATCGTACTGATAAATTGCCATTTTATATGCTTAATTTAAAGCTAAACTTAACCCATCAGTGATATCCATAGTCTATCGCCATCAATGCACTGGTGATGGAGTAGACAGCATGATGTTGATGTGATATGGAATGATCCGATTTGTATCGCAGTCGGCCTGTACAACTCAGCAAATTTTAAGCATTGATAGTGACATCGAGCAGCTCTGATGAGTGGTCGAATGTCAATGTCGGAATCCGAACTGTTCATTGGCAAAAATCGAATTTTCGTTGATTTGGAGGAAAGCAAGCTAATTGAACGATAGCTGGAAGTTTTTCCAGGAATTTGGTCTGGTTTTAAAATTGATACAACCTTGGTATTTTTCCAATTGTCAGTAGAATATCATCCCGTCTACAACTAGATAACACGATTATCAAAATTAAATTATGTGTAACTCTGAAAAAAAGAGCATTTTACAAATTGATGGTGAATCGCACATAATATGGTTCACAAATAAACTAAAACTTGTGTATTTTGAATCACACGCTTTCAAGCTGTGGATGTTTTTTTATAACTATTTAAGTATAATGTTTTAACATATTCAAGCCAAAAAAAATAAATTTCGAGTTGTAGCATCAAGGGGACGATATGCCAACTGGAAACAGCTCCTTCCAATTACCCCGAACGCTACTATCCTGAATGGGTCATTACCTCGAACGCCTACCCCGACTAGTTCAGAATGCAGCGTAGTATATTTTGTTCAATTAAATAGGACGGGCACGACTCTCTGGTAACCAAGGGAGCATAAAACACGATATAAAATTTTCTTCTCATCCATATATTAACTGTTCTGTCGAAATATTCTGTTGATAACTACTTCATCACTATTTTATTTATTTTTTATCAGAGATTCCCCTTTCTTTTTTATAGGCGGATCTGATGATTCTGTTGGAGTGATTATTGACATCATAGCTGCAAGCATTTCATCAGAAATATTTCCTTTTTTTCAAAAATAGGCTGTACTTTCAAGCCAATGCTGGAAGAGCTAGCCTCTAATAATTTCAAAAGAACTGTAAATTTTAATGAAAACCAGAACATTTTAAATGAGTTGTGGTTTTGTCAGAGTAATTGATTGAAGATACAAGCTGCTGTTTCTTCTCCAGTGGTTTTGATATAAATATTCAATTTCTTCTAACCATCGAATTATTCTTGTTAGATTTATGTTTTAATATAAGGGTATCTTATAGGACTGGTCATCAATTTTCTACCATTTCAATCACACCAAGTCAATTTTCTGTTTAAGCTGATATCTGAACTCAGCAAAACAACTCCACATCCCAACGCGATCTTTTTTTCGCTGTGATGTCGATAGAAGCTCGTCGTGATTTCATTCATGTGTTACTTGCACATGCGTTCCAGCGTTTCTGTACTATAGCTCAGTGAGTTTGTTCCAGTAGGTCTTCTAAAATCAGTAAGGTACAGTGGGGGAAGTGTATCAGTGGGGTAAGTGGATCATTCGTCAATATTAAGCATAAATACTTGAATATGTTGAATGTTTTCGCACCATTGCTTCGTTTTAGGTTATCGTCTTACGTCCACACTGATACTATTGCAAAACTGGTACTACACGTATACTAACACAAGCAAACTTGTTAGCTGCAAAAAATAATTAATTTCAAAATTGTTTTCTATCAATCAAAAATTCATTGTATCTCTGCCTAAAATCGAATTCTATTAGTTTTTTCGACACATCGTGAGCATTTCAGTTCTAATTGAATGAGTCACAATGAAAAATATGTGATTTTTATAAATAAATACAGATATATTGTACATGGTACACTTACTCCTACTTTTCAATGGGGTGGGGTAAATGGATCAAGATGTAGATTTCCTTTATTTTTTTTTCATTCCCAGCTTAAATTTGTCAAATTGACCATAGATAATTTGAATTAATCCACCTAGAAGTTTTTTTAACCTTTCTGGTATTAAAAAAAAATAAATAATAATAATTTCAAAACTCACACGAAACTTTTCGTGGTTTATCTAAGTTGAGTTGCAAAAGAGCAAAATATACTAATTCTCCAACTGAAAGCATATTATCGTAACTCATTTGACCATATACATTATTCTAGACAGATGATACAAACATATTCATAAATAGAATAAAAAGATTTCAGTTTATTATTCAAAAATTAATGTAAATAATATTTTCAAACTAAGAGTGTTTTTTCGAAAACATCGTTGCGAATAATCCTACAATACTTCTGTATAACTTATGTGTATAAATGGACGAATTTTCTCCAAATTGTTCTAGTTACAATGATTTTTGTTGTGCGAATTAGTGTAAACTAATGTATACATATTTTTATATATATTTTGATTAAATAAAGATACTTTTTAATTTTAAATTATTAAAATGTACCATTACTAGCACTAATAATAAAAACGAGAGTAATTTCATTCTTACTAAACATAATTACATCACATTTGTTTTGAAAACAGATTTTTTTTCTATTGGTGATCCACTTACCCCACCATGGTAGGGCAAGTGGATCATTTGGCGCAAATTTTTAAGTCCCTTATATTCAATACATAACAATCAGAAAAATCGAAATAATCGATGATTTGAAGTATATTAGTCCCTCCTTTGTTATCCACAGAAAAAAACTTTGAATTACATTATTCACGTTAGCTGTACATAACAATGAAGTTGACTAATGATTTTTCTGTATCCACTTACCCCACGGTACCTTACTTACAGCGACGGAATCATGATGATTATTCATTGTTGTTATTAAAACAAAATATGGGCGAGAAAACTGGGTAGCAGCGGCGTATTTAGGAATCAATCTCAATACATTATGGTAATGGCGTTCAGGGTAATGTAGAGTCCTGAAAACATTTGTTAAATATATCAAGAGTGAGTAGCTTTTTAGTAGGAACTTTTTTGGTGAGGATGTACGAAATCCCATCATGGCCAGGGGATTTCTGAGCTTCTGAGCTTTTGTTTAATTAGTTAGTAACAGGGTGGACAACCATCGACGTCAAATGGAAAAAGTCGGCGACGAAACTAAAAGAAGTATCGTCATCGTCACTCAATCAGCGTCGGATGTCGATTTTCTGCAGAGATCCGGTCACATAGGCTAGGCGACATACATTCATTCATTTATTGGTATTACATTAATAAATAAAAATCGCGTTAACATTTCCACGCCATACTTCCATCTTTTGCTACCTTCAGGATACTAGGATCGCCGTAGAGTACAACGAGCTCGTGGTTCATCCTTCGCCGCCACACACCGTTCTCCTGCACACCGCCAAAGATCGTTCTAAGCATCCAACGTTCGAAGACTCCAAGTGCTTGCAAGTCCTCCTCGAGCATCGTCCACGTTTCATGCCCGTAAAGGACCACCGGTCAAATCAGCGTTTTTTACATTTGGTCATTTGGTTGTCCGTCGTCAGCAAGGGCCCGAGGTAAATGAATTCATCTACCACCTCGGTTTCTAGGCGAGTTCTGTCACGTTCTGTTCCACCCACCAACATGTAGGGGAACGTGGTCCAATACGCACTGATGGGGTAAAATGGCTCACCTCATTACATCATGCCTACAGCGTTTCCATTTGTATTTTTTGCCAAACGATGTTAAAATATGTTTACCCAAGAGTTGCTGCTACAACCCTTGGACATAAACTCATTGATTTTTCCTTAAATTCCCGGTGAAATTCAAAAGTTTTCACTTTTTCACCTAAACATTAAGGTTTTCTGATGATTTTATTAACGAATAAGCGTTTCCATACCACAGAGCAAACTCATGGAGAAACATGGTTGCTTACTCCTAGTTCTCCATACTAAAAGGCATTCTACCCCATCCATTTGGTCATTTTGAACCACCCCCATATGCAGTAAAACATAGTAGCCATGATTTATGTGTGCTATCTTTCGCCTCAGATGCAACAATGTTGCCTGTTCAGAAAACAAATGATCTCTGCTGAAGAATTTGCGATTGGCTATAAATCAATAACTGATTACTGAGATGTCCGATTTGATAACGGTCTTTGGCAAAGTTGTAGTTGATGAATGTATCTCATAGTGTCCACGTAGCTCTAATCCTCAAGAGCACATGGGCAAATACTATGACCGATTGAATTAATTTATTGCTTTTCCCATAGTGATTCCCTAATAAACTATAATGGGCTTGTGCAGTCTCAGATTTCATCCAAATGAGCTCATATGTTGTGAGGGTACTTATAATTTGACATAGAATAAAATGAGTGGTGTAGAGCAAAAACGATTTTTTGAACCACTCTAATGTGCACACTATCCTCAATTCTTTTATTTGTAACTTTTATAGATGATCAGTCCCTCTAAGTGTTTCTAAGAGTTGCTGTGCACGTGCAGGAGCCTCATTGCTTGCAAGCGCACGGGCGCGCTGTATTGCTGTGTGCGTTTGAAATGCAAATTTGAGGCGAAAATAGTTGTAGAGGCTTTCCGTTACTAAGCAGTTTTTTCACAACTTGCAGACCGTTGGCGAGCCGTAGCACCAAACAGCGCATGAGACGAGTCTCCCCGAGAGCACATCACCTAGCGTGTGCTTTTAGAATTTTTGTGAGCCTTCGTCTAACGCAGCACACTAGGATTCCGATGAGCTAAGAGACAGTTTGGTTGAAGGCTCGTCAGTACATTTATGTGCTCCTGAGAAATATGTAACTCTATTTATATGATTAGGGGTATTCACTTATTGGCGTAAATTTCCGCGTATATCGTGATAAACGGATTATTTTAAATATTTCACAAAACTTCGTAAACTTTGTAGGAAAGTGTTGAAATTCAACAGTCGATCATCCAAGAATGCGTCGGTCGTTATAACAACTTTCATCAACGGTGTTATTAATAAACAAACAAACGAAAACGAAACGAATACCAAAGGTGCAAAAATGTTGGTTTAAAAATCTTTACTCTGCATGAGAAAGCTAAGAGACAAATGGAATACGGACATATTAGTACCATGACCCCACAGTTATGGATCAAATAGTGTGGAGTCCAACCTATAAAATTCTATAAAACGACATGGAAAACGTAAAATTGTAATTTAAAAGCACGAATCGAATCGTTTTAAATTGGACCTTCGGTTAGTAAACTGTTTTGAGTGCAATATTTACATAGGATTGCATAAAAATTAAAAATTGTGTCGGTTCCTGAAAACCATATTATGGATCAATTTTCATATTATGGATCAAATTGTGACATATTACGGATCAGTGCGCAAAATCAAGAGATTTTCAACTCAATGCATCTGTATTGCATGGTATGGCAAAAGTTAACAATGTGTCATATATTACTGCAAAAAAAGCAGTGTTAGAGCTAGAAACAAGGGTAAAATGCCCTTTTTATTGTGATACTGCATTGTAGTAACTGAGACATGAACTGTTTCCGCTCCACACCAAGTTTTCCACCCATTTGTGTCTGCTAAAATATGAAATTTACAAACCTTGATGTTTTATTAGTTTTATACTTAGTGCTATTGTCTGAAAATGTCGAATCCAATGCATAAAATAGCAGAAATCTACATTCTTTGGAAGTGATCCATAACCGTGGTAAACAATCATTTCCTGGTCCATATTATGGATCACTAGTTAGAAGTGCTAATATTCTTTGTTTTGAATAAAAATTCATGTAAAATGTTTTCCAAAGATGAATTCACACTAAATCTAAGCGAACGAGCATAAAACATGCTATAACATTTGAATTTTACCACCTGTGGAAACTTATGAATGCTGACGACACTTCTTACAGAAAACGACCATATAATGATAGCTGTGTGGTACCAACTAAACATTTGTCAAAAACACCGTTATTTAACGGTTGAATGTTGTGCTTAACATTACAAATGGTAGAAGACAAATAGTATAACATGGGAAAAATATGTTTTTCGTCAAGGTTTATGTTTTGAGCGAGTTATCCGATGTCACTGTGTGATATGTCCGTCACTGTGGGTGATCCGTAACTGTGTGGGCATGGTAGTATTGGCGATAAATGGAGGGCATTTGAGTCAACATGTTGTTCCATACTTTTACGTAAAAACAATACAAAAAATAATCAAATCATCATTATTATTGGTACACCCAACAGCTAACAGTTAGACTTTGCGAAGAAATTAAAATTTACACAAATATCAGCCAATTTATGCCAATCAGATGCATTTGAAGTCAGCGTTGTCCTTAAGTGTTCGGAATATGAGTCAAAACGGTAGTCACGCGGTCATCAAGTCTGAATGCTTGGCTGACAAAAATGGAACAAAAAACTGTAAAGTCAAACAAACAAACAAACGAAAAGCCAAACATTTTTGGTGGGTAACTTGATTAATTCTTTTCACTTTTTACCCCCTTTAAGTCAGAATAGGAATATTTCATTCGAAATATTTCTTCACTGATTTCACAGTTTACGCAACTTTAAGTGAATACCCCTATTGATCTTCAACAGAGTTTATGGATTTTGTTCGCGTTTACACGAAAAATTGGTAGATATGCAACTACACATTTCACTTAAGCATCGCAAATGACGAAGCAACGCGCGAACGCCATGTCACCGTGAAGAGGAGTGTATATCGCCATTTACCTGCGCTCCAACTAACTCCGACACCGTTAGCAATGACATTAACGGACCGTCAGGAAAATCATCATGGAGGAAAACTAACTTCCGATCCCTTGGACAGTATAAAAAGCCTCATGGGCGTCATCGAGCTCTCTTTCTCTCCAACTGTCACCAAGCATGAAGATAGTGAAAACGTCAACGAAAATTAAGTGGTTAATTTTAGTAGGGGAAGATAGGGTAAGAGTGCCCGCTGGAGTAAGACGTACGACCACCTTCAGTTTGGCATGAAAATGGCCGTTTTCTTAAGTGAACTCTTTCCATAAACACAAGATTTTTGACATTCTGAACCATTTGGGATGATATGTACATTAAATTTTTCATAACAAATATCAAAAACAAAGTTCCTGCTCGTCGATATTGAATTTGATCCAAATTTAACAGATACTCACTTAAGCATTTCGAAAGGGATTTTTTTTTGTAAAAACATAACATATTACCCGTCCGTGCATCAACAGAAATGTGAAATATACTTCAGTGAAGTGAAATCTTCTTCTTGGCATTATCGTCCCCACTGGGACAGAGCCTGCTTCTCAGCTTAGTGTTCTTATGAGCACTTCCACAGTTATTAACTGAGAGCTTTCTTTGCCAAAGTTGCCATTTTCGCATTCGTATATCGTGTGGCAGGTACGATTATACTCTATGCCCAGGGAAGTCAAGGAAATTTTCAGTAGGAAAAGATCCTGGACCGACCGGGTTTCGAACCCAAACACCTTCAGCATGGCTTTGCTTTGTAGCCGCGGACTCTAACCACTCGGCTAAGGAAGGCCCCAGTGAAGTAAAATATGAATTGTAAATATTTAGCTTTGAAATGCGGCCATAGTTGTTACATTTGCGCAAGCGTGGTAAAAGCGACCACTGTTGACGGGGTAAGACCGCCACCCATAATTTATACCAAATAAAATGTCAAACCATTTTAAAAGTTGTAGCTACGTCTTACATTACTAATCAAGTAAAATAAAAATCAATATTGTTAAAAAAAGAAATTCCGCATATTTTTCCAAAATATGGGTGTCTCAAAGTGAAAATAAGTACCGTTTTGAATCATATTACGGACACTTAAGGCCTCAGTGAAGTATAACCCAGCTTGGACCATACAAAATAAATCATTCTGTATGTTTTTTTAGCGTTTTCGAGCGTCGGAAGCCCTTAACTTTCGGATGGTGGGTAAAGAATACGCGTCCGCAACTTGAATAATTTTAAATAAATCAAAACGTGTGGCCTTTTCATGATTCTTATTCCGGACGCTCCCTCACTTTTGCCTCATATTCCGGACGCTTTGATTCGAATTACGGACAGCTCATGATAATCATTAATGGAACAGCCAAATCATCAATTGAAATCTTTCAACCGCTTAAGAGACGTCTAAGGTAGTTGGGCATTATAAATTTGCAATGATATTTATGGAAAAAACCTAATAAAACGAGCCTCGAAAATGAGAACTTTTGGATGGCGAAAATTGAAACATTTCGTGTGAAATGTTTCCCATACAAACGAGAGTGTCCGGAATTTGAAGCTGTCCGTAATATGAATCAAAACGGTATATATCTAAGTTTTTTAAATTAATTAACCCTAAAAATGTCTTAACATCCCCGTTGATCAATGTAGAATTCATAAAACTTTATACTTTTTGCAATTATAGGGAACCGATATATTTTTGGGAGAAGGGCAAATTTGTGTACAAAAATCGTGATGGTCGCTTTTACCCCGTGGGTGGGCGGTTTTACCCCGTCGCTAAAAATAATCGTAATAAGACATCACTTTTTCAAGCGTCAAGAAATAAATATTTCTTAACAAATACAAGACCTGTGATATTTTTTGATCATGCCAAAAGCCTGATTTGCTACTGAAGCTAAGTATGTTGTTCCGCTCAAGAAAAGTAAAAATTTCTGGTCAAGAAATTTCCTACAGTGAGCTCCATTTGAAATGACATTTGTTTTCAACTGCGTACTGCGATCAAAGGAAAATAGTTTTCTTGAGCATTTCTTGCAAGAAATTTCCCACGCATCGAGATAGGCGATTACTTTTCTGTTGAAGTGCATACTTCGCTTAGAAAGGAATCGCTAAAGAAATTTCTCGCCGATTCCTTGCAGAAATTTTCTACAGCGACTCCCATTTGAAGTGACAGTTCTTTTCAACTGCGTACTGCGATCAGAAAAAAGCGCATTCTTGATCGATTCCTTGCAGAAATTTCCCGTGCATCAAGATAGGCCGAGAAATTACTTGTCAGACATGCTGCGTCGAAAAAGGATTTATTATTGCAATTTTAGGGAAAAATTTCCGTTTTACGGTTCAAAAGCTACCGCAGCTGTCACATTACTGATTTGCATTGGTAAATCAACAGTAGGCTTCAATGATACCTTGGAAACCGTCTTGATGATTGTTGTTTGTTTCTATTTTTCATAGCGTTTTCTCTTTCAAGCATACTATGATTGAATTGTTTGCTTCAATGATAGAATGACTTCAAAGCTTGCGGTAAAACTTTGACAGCTGCGGTAGAACTCTGCGGCTACCGTAAAACGGAAAATTTTCTTAACAACCGTAATAATTCTTGATTTTTGATTGTTGATCTTACCCCGTCTTCCTCTAAAGTAGTCCTTTTGAAGTTGCATGAAATAAAAGGTTGAATTGCGTCAAAGTAAATTTAAATATACAGTGGTTTAATGCGAACTGTAAAGTAAAGTGATTTTGTAATCAAAAATCAGAATTCCGAAGAGCGTAGTGCACAGTGGTATTGCTTCAACGGATTGACCGACACAGTCAACCGTCTCAGCAAGCTATTCGACAGATTTTCTGGCATTAAAACTCAAAAATATGAAAAAGGCAGTCTTTTATACACGAACTTAAAGTCGTACCAACCTGCAGCGAAACTGTTAGTATTCCAAGCGTTAAATAATCTTAACAATTCGAAAACATCACGTACCTCTCCTCCGAAAGCAATGCCACTCCAGTGCCCACCCATGTTCGATCAGAATCTCCCCAACGACGACGGCCCAGCCCAGACAGAAGCCATCCCTCATAAATGATAATGATATGAATTTTCTCCTTCCTGTCCATCCGGCGGGCGGCGGGACGCATTTCTACCCCAATGACCAGATTCGGTCCAGTCTGTCGACGTCAACATCGTTAAAATCAGCAACATGTTCGAGGAAATGCCATGGCTGCAACGTTCTACCTCTTCGTACCATGCTGGGGCATCATGCTTCTCCAATGATGTTCAATCGTCCTGCATTCACATGGATTCTCCCCTGACTACACGATGGACATGCACATATAGCACCGAACTCAGGGCAGATAGCGACTGAATGTCTTGAAAATAGGAACTTGTGTTAAAAAATAGACCAAAAAGTGACTAAACAGAACCAAAAAAAGATCAAACCAAAACGAAGAAACCAAAAATGAACAACAGGAGTCCTTTCAAACCTGAAGCTGAAGCAGTCTCAGTTGGTTTAAAATTTATTAGGGAAGGTGTACCAGTTATGGCCATGGTGGTTCCCTATTTGGCCATAAGTGAAATTTCGATAACTTTCACTTTTTTAATCTTTTTGAATGTTTTAACATCAAGATATATCTAAAATCTTACTACTACAACACACAAAACATTTCAAAATTTGAAGATATTCAAGTAATAACGTATGGCGAAATAGGGAACCACTATGTCCATAACTGGCACACCTACCCTAACAAAATTGTTATTGGATTACGTTTCTCTACCGGTTCCAATAGTTATTTAAGCAACAAGTTGCAAAATGATGATTTTTTCAGCACGAGTCGTACATTTATCCGACGAGGCTTGCCGAGTTGGATAAATACGACGAGTGCTGAAAAAATCGAGTTTTGCAACGCGTTGCATACAACATTTTTTGCAATTACGAAAAATGCTGTTTGAGCTAGATCATTTTTAGGAACACAAACATAATTCAAGACAACCACATGGCATCCATACGATGAAGCGACTCGATATTTTTCAATCAGGTAGGCTGTGATGCAGAAGTATGACAATGACATGACTGTCACAACTTTTCACGCATCTCCCGAAGTCAAACTTGTATTCTAAATTCGTGAACGGACAAAGTAAGACGCCAGATAAAATATTCTTCTTTGTTGTACATTAGTTTCTCGTATGCCAGTCTTCCTACACAAACCGAAGAAATTCCGAGCATTTTGGGACCAATTCAACTAAGGCCTCTACGTTCACTGTACGAATCGGCATATAAAGTTCCCGTCTTTTTTTTGTGAACTTACATATTCTACTGCCCCATAAAAAAGCATCCTATTTGAACTCAGAATCCCTCACAGCCAACCAGCTTCTGATTCTAAATCCGAATCTACAATTCGAATCCGAGTATATTTGGTTCATCATACGGATGTAGAATCAGAACCTAGTTGACTAAGCCATTGAGAAATTCAAAACAATGGAATATAAAACATATGGATGCAATCCGACGTCATTTTGATAACACCCAAAACAGTGCTGAAAAGTGCTACTTTTCGATACTGATATTAGTGCTGAAAAGTAGCACTTGTCAGCACTGTTTCTTTCGGTAGGAAAAGTAGACCGTTATGTTGTCCATTCTCTTGATAAAAAGTAGGCTAATTTGCAACGGAATTGCAAAAATATATTTTTATTAATATTTTAATCGTAATGCTCTTTTTTTGAATGGCAAAGTTGCTAAATTTTCTAATTGTTAATAACACACATGAAGCAGTTATTACTGAAACTTATTTGAAACCTGGATCCAAACTCAAAAGAGATCCAAACTTTTTTGTTTATGGTAATGATCGACTGGATGGAGCATGTGGTGAAGTTGCTATAATTATTCATAGGTGTAAAAAAACATCAATTTAATTTAATTTTCAAAATTTCAATCAAAATTTAATTAGTTTTTAAAACTTTGGGTGTTCCTGTTGAAACACAGATTGCTAAATATACTTTCAAAGCTGACTATTTGCCTTGTCAATGCTCTGGACAGCAAGTTAATTTGCTTCAAACTGGCTTGCAGAAATTGTCTCACAATAAGTCAATTTTTTTGTCATCGATGACTTTATGCAAACATCACCCATGGAATAATTCGCAAATCAATTTAAACGGTAACATTTTATTTGATGAGTGCTCTTCAGGATATTTCTCAATTCAATACTCTGATAACTTATTTTTCATCTACTAGAACCCCTCATACTATGAATTTGGTCTTAATAGACTCAAGTCACCTTTGTAGCAACTGTTTACTCATGCTGATTTTGATTATGATCATGTGTTACATTTCAAACAACCCATAAGGCGTTTCTCAATCCTATCACCTCAACATTTTTTTTTTCGAGCGATGTAAACAAAACTTGATATTGGCAGTGCTCTCGAAACTTTAACAAATTCCATTGTTGAAGCAAGAGTTATTTCAATACCGAAATGTTAAGTAACGTTGGACAATTTGTTACTATTGTTTTTTTTTTACTCATATTGCGCGCACTAGAGCAGCACACTTTACAATGACAAACTAATAAAATTTCGTATTTTCGAAATATAAGGGACGGCCTAATGGACACATTAGATACCTTCCAGTATAAATTGAGACTTTTATGAGACTATCAAAACAGCGACCAAGTTTCTAAAAAAGCCAGCTACCAGCCCTGTGAACTCAAAGACCATACTCGGGGAAGTTGCGTTACATTACCATTACACCCTATCGCCATCGTAATCATCGTCGATGCACGTGTATATGTGGTAAGCCCTCTTAGACGGGCCTATAGATAGATATGGACAACGATTGGATTCCGCTCGTCCTTTCGGAACCTCCCCGTCCAACCAAGAGACTTGGCAATGGCGATGATTCCAATTCGTTCCATTTCCTGTCCACAACCGCACACAACCCTTACACCACCAGTTGGCTTTATCATCATCATCATCATCTTCAACGTCATCATCATCATCCAGCATCCACTATCTACTACGGCAGCATGTTTCCTTCTTGGTCAGACGAATACAACATGTGCCCTTTCCCCCCTTCAAAGAAACGACCGGATCCTCTGGCCTGCTCTCCGTCACATACATGCTCATCAGTATTCAGGCTTCAGGATTTGTGTATTCCGTACGGGTAAATGAATATTTGAGTTTGAGATGAAAAATCAATAATCTCGACCGGCTGACGAGTGGTGGTTGCTGTAACGAGTGCTATGTAGCTGTATGATTTGCTGCCCCGGCGTTAAATTATTCATATTCGAATCAATAATGAACGATGAGCAGGCAGAAGAAGGATTTTGGTTAGTAACTACAGCTATGCTGATAGATGGTTTTCATCAATATCGTAAGCGCTGGACGACTTCAGGATCTATAAGTTTGGAATCAGTGCAAATGGCCGAATAGTCTAGACAACCAATGCAAATTCTTAGAATTTGACTAAGGGCCTAATTAAGATTTTCAAATTCTTCAAAACGAGAAAATAGAAACAGAAATTTTTACCTAGCATGAGTCAAGAAATCTTAATTTCATCTGTCTAATTTATTGGAATCCCTCTCATCGTGACGACATGTCCACTTGAAGGCTCCAAACAAAAAGCTTTTGGTTTATGTGGGAATATTATTAGAAGAGTTTTGGAAGCATTAACATTCTAATTTTGCAAGTATAAAAAACTCATTTTTATGCAATCTACAGATGACACGCAGACACCGTCCTTTGTGTAATCCAAAAACAATGATTTTTCATACCCCTGAGGTAACTCAGGTAAGTCAGATGTGAAAATATTGTATAATATTGGTCTCAAAATGCTGACAAGAAATCTTTCAGACTTGGAGTTCTGATAATCAACATGATGTGTACGATTTGATAGAAAACATTGAATTGTTCTAACAATATATGATAGAAAGTTGAAGTTTTTTTTGTGTTTTAAAAATGGGAGCTTTAGGGACCTCATGGCTGAAAAAGAGACATAAACAGACCAGTTGTGAACAAAAATAGATCAAACAGGAAGCAAAAAATAAAAAAGGAACTAGTAGAAAGAAGTTTTAAATTTTTAAATAATCTCAGACATTTCTCTGGTGATGTTTGTAACAGATTTTCTCTTTCAGAAATTACTCATGACATTACGACTAGAGTCACTGCTCGTGCATACAGAATATTTGCATGATTTTCTCATGGAATTTAAGCAGGAATAATTTCAGGCATATGCCCAACGTTTCCTTTAGAATGTTGTTACTTTTACTCCGAAGGTGTCTTTAGGAGATCATATGTCCTAACTATATAAGAAATTCTTCAAAAAAAAAAATCGTTGAAATACCTACAAGTTTTCAATCTGAAATTTTTCACAAGATCATCCCAGAAATTACTCCAAAGCATGTATAAGGAATTTCTCCAGGAAATGTATTTTTCTTATAAAAATTACTGTCAATTTATATAGATGACTTCATGGATTTAATAAAAATTTCTACAAAACTTCCGCTCAAGATTTCAACCAGGAATTTCTTTAAGAATACCTTCATGAATTACCCCAGAGATTCCTCTTAAGATTCTTAAAAAGTATACATCCAAAAATATCTCTTTCTAGCGATTTCACAATGGTCGGAATAAAGTGAAGTTTGGCCAAAACTAGTTTTATTGCCTTAATCGATGAAATATGTAAACTTAATATGTTATTAGGCGTTTTTAATGTTTCAGATGGGGTTATTCACATATTACGTAACTTTTTTGAAAAACAATTTTTCCCATTAAAAATGCTATCAAACTGGGCTGAAAGCACATTTTTTGTTTGTATTTGACCGAGTTTGATCAAAATGTGTATGAACAGTGGTGAAATATACTTTAAATGAACTTTGTATGAAAAAAATCTACAAAATATATGAAAAAATTGAATTATTCAAATAGCTCTAATATGCAAATCAGCAAATTTCTGCAAAAAATTTAAACGTTTTTTGTAAGATATAAGGATGCATTTTGATGTGCAATATTCAAAATGGCGGCGACATGACGCGACAAGAGCTGTTTTTCATGTTAAAAATCATCAAAATTACTGATGTGTAATATTGAATAGTATTGAAACTTCAACCAAATATTTTTTTCCATCCTCATGCTCGATAAAAGTGTTGAACCATAAGCTTTCAGACAGTGCGTAACATTGGGGAAATATTGCATTCCTAAATTATAAATTTTGTACTTAATTTTATTGTAACATTTTTCAATTTTTTGGCTTCAGTCAGTTTGCCGTCATAAAAGTCATATAAATTTAAATTTTAGTTCAATTTCAATTAAGGATCGTAATAATATAATTTATGAGATATATTTTAAAATGATAAAAAAACATAAATATCTCAAAAAAGTTTTTGGTAGTTTTTGGCCGCCCCTTTATATGGAGCCCGACCATTGTGGATTTATCAATGAAGCTTTCCAAAAAAAAAACCTAATAAAATTTGAAAAAAAAAAACTGGTGGCTATTTTAAAAGGAAATGCTAGAGTACCTACTCTCTAACGATTTTTTTTTTTGAAATTCCTGATGAACTCCAGCAAAGATCTCCGAAAATAACCTTGATAAACTGGTAATATAACTATTTCAAAAATAGCAAACCAAACTTCCAGCATGATTTCCTGAAAGAAATTCTTGAAACACATCGTACACACAATGCTCACACAATTATGGGTCATCTCTTTACGATTCATTCTGTTCCACGTATAATTCAAATGAAAATGACGCATAATAGTGGGTAACTTAAAAAAAGAACTGGAAAAGTTGCTGGAGGAAGTTTTGAGATAATACCTGAGACAATTATTAAAGTATTTTCCGTTAAAATTACTAAACGAAGTACATGGCGTTGATGTGCAGTGAATTCTGAAGAAATTGCCCTAAGCATTCCTTGAGAAATCAATGGAAAAATTTCTGGACGATTTCTTGAGTGAATTGAAAGAAATTTTTGAAAGTATTGCGAGATCCATGGAAGAGTTCGTAAAAGTAGTCTAAAAAAAACTCTGTAGCAGAGTTTTTTAAACATTTCCTCAAATAATGCGAGAAAAAATTCCTGAAGGATCTGTGTAAGAATCTCTAATAATGCACCAGTTTTCATTCACTATGAAAAAAATGACTTTAGAGACCATTTTGGTGAAAAATAGAGACTTTAAAGACCTTCCATAGAAAATATACTTTTTAGATACTTGCATTTATATAACATTTTCCAGAAAAATATGCCGGCTGAAAACACTGTTGAATATATCAACCAACAATGCTGAACTATTCTTTGAAAGCTTTCTGATGAGGATGTAAAAATGTTCATCATCGCCAGAGGCTTTCATGTTTTTGAATCAGTTAATAATAGTTCTCAAATCAGTTCCCCAAGAATTATCGAAAACGATCTCTGAAATGAGAATGCTTTCAACATGAAAAACTTGAGATTAAATTGGTGTTAATCCTACATTAAAATCAAGCGTGCTTTGAAACTCCATAGCAAGCTTTTAAGTTTTTCAAAACTAGTTGAAATAATTTGTTTTCTTTTTGAACATCAAAATTGACCTTTGAGGCATTTTCAAAATTTTAAATAATGAACAAAAAGGCTTAGAACCAGAGTTCAATTCAAATTAATTTCAAAATTTATATTTTTCAATTCGGAAAAAACGCTTTTAATGCTTCAATGAGGATCTTGCTATATAATTTTCTGAGCAAGATCGCGAACACTAAGATTGCCTTCTTCACATCATCAAGACGGATCACGAGCTTAAGACCTATAATTCCAGAATTGAATTTCATTTCACTCTTTGGTATTGCAAAGCCTCTTGCTACAATAATGGAATTTGTGAAAGCATTGTTAACGTCAAATTTTGTTTGCCAAGACATGTTAACGCCAAGGTTACTATCGATGTACTTTTTTTTCAGTAACATCCTAAGTAAATGAGAATTATTGTAATATGAATTCAGCTAATGAAAATACATCATAGGTTTTCAGCTTATGAAAATACATCATGATTTGGACTCCTGATATCATGAGTCAAATTGCCGTAGCGCAACACACGCGTTCTGTTTTTGTTGTGGGATGCACGAAATCATGAATCACATGCCTAAAATCATGAGTCGCATATCCATATATGAACGACAACATTTAAAAAAATAAAAAGAAGCTAGATGGAGATTCGATCCAAGAACCTTCTGATAGAGAGTCCCATTCCTTACTACACTGCCACTTTGACATGTTGAAAATTTGGTGATCGAAACGAATGAAATGATGCAATTTACCCGGTTTAGTGTTGTCAGTCTCGATGTTACGCTTATGAGGAATCATGATGATGACTTTAAATGACAAAACATGATAATGGTTTTCACACCGTTACGTTAGCAGTTTTACTAAATTTGGTATATGAATATAATTAGATCTATTTTGAGTTTGGATGTAGGTTTCAAATGGGTTTCGCCATATGTGCGTTTTTACCTGTTGAATACTCATTACAGGGCTGGTAAGAGGTCTCTTTTAAATGTCTCTATTTTTCACCAAAATGGTCTCTAAAGACCTTTTCCGACTTGTAAACGAATATTGGTGGATCATTTTAAAGGCTCCAGAGATACCTACAGAAATTCTTGGGCGACTATTCTACATTTTTTTTCCAAAATTCCTTCAACAATTCTTCGAGATAATGCTTCAAGAATTATTCTATTAATTTCTTTATAGTTTTTTTAGAATACTTACAGGAACTCCTCAAGGGATCTCCACATATTTCTAAAGATGTCTCCATCAATTATCCCAAGGAGTTTTCCAGATTTTTTTTTTACAAAAACACAATTATTACTTTTTTAGTAGTTTTCAAAGGAATAACACTAAAAAAATCCCAGGAATTATCCCAGAATTTTCTACAGCTTTTTCTTCCATTTTGTAAGCTCTTCCAATAAAAAATCAAGAATGTATCTAAAGTTTCTAAATCTAAATTACTTAAAAATCCACCAGGTAATATTCATGGGAGAATTTAAAAAAAGATATCCTCAATAAATTAGACCAGGGATTCCTCATGAAGTAACTCCAGACATTTCTCTACAAATTCCCCCAGTATTTCATGCAGCATTTTCTCCTGCAGTACATCCAAACATTTTACGTACCGTAAAGTGGGGTGAAGTTGATCACTTTGAGAGATTCTGTTCTATAATTCCTAGTAGGATGCATGTATTCTCATCCAAATATTTTTAAAACCTGTACTGGTTGGATGTTTATCGAATTATACAAACGAAATTTTTACGAATTATTATCATAATAACAAAAACATTTTTTAGAAATCAAAAAATGGAATTTCTGATTCCGGGGTGAAGTTGATCAATTATTGTGACACGTTTCCTAAAATATAGAGACATGCTATTTACTAAATTTGGGATCACTGATTCCGAATCAAGTCTCAAAAATCTTACAACTTGTTGATAAATCGGTCAATTTCAGAATTGAATGTTGTGAAATCCAGAATACACCAAATAAAACGCCTAAATGTATGCAATTTTCTTTGAAATTAGCAACTCGCTCACAAAAAGATCGTTTTTATCTCTGAAAATGATTTTTCACCCTAAATACAAATATAAAACTGGGTTCACAGAATATATATGGAATGTACGAAACAGTTTATTTAAATGGTGTCTTTATATAGCCTTGGCAATAGTCGAATATTTGGGGTAGAACCCTTCAACAGTTCATAAAACATTTCCTTAAAAATCTGTTTTTTCCATGGTATGACTCTCTTGAACGACGAACCGAATTTAGAAACATCAAGAGCAGCTATCGGGTAATACAATATGACATAACTTGTGATAATTGAAAACGGATAATAGCTCTCTTGGCAGTTCATACATGTGGATGCGGGAATGATCAGCTTCTCCCCACTGATCAACTACACCCCGAATTACGGTAACGTTTTTTTTAATAAGTTCATGCAAAAAATCTTGCAGGATGTTATCCACAAATTGAATTAATTTTCCATAAAATATCTTAGCGATTTATCTAGATTTGATTTCAAAGATCTTTGCTGGAGCTCATCAGCAATTTCTACAAAAGTTTGTTTCAAGATTTGTTAACAATTTCCATTAGAAATACCTTCCGAATTAGCTTGACAATTCACTGAAGAAATTCATGGAATAATTCGTGGATACATTATTTGAAGGAATCTTAGGTGTAATCATTGGGGTAGAACAAATTCCTGATTGAAATCTTTAAGAAATCAATAAGACTTTTTGAAAATTCTAAGCAATCCGTAGAACTACATCTGTAACTTTTGATGTCATTTCTGGACAAAAATGTAAATTGATCTCTGGTTGAAAAAGATTCCAAGAGGAAGTTTTGGATAAAAGCCTAGATGGACTCGATGGAATAATCATGGATGAATTCCTGGAGGACTTGAGACTCTGAGATTGGATTGCGTGATATCTGAAGGAAGCTTTTGACTCCATTGATTTATGTTGAAACTCATGGAGAAAGTCATGAAAAAATACATACCATAATACGAGCAGCACATAATTCATGCCATAATGTCAAGAGGAACTACTATGACATGAATTACACTATTCGACAAAATACAATTTTTGGATGGATCAGAGTCGCGTCTATTTGGGTTTTGAAGTGCAAGAAAAGTGTGGAAAGAGTTGTGTTTGATCCTTCGACCTTAAAGCCTGCACCTGCGGGGGCTAACGATGAGGGCAAAATCAAACATGTCGAGCGTCGCTGGAGTAATGAAATGAAAAGCGCCACGAATCGTTAGTAGTGTTTGATCTATTGATCGCGTTGCTTGTTCTTGTATAAGCGAGTGATAAACACTTGTTCGGGATACACTGCGATTATCGAATTATGTCAGGAACCCGATTAGGCGTGATTATATCATGGATCGCATCACCAACTACTGTTGACTCCCAGATCTTTACCTTATCCCACTAACCCAATATCCTTTCCATGACAACTGTGGATATGCAGAGGTATACTCGGTCTCTAGTAACAACGGGTATCTAACTAACATTCCTTCCCTTCCCCGATGACCGTAAGGACGTGGCCGGCGCCGTTATTGACATTCATATTTGAGCTCTCGATTTGTGCACATTGAAGAATGGTAAGCTAATCCCAAGCCTCATTCACTAATTCCCTGTGCAACTTCGATTGTTCTGGTCAATCACGGAGTAGCAACTACAAATTGGACGGTCATCTATGCTCATGCTCATGTTCATGAAATGCAAGAAAAGTGTGGAAAGACACCGTTTTCAAATGATTTACAGCACCCTTGGATGATTTTTTTGACAAAGTTTGAAAAAATACATTTTTAATCACAAATAATATATTAAGCACAATTTTATCATCCTTTTAAGTTCAATGCATTGAATTTGTCAAACCAATATTTTTTGCTACTGAATGACTACAGAGAAACGTGCACCATTTTAAGAGAATAATGGCATTAATTTCATAAATGTACAGTGATACCTCCATGAGTCGATGTTCCATGGCTCGATATCGACTCATGGAACCATACTAAAAGCAAAATTTCATGGTTACTATGATGGTCCCTAAAAGCAGCTTTCCAAAGCATTGCTGTTCCATGACTCGATGTTTCCATGAGTCGATGGTCCCTTCAATATCGACTCATGGAGGTTTCACTGTATTTTGAATGTTAACGATTTAATGATCGTTACACTGTTAGAATGTGCTCCATATAAATAAAACTATTTCTATTTCACTCATCTGCGTCATTAATAAAATGATTGATTAGGATTTGATTCTTCCTTCCATTAGGTAAAGAAATTAGCGTAATATTTTTTTAATGACAAGGATACGCCTATGGAGAATTGATATGTATGTTATGTTTATGTGGGCCGGTTGGTCTAACAAACTCTCAGCAGCAATACACAATTTTCCTAGGTCAGACACTGACATGTTAGTGGTCTTACAAGAGCTAGCTGGTTTATCAGGAGATGACAGTGAAATCTGTAGAATATATGATAATAATGTTGATTGAGGTTTTCCAACATTCTGGCAGGTACTCACTAAACATATTTTTTCAAAATATCCCTAGTAAAATAAGAGACTCACGTAAAATAGCAACGAACAACATCTTAACATTTGACAGCCGCTCAGACAGGCATTTACCTATTTTTCTAATTAAGTAGTAACATACCTACTTCTCACTTGTAAGGTGAAACAATTTCTGGATAAATCGTTTTCGATTTTTTTACATTAAAACAACTACAAAACATCAAATATTGGTCGCAGTGGTTTATGTTCCGAACAGAAAAAAGAATTCAAACAATGATCTGAAGGGGTTTACATTTTTGGTTGCATATTCATTGAATTGATTCGTAATAGAATTTAAAAGGTTCAAAGATGCATTTCCAAGTTATTTCGGCACTATGTAATAAATAGCAATACTGGACGGTTTTGAGAATCTTTGGAAGAGGTATGAACTGATGACAACCTATCCAAATTTGAAAGCGTATTAGACAAGTAAAGGAGTTTTACTACGCTTAATTTAAAAAAAAATACTTATAACTTTTTGTAAGACAAACGGACAGTAGACAGTAGACGGAGAGTAGTACAAAGGCGCATCCACGTTCAAAACCATGGGTAGGACATACGTTGGAAAATATTTTCTGCACAGTAAAGCTAAGAAAATGTTTAACCATATGGAATCCTAGGCTGAAAATTGCAAGTGACTACATTTGAGGGGCCCAAACGCGAAAAGGTGTAGGTGGTTGATTGTGAGTTGAGCATTTAAAAAATTCTACTGTTTTCATGCTTTTCACTGATTTTCTATGCTTTGGATCGACCAAAATTTTAAATCAATGCGTCATTAGAACCGTAATCTTATATTTTTTAAGTGCACTTGCGAAAAAATTGCGGAAAAATCATGTTTCATTGATTATTTACGCAATATCTTGAATTATTTTGGATAATCAATTAATTTAGGTACGGTCCTGGTGTAGTGGTTAGAATACACGCCTTTCACTTTGTATCTTGATACTTTTGCACCATTTTTTCACAAGCTCTCAAAAAACTCTTCTAGTTTTAGAATATATGTCGATATTGATAATTGGTCATCTGGATCCTAAGATATTCCAAAATTCCTTGGAAGACCGACGCGTAGCCATAACCCACGTATGTACAAATCTCAGGCTACAGAATTATTATCGTATTCGGATATTTACTCCTCGGAATGATACATTGTTGCGAGTATGTTGTGAAAAAAGAAGCAATTTGGAGCAGCCGTCTTTGAGTAATGAGCATTCATGTTTCTGGTACCACACTGGACAAATAAAAATCTTGAAAACTCTAAAAAACCTCATATCGTACTTTTTTATATTAAATTTAGGGGAGGGATTATTAGAGTACGTTAACTACAAACTGAACATTAACACTTCACTTTTTGCAAAAAAATAAAATACTAAAATCACTAGTAAGGCGAGCAAATACCTTTAAACTCTAATATGTGTTGCTTATCTTGACAAATAGGCCTATTTCGTCTGCGACTTACAGACTTCTTCAGTGTCGAGTGCTCGACTTGAAGAGAACATCGCATGGATCTATTAATTATACTAGAAAAAAGTGTGTGGGTATTTTAGGACTAGATTCTACCATTGATTAATACCGACACGGATTCTCAAACTAGAAAAGTTTTTTGAGGTCTTGTGAAAAAAACGGTGCAAAAATATTGAGAAACAAAAAGTTATCGCGATTTGAATATTTTTTAGCGGTAAAAAATGAAGCTGCCGGTAGAGGGGTTAAGCATGACTGACTGAATTGGTATTTCTATGTAATCCTCTGTTGATAACAATCGGATAGTGTGGCCATCTACAGGGTAAAATTCTTTTGAATTAGTTGAGATTGTTCAAATCATGCTTCAATTTTACCGAATATCTTAGATGTGCATTTTGACCTCAAGGATTTTTGCGACCTTTTCTTTTCACGAACCGGTCGAGAAAAGAGGCTGAAGTGTATTTGAATCCATATGAAATGATCCACTTGCACCCATGCGTCCAAACACCTCCATGTTACTTTGCCACTGGCGTAGGTCTTCGGCCTAGAGTCCGCAATCAATAATATCCTATCACAGCTGTATGTCAGTTCAAAAAATCTAATGAAGCACGTCACGAAGAATGCAAACTCTTGATAGGAAAGTTCTCGTGTCGACTACTGCTCAACAGCGCCGTGGCTCCAAGAGTTTTTCTATTTTTTGTGCGTTCAAATTTACGCCAAAGAACGACGCAAGCAAAAAGGCCAAGTGCCAGCGAGCCGGCCATCCAGTCAGTTTGACGAGAGCCATTTTTCCTGCTTCGTTGATGACCAACCAGTGCAGCGAAGTGATTCCCTCATTCCCCCCTAAAGCTTAGCTAGCGCAAGCCCTGCCAATGCAAACGAATCCATCTCAAAACCGGGGATCCGTTTCCTCCAGACTGAATTTCGCTCATCCGCAACATCCAGAAGAGCTGCACACGTTTGCATGGCTGGACTGCACAACGGGTCCATTTGTTCCACCAAGTGGTTATAAATAGTCTTACAGAACATGTTATGAAAATAATCATAAGAAATAGGGTCCTAAAGCCCTGTTCCAATTTTAATATCAAACGCTTAAGTTTAGACCAGACACACTTACTAAGGGCGGTATCACTGTGCAGTGTATACGGCTGGATAAAGTGCGGAAACAAGGAGGAAAAAAAGTTGGAACACGACTGCAAATGAGAGACGGTGCTAAAACGTGAGCTCGGCTTGGATCAGACGCCACCGTCGTCCGACGTCCATTTTGCGGGGGCGAATCCCTGCCTGCTCCACCGGAGTATCACAAGCTCGCCAATAGTGGACACGTCATGTTGCAAGCATTCGTCGTTCGCCTCTACACATACCTGGTTTGGGTTAGAACCACTCGGTTCTGCTTGCATGGTTTTAGTCTACTTCTTCTGCAGCTTCTATGATACTGGTAGGTATAGCGAGAGGAACGTTTTCAGCTAATATACGAATGAAAACTGAGGGCCGGCAAGCTTTGCTCCGATTTGCATTCAAAACATGAACTTTGATCTAATTCTGTTTTGCCTCTCACATGTTTTCATTTTGAAGTTGCTGTTGACCAGTCTGTAGTCTGACGCTGAGTTTTGGTCTTATGTTCAACTGTTAATAGGTGCAAGGGTAGGTGATGCGATTGAATTAATTATGTTTGTATGCCATGTTCAGGATTGAAGCAGTCTTATTTATTGGTAGTAGTACTAAGATATTTGGTGTTACACCCGAATATGAAATATCATTACTAGCACTAGCTACGCCTGCACTTAGGATTGTTTATACCGGCGCAACATCTTGAAATTTTAATGCGCGATAAATCTTGTTGATACATCTTTAACTTCTTTTCACAAATGACTTAGATAAAATGAAAAAAGTTTTATTGACATCAAGTTTAAATAATTATCTACATAGGTAGAACGACAATTGTAAGTAAGTTAAATACCTTTCTTTTTATACACTCACGCGGTGGTTGTTGAGTAACGGACATTTTAGGTAGATAACAATACAAACATATTCATTATTTCTTATTCAACTGGCGTGTAACGCAGGTACGTTTAGCAACTTTTTTTTCACAAAACTTTTTCTAGAGGAGAATTTAATGAGGTATGGATAAGGTTGTCACTTTTCAATGTTTGCAATACTGTTGTGATATTTTTCAAACCATAAAAATCCGTCGGATTGTTAGACGGAGATGATTTTTTCATAGGCAGAGGCATAATCACTGTATAATTCCGTTTTTCAACTATTCTTAATAAAAAATACAATCTATTTTCTGATTCAAACTCATTTATCACTTGAAAACACGATCATATTTGACGGTTCAGAACAAAATCTTTGAAGAAAAAAAATCAGTTTTGGACTTGAAAAATTCGTTGTTACAAAAAATGTTTTCCCTTAAATATGCCCAATTTGCAATGTATGGACGACTTTTAGTAAATTAAATAACGATACTTTTTGCTTAAGGATGATCAAAATTTGAAATGGCCTTTTTCTAAATCGACTTTAAAGTTTTGAATCATTATTTTTCAGTGTAGAAAATATTGTTTTTATTTTTTCAATATTTTCTTTTAAACTTTAGGAAATTTCACGACAGTCCCCCATACACCACTTTTTAGTAGGTCTTCCGTTTCCGAGTACGGGTTTATAAAAAAAAAGTAAAAAAAAAACTTTGACCCTTTCCAAATGTTAGTCTAGATCGATTTTGAAAAAAAACAAAGTATGCAAATTATCTTAGTTTCACATACTTTTGACATACAGAAAGTTTCATTGAATTCTGAAGGGGTGCTGCCAATCTCGTGTCGAGTTGTCGTGAAATCCGTCTATGACATGTATTTTTTTTTAATTACGCTAAAACTTTCTTCTACTCAATATACTACAAAAACTCATATTCTTTGGACCAGTTTGCCTGTAATTCAAAATCAAATGCGATGACATAGTTTTTTCGAAAGAAAATTGATTGTAATGGTCGAATGAAATTTTTTGAGTAAAAAAATAAACCTTTATTTACATTAATTTTTTTTTACAAAAAAAAAAGAACAGAAAACTTGTTTTATGATTTTTTTTTGTTTGTATGTAAATCAATATTTCTCGTAATATAAATAAAGTAAGAGAAATTTTGAGTGTAATAAAAATTTCTATTTCTGCAAATGTTCGAAAATCCTGAAGTAATCTCAGATGAAACTACTACAAAAGGGTTTAAAAAAAAAAAGCTTCGATGAAATTCGGACAGCATCCATGAAAAAACTTTTTATGAATGATCGGAGCACCACCTGTAATTTTGCTGTAATATTAACTGATGTGGAACCATGAATAAAGTTTTGAAAAATACATGGAGATTTGGAAATATTCTTAGATTAATATTTTGATGAAATGCTTGGGAAATGCCGTGAGAAAGTTCTGGAGGAACTTAATGTGGAATCAAAGGTCAAATTTATCGATGAACTCTTGGAAAAGCTTATAATAGATTTAATCGAACAATGTCTGAAGGATTTTTGGAGCGGTTCATGAGAGTAATCAAGGATAAATTTTTAAAAAGAAAAAGAAAAACGAGTAGCAGGGATTCTTGGAAAAATGACGAAACGATATTTATTAAAAACTCTGTAAGTAAATGAAGTAAATCTTCTATAAGTAACAACTGAAGAAATCGGTTAAAGAATCAGTGCAAAAACAACTGTAGAAAATCCTGGGATAATCGCTATGTGAAAATTACTGCAGTTTTTTTTACTTTGAAATGAACCTTTGTGGAAGCGTTGGGGTGCTCTAAGATTTTCTAGACCAAATTCTTAAAAGCATCCATTGAAAAATTGCTGATAGTATTCCTGGAAGTATTCCAGAAGAAATCACTGGAGAAATTACTAGAATCGCAGAAGCATTCCTTGGGATCTGAGAAAAATATTATTATGAACTTGTGGAATATTCGCGTAATAGTCTCTGAAGGTTTCTCTCGAGTCTACAATTTTGTACCAGGATTCCCTGCAAGCAGATTAAATGATTAAATAATTAAAATAATAGAGACTTGATGCAAAATAATGGCCAACTCTTTAAAAATATACTATTTTTGTGCATTTTGTATTTTTTGTTCTCTTCCTACAAAGTTCATCATTATTGTATAAAAGCAATACAAAATTTGGAAAAAACACATGGACTGTTTTCAACTGTGTCCCATAAGCTTATGAACAACACTCAACTGGAACTGTACTTGCCCTTACCAACATGGCAATCTTAAGTTCTGCTTCCTTTTCTAAACATGTTTTATGCTGTATTAATAACAATCGTTAAAAGGACTAAACATGCCAATTAGCGTTTTGATAGCAGCGCAGCCAAACACGAAAACGACATATTATACCATTTTACTGCTGCAAAATAATTTCCTTGAGTGTAGCCGAAATTCTCTGAGAATTCCAGTTTGAATAAAACTCCCTGATGATTCCAGATTTTCCAGGTTTTTTCAGGTAGTAGACACCCCCAACAAACATTTTAGTTGAACAAGAGTTTAACAACTCTTCTTCTTCTTCTTCTTCTTCTTGGCATTAACGTCCCCACTGGGACAGAGCCGGCATCTCAGCTTAGTGTTCTTATGAGCACTTCCACAGTTATTAACTGAGAGCTTTCTTTGCCAAAGTTGCCATTTTCGCATTCGTATATCGTGTGGCAAGTACGAAGATACTCTATGCCCAGGGAATTCAAGGAAATTTCCATTACGAAAAGATCCTGGACCGACCGGGAATTGAACCCAGACACCTTCAGCATGACTTTGCTTTGTAGCCGCGGACTCTAACCACTCGGCTAAGGAAGGTCCCTTTAAGGAGGAGTTTAACAACTCACTCTAAGGATTATTTCAGCTGAAGAAACTGCTACTAATGTTTCTTGGGTCTGCAAGAAATAAGTTTTATGTGTGTTTTCTGGGTAAAATTAATTTTAATTGTAATTGTAATTTTTTTTTAACTCAAAAATTTCCATTCGACTTTCTCGATCAATTTTAAGTCGAAAAAAACATATGTCATCACTTTGAATTTTGAGTTACAGGCAAACGGATCCAAATGTTTTTTTGTAATATTTTAAGTAAAGGAAATTTTGAGTGTTATCAAAAATTTATATTTCTGCTCAAACATGTTCACTACACTTGAACAAGCAAATTGATGTCGAAAAAACCATGTCATCGCTTCATATTTGGTTTAGTGTTGAACTGCCCATAAAAGCATAACTGTCCCATATGGAATTGCTATCGAACAAGAAATCTATAGATGAAGTTAAATATCTTGCCGTCAAAAAAACACCAATTCGACAATGCCAAAATAAATACCCAGCAGAACACCATCGTGTTCAATACTTAGCGCTCTGATGTATTTTGACTAGTTTCTCACGGAAATATAATAATAAGAGCATAAAAATGAAGAAAGTTCTCTTTTGCCTTTATTTTATTGCAAGGCAACAGAAATAAAGCCATATCAGGCTCACCGCCAGCTCAGAACGATGAGCAAAATTTTGGCCAATTCCAAATGCTTATAACTTTATGAAGAATGGATGAAATTCAATGCATCTGGAAGTAGTCGGCGGCAAATTTGGTGTTGTTTCAGGAACTTTCTTGGCCCTGCATATTGGCCACCTGACACCAAAGATGTTCCGGATTCTCCGAGGTCATGTCCAAATGGCCTTTTTCTGTCGCTTGTAATTTGTGCGGGGTGAAGTTGTATGAGTGTTTACAATTTTCCTAGAGACTAGAACTAATAGGAAGTTGAATACTGGCAAACGCATTTAAACTTTTTGGAAATCTTCAGAAATATAATCATTTACGTAGAACTGGTTCCGGAAAATATGATCAGTCATGTTTCTATTTCCTATCATGTATTGTGTATACTATCCGAAGCTATATCCTAATGACCTTTAATGCTCAAGAATACATCATTCAATCATCAGCAATCATCCAAAACGAAAACCCAGTTTTTTCTTTCAATTTTAAAAAATCTTCATGAAAATCTATCATTGCATTTCAGATTGCAAGTGCAATGCAATGATAGATTTTCATGAACATTGCTTCAAATTTGAGCAAAAAAAAACTGATTTAATGAACAGTAGGGTTTATATGCCTTGGAAGATGTGGAGTATTTTCAAAATCACAAATGTAGTAATCACTCTATAGTAGATTCCAGGGGCTCCTAGATAAGTGGCCAATTCGGAACATGATCACATCCCCCGGGGAACTGGGAACCTGCTATACAGTGATCTGGCAGCCGATGCCCATGGGTTTCCGTATGCTAAAAATCTTTACAATAATTTGCCTTTAGGATATTTTGCCTGAATAATGAGGAAACTAGGATGAGCAAGATTCTATCTACAAACTGCTGTTCACAATTGAATTTTGATTAAATAAATACTACAACAAAGCATGATTTGGAATACATAGACTTTTTATAGCTTAAAAAAACCTAACTCATTTGTTAGTTCTTCTTCATATTCTTCAGTACAATTCAATCTCCGGAAATAAAAGAAATTGTTCTGTACTCATTCTATGGGTTCTTCGTGTATGATATGGTTCGGGTTCCATACTAGGTGGCATTATCTCAGAATTGGTCTTACATACGTAATATGCAATATTTCAATAGTATAAGGGTTATGCGAATTGTTGCTGAACCTCTTAATGGAGCCAAGCTTACTGCTTGCTTGTTTAATAATGAAATTCCAATGTTCTACAAAAGTGAGTTTTGAGTCTATTATCTATGATCCCTTACAACATTCAATCTGCATTACATGATAGCCTAAAAATACTTCAATTGGAGCTGTTACATGTTTTCAAGAGATATTGGCAATTTCGCGATAGTTCCGTATGTCAGATTTTGTGCCTGATTAAAAAACAGGCACCAAATATGAGTATTTTCAAGCTTTTGGGAATTTTCCATTATTTAGAAACATGTCGAAAAGGCGTTTTAGGGGAACGGTAAGCTCTTCTGAACGATTCTTGGAGAACACGGGTGCAATGCCATCCGATCCTGCTCATTTAAATGCGTCCAGGTTATTTAGTGCTGTGAGTTTCTTGTTGTGATAGTTTTTCAATCTGAGAGTTTTCTTTGCCAATCAACTGTTTTCACATTTTTATAACGAGTGGTACGAAGATATACTATGGCCTGTGAAAGCAAGAAAATGTTCAACCCAAGTAGATCCTCGTCCGGACTTATATGCATTCTTGCCACCTTCACCATGAAGATATGTGCTTCTCTCGCAACAGCTATTTCAGCTCCATTGTTTATGCAATTTCAATTATTTGATTGAAAACGAATTAATCATCAATATTGCAAATGAAATACGGTAAATTAGCTTTCGTAAAGATTTAACGTATTCAAACCAAGACTAGCTGATCACATCGACATTGCCGCCAGAAGCGGTTCTGCTTTGTGTTCAGTAAAGGGCGCAGTTTTGGGTCATTTTAAAATATTCAGTAAGACACTACTGTTCTTATGTTAAATATATTGGATATTCTACATTACAAAATGGAATAAATTGAATGTATAAATGATGCTAAGTTTCTATCAAAATGTGCTCGCGATAAATCTGTATCGCAGATAATTTTTACTAAAGAATAATTATACTTTTTGTATGCTGATCTATATAGAGACTGTTATGCCTTTATTTTTCAAAATGGGACAGCACTAGTTTGAAATTTTTTTGCAATGTTTTCGAACAAACTGATCAATTTTATGTGTGCATATGAAAATATACATACAAATATGCGTAGCCCGCCAAAAAAAATTTTTTGGAGGAAATCCATATGGGACAGTTATCCCGAGTAAAGCTTGAGATCATATTGAAAACTAATTTTGTTGTTGTGATGTCGCGAATTTTAATAACTCAGTTTGCTGTCATTTTGGTCGTTTTAACGGTTAAAATATCAAAACTGAGAGCAGAAAAATGTTCCCATGAAATCAAATAGAAAACTATTTTTGCTATCAGTTACAGCAAATTGAAAACTGTTTCTGCTATCATGGAGGATAAATTGAAAACTAGTTGAGATGTACATATTTTCGATTGATATTGAAACGAGTCTGCGACAAAATAAATGCTTCATTATTATATTCTCACAGTATCTATACATGTAGCACGAATAAATTTATAATTAGATAAAATGAAAACATTACCAAAAATTTAAAATGATAGCAGAACAAAAACAAAATATGATATCGAATATTTCAGTGACAAATTGATATCAATTTATGATATCAACTTGATGCTGATAACAGAATATGTTTTCAACTTGCATTCTTTTTGATGTTGGACTTTGCTCGGGATGCTTTTATGGGCAGTGAATTTGTGTTAAAAATACTTTTCTCGATGAACTAGTTTAATAACTGACGCATCTATTTTAAAAACCATAAAATGAACATCAATCTTGAATAGTGTTCGGTTCCATAAATGAATCTTTTTTTTTAAATCGCTTCTAAAATGGCAGAGGTAAGCATGGACAAAGTTGCACATCCGATCTTCTGAGGGGGGTTGGGTGTACTGGAGTTAATTTCAATAGAGTTTGAATCCTTTGACAGAGTTGTGGGTTTGATTCCCGCTCCAGTCGGTGGAAACTTTCCGTCAAACGGAAAGTCCATCACTGGACTACTGGTTGTTTCGTGTTGCCCGTTGCCTAATGTTAGTGATCGTCCAGTCTGTGTGGCCTTTAGCTGAAGACGTTGTAAATTGTATTTCAAAAACATCAAGCAAGTAGTTTCCGATTTGCTTTCTTATCGATGGACTTTGCTCGGTTATTACGCTGCTCAACTGTCGAATTAGTAAACTCGTGCATGGGTTCAATCCACCTTCATTTTTAGATAATTTTTTAATATTTTTAGCAATCATATCTACAGATAATCACGTCAACAAACTTTCCACCATGAATTCGGTAACTTGACACTTTTGGTGAATAATTTTTATGCTTCGTCAGCCCGTAAAAATCAAATTCATAAAGTGAGGTGCAATTAAAACTTCGCAGAGCAAGTTGATGCCAGTTATTTCTCTGAATCCTCGAACGGAAACTTTTGCGGTTTCGAGCAAGCCGGAACACATTTTAACTAGGCTTGTAACCGCCGCCGTCGCTCTGCTACTATAGGATCACCATCTGTAGCCTTAGTCAGAGGAGGCACATCCCGAGCGACAAGAATGCGGTGAGGTGTTGTGAGAACCAAACTTCTTGTGCGCTTCCATTTTCACTTTTCTACAATTGATGTTTGTGTTTGACCAACCAATACCTAATGTTAGTTCACTCAGAAAGTTATCCAGCCGAAGTCGTCGTCGTCGTCGACAGTTGCATGTGTTGTAGCAAGTTTGGCGGGGGAACCTACTTAAGGGCGTAGCCAGGGGGCTGTCGACCTCAACGACATTGGTTAGTTTAATAAAAATGATACTCATTGACACCTTTCACATTTTGTGTTAGGTAAACTTATTATACTTAACTCTTGCATGAGACGTAGTCCTATGAATGATGTAAGCCCTTTTTCTCATATTACAGTGCGCAAAGTGGTGCGAAAAAGTAAATTTTTCGACAAGGAAACGGAATTTATAGGGAAAGATTTAAGGTGAAGATGACCAATCGATTAAGTTTTCAGCTTAAACAGATGTTTGGTTCTCCAAATTCGTGCTCTTGAAAATTTGAAGTTTGGCTTAGATTCATCTTCACCTTAAGGTGAAACAGTTTGGAATCAACTTCTAAGATTGCACTAAAACTTCAAAGGCACAAATCTCGCGAAGAAAGTATCTCACAGCAGTGCACTTTTTATTTTGGCTTTGTGCACTAGCAGAAAGCTTAAAATAAGAAGATCAGTAACGTTTGCCAACTGTTTATCCAGTTTTGTGCCTTTGAAAACGTGAGTAGGGGGAGAAGTCGGCCATTGTGCCGGACATCTTTGGATTCCGAGATGTTTCACCTTAAAAGAGTATTAACATTTAAATGGTGTAGGCCCGAAATTAGCCTAAAGAAACTAGCGAATAGGGAGTCGTGGGTTCGATCCCCACCGGAGCATGTGGTTTCTTTTCGCAGTTTCAATTTCAATTTGTACACGTGTTTCGTCGTGTACCGTTTTGATTCGAAGTGTTCGGATGCTTCGAATCCCGGACACCGGCCATAAATCACCTAAAAATTTGTTTTTAAACAACTTTTACGCATAGAGAATGTAGAAGACAACTTAATTATACATTCTAGGCGAAAAAAGTCGGAGTTTGAACACCGTGAAAAGGACTAGTGTTCGGTTTTCGAAGCGTCCGGCAATTCGATGCAGCACGGTACATGTAAACTTCAAAACGTCAAAACCTTATAACACTAAAGAAGCTTCAAGAAACATATTTGTTTCCATGGAGCGTACACTTACACCATAATTCGTTATATTCTAACATGTTCTATTAATATGTGTATGAATTCTGCAGTATCAAAAAATTTGAAAAAAAAAACTTCGAACCAAACCTATAAATTTTTATTTTGTTTTTCAACCAACTAGGAAGGGGGGAGTGCAGATTTCCCTGCCCCTCTCTGGCTAAACCCATGTTCCTACCACAAGGTAGTGGTGCAGTTATTCGACATCCTACAACTGTTGCTCTGTCTGAGGGAGGGAGCGACGTCTCTGGGCTTGGGGTTGGACCGATTTATAAAATTACCGGTTGTCACTTGGGTGTGCGCTCCTGGTGACGGCCGGCCAGCAGAGAGAATGGTGGCAGGAATCAGCGCTGCTTTGGGAAATTGTTAAATACGGTTGGCTGGGATGAAATGCTAGTTTGGCAAAGTGCGAAGGACGGAACACTCTGGTGGGCAGGATGAAGGTGGTTTAATTAAATTATATTTTATACTTCCTTCTTTTTGTATCCAGCCGGTGTCGGGAGCGGAAAATAGGGTACAGGGTTGGGAACTGTAACAGGAGAGCTTGCGTGCTTGTCTGTAATGATTCCGTTGCAATAGTTACCGCGATTGATGCTTGACATGCCAGTCAGAAACACGTTGGAGTTTCAAATTAAGTTTTGGAAATGTTTTTCTTGACTACGACGTTGGAGATTACTTTTTCTTCCTTTTAGAAGTTCTTTGTTCATACTGGAAATCCGTCATTTCCAAAGATTTACATCTTCCTTAAAATGATACCTATTATGAAAATATATCGTTACGCGAGGTTGAACCAATCGTCTGCGAAATAACAATCCAACACCTTACTCACCACGCTTAGCCAACACCAACAGTGTCATTTTCATCAGCACATTTGATATAATGTCGTACGTTTATTTTTTGAAAGCATTCAATTAACTATAGCCTGTATCCAATCATGAGCATTCATTATGTTGATCCGGACGAGGCCATTGAAGATTCCAGTGCGCCAAATAATTAAAATTTATAATTGAATCCACCCTGGACGTGGGAGTGATCGGTTTAAAAAAAAACAGCAAATTGAGATACAAAATAGTGAAACTAAATCATTTCGAAGCTAGGATTTCTATTCGCTTCAGAGATTTTTTTTCGGTTGGAAAGACGTTTAGCGACAAATTTTAGGGAGCCGAAATCAATGAGCAATTCTCACTGAAACCAGGCCGCCATCGGCACCCATCGTTAGAATTCCAAGTTTATGTCACTAATCGCTAGTTTCCGATAAAACTTAAGGGTGGTCCTTTTGGTTTTCTCAAATTGGTGGACCCCTCGTACGCCAGCTAGCTAAACAGTTTGCGAAAAAGCCCTTTTTTGATAAATATAGGGTATTGCTTCACGTGATATGTCCCATATTTCGCTTGGAACACATAGCAAACTTAGTGGCATCGTATATAGAAAGGATATAGCTTTCATTTAAAGTTCAAAGAAAATTAACGCCATCTTGAATTTTGTTAGAAAAATCGTTGATTCACACCGCTCGACATTTTAAGTGCTATCAAGGTGAAAAATTCATTCTACTACTTAAAATCAAAATGGCGTCAAAATCCAAGATGGCCGACAGATTTTATTACTCAAAATAATACTCTTATTCTTCACTCGACTCGAATAAAACACTAACGATTGAAAACTTGTTTCTTTGTTGTACAAATAATGATGTTTGCATTGATTGCACTCGCCATATACGTCAAAATCGTACTACATGATTTATAAAATCGTTCATTTCATAGGGTAAATAAAATTGCTTACCTAGTTTTTGTAGCCTATCTTACGAAATTTTTCTCAGCTTTCTGATGGTGATCTAAGAATTCAAAAAGAGCGGTGCGCTAATGGTAAAAAAACGATTTTTCTTCTTCGGCAAAGTTGTTTAGGAGATCAAGGGCTATCATTGTTTGAGCTAGTTGATTCAAAGTTTCGCCAGCAAGCGGTGCTAGTGAGCATGAACATTTTGTTTTGCAGATATCTTAGGGGCCTTCCTTAGCCGACTGATTAGAGTCCGCGGCTATAAAGCAAAGCTATGCTGAAGGTTTCTGGGTTTGATTCCCGGTCGGTCCAGGATCTTTTCGAAATGGTAATTTCCTTGATATCCCTGGGCATAGAGTATCATTGTACTTGCCATACGATATACGAATGCGAAAATGGTAACTTGGGCAAATAAAGCTCTCAGTTAATAACTGTGGAAGTGCTCATTGAACACTAAGCTGAAAAGCAGGCTTTGTTCCGGTGATGAGTAATACCAAGAAGAAGAAGATATCTCGGGAGCCTGGCAACTCAGAAATATGGCGTCTTGGGCAAAGTTGTTCAGAAGCTCAAGGGCTATCATTATTTGAACCGAAAAATCAAAGATTTTGCCACCAGGCGGTGAGCATGAAACTTTTGTTTTGCAGATATCTCAGGAGCCTGACCACTTAGAAAGATGAGATTTTCCGGTTATAAGAAATTCTCGTCTCTTCTCGATTTTTCAGATATCCCTATTCGCTGAGGAGTATACGCTTAAGAGAAATTACACAAAATTAGGTAGGGGAACCTGTTTAAATTTGGTTTCTGTTCTAATTCAGCCCATAAATCATTTCTCAATTCTGGCGCTACTCTAAAGATCAGGTGTATCGTTTTCCGACCCACCAAGACAGATGGATCTAACAATAAAATTTGACGCCTTTCAGTTATTCCGTTTGTTGTTTCGAAGCGCTCTAATGCACTGTCGGTTAGCACTATTTTCAAGCTTCTGTAAGCGACAATAATTCTCTAATTTCGGTGTGTTGTTTTATAATCGATTCAAATTCCCTCAGCCGAAGCTTTTGTCTGACCATAAGGTTATGATATGCCTATGCACTGTTTGTACTCAACTAGTTTGAAACTCACAAAATGTTTGTCGGGAACTTTTGATATGGTTCAAAAAAAAAAACGGAGTACTACCCGAATCAGCAATACGAACAGCAACAACCGCAAAACCAGCCAAAACGCAGAACTTACCACAGCTCGGGTTCCTGTCTAGTTTCACCCCACCCACGACGCCGCTGAGAGTGTGAGTTCCATTCACTACTGTGAGTGTCACCCGTGAGAGCCGTCATCATCATCGTCATCATAGTGCTCAGCACAGCGTGCGCGTCGTGAATGTTCTAGAACACGTGTCGCGCTGTTTGGAGAACATTCTTGAACGACTCGAATCCAGTACCGGTACCGTGAGGGGCCGAAATCCGTACACTTGATTGATTTTTCATTATTTTAATATTAAAATGAATAAATATACAGTTTTAAAATTACACATTTAATTACAATAAGTTATAACACAGCGTAACAAAAATAACATTTTTGCGTGTCTCAAGGATTATATTATGTGTCTCAAGTAGATTTTGGGTCGCTGAATTTGATGCCGTTCTCAGAAATGTTCCAGCACGTCACAATTTTTAGCTACAGGTCGCCAAAGTTGTATAAAACACAGGTTTTATTAATGTTTACGCCGAATTTAAAGTATAATTTATCAAACTTTTCTGTGATTTAATTCACCAATCATGCAAAATAGGACTTAAAATTTTCATTTAGATATAATTTGATTGTAAATTTTACCATTGAATTCAGCTTAAATCAATTTTTTATCATTCTTGTAGTCTCCATATAAAATTCTTCGTTTCTCTTATATACACAGTACCAAAAAATGTTGTGATTTACGTCTTTTTGGATGCACATAAAAGAAGCGAGCCAAATGACGTAAATTTGTGTCGGATTGAAATTACATTAGTGTCTGATTCGGGAAATATCGATAACAGTCTTATTGTTTTCGTGTCCTCTAACATGTAAAATTACATTTTTTGTTCAACACATCTTCAAGGACACGTTTTTGTGTCGTTCCATCACTTACATCATGTATCATTCAGTCATAACCAGAATTACGTCCACAGTAATTTTCATTATTTTTAAGAGTGTAGCATAAGACAATACTTTTCAGAACCACCAAAGAGTAAAATTTTACCAGCGGTAGAATTATGAACTTTGTTGAAAAGTATTGTTTAACACATGAAGTTTGAATTTTGTGAAAAATTAAGCAAATAAATTGCCATACAAGTTGAAAAACTTGCATGCAAGTTGGCTGAGATCGTTAAATTTAGCATTTTCAACAGTCAATATCTCAGAAACTAGACGTGCTATGATATTTTAAAAAACGGCAATGGATTCAGCAACCCCTAATTGAGTAAATAGTGGTATTTTGGTGCTTGAGACAAAAACGTGTTCCGCAGTGTAAGTTGTTGTTCATGCTAATTTAACCCGGATAGTCCTGAGTGAAAGCACTCAACGAATACTTAACGGATTTAAATATTTTCTTGTCAGTATACTGGCCCACATATCTAGTTTCTAGAAATGGCCGGAGAAACTCTAGAATACTCCTGTAGCCGGAGTTATTGCGGTGGATCACTGGGTCAAGTCGGGTAGAAAAAGGCGATATTTTGGGACATTCTAAATAATCTTTATTTATTTCCAATTACATTTATTTTATTTTGCATAAATCATTAAGATCTGATATTGCAGTTTTGCACCATTTAGAGTGAACCAGATGCGGCCACTCGGGCTTAATGTCCTGAAGAATAGGCTCTACATTTGTTAGGTATTAAACCGTTTCAAATCTCTAAAAGTATAGATAGAAAATAACAGTTCACTAAAATGCATTCCCATAAGCTTGACACAGGTGTTAAGATACAAGTTGTGCACTTTATCATAAATTTTAGACATCCCGTGGACCCGAAAGTGGTCATTTGTAGGATCAATCAAATGGAGTTGACATAATTAATAAATTAAATCGATTATCAGAAGGTTTACGCTGATGCGTTTTTCTTAAAACTTCTTGATATAGTGGCCACATTATAGCCGATTCTAGAAATTATCTGTGACTTGAAATTTGCCTACCTCCAGGGGCACAGAAGCATAAAACCCTTGTAACACGACCTGACCCAGAGACACCGCAATAACTCCAGCCACAGGAACATTCTTGAGATTCTTTGACCAATTTTATAAACAAGATATGTGTACGAGTATACTGCCAAAACATAATTGAAATCCGTTAAGTATTCGCTGAGCGGCGAGAATTTTAGTTATTTTTCTTTCACTCAGGCCTATACGGGTTAATACAAGTGGGCCATGATTTGAACATTTTAAGAATCAAAATGTGACCGCTCATCATAGTAGTGATTGGTTTGTGTGCCTTCTTAGTCATTTGCTAAGAAGAGTGAGAATACTAGATGCACGGATTACTGTATAGTAGGTTCCAGGTGCCTTGAGGGAAGTGGCAAATTATTAGCATGTCTGGAACCATATCAATATGGGTGTCAAACTTCAAGATTTTTGAAGGTAAAGCTCCCGGAAGAATTGTCGGAACCAGTGGCTGCTAGACTGCTGACAAGTGCCCCGGTATATGGTGTCATGTTCCGAATCGGCCACTCCTTTAGGGGCCCCTGGAATCTACTAAAAAGTGATTACAGTCGACTCTCCATCAGTGATGCATTTCAAACTGAACGCGAGCCAAAAGTGAACTGAACGCGTTCTAGTTTTGAACGAGAACGCAGCAAACAGTGAACTTGCGAGCAAAATTATGTCGCTGCTCACGAACGGCCCGTTCACTTTAAAATGCACAGTGAAGCACAAAACCCTAAAACACTACCTTAAACAACATTGAATTCATGTCACGCATAATGTATGGAACCTTGAGTGTTCCATGACATCTTTTGCAAGTCTTCTACTTTTAAACATGTTTTAAATCTGCCACAAAAACAATTTTCCTTTCGCGTTCATTTTTCGGCTCCCTTGGGTTCAAAATTTTGAACTGATCAATGTTCAAGCCTACTTGATCCCTCGTTCAAAAATTTGAACTGGAACGCAAACTGAACGCGTTCAAATGCAACACTGCTCTCCATAACTCAATATTCAAGGGACCATCGACTTAAAGAATTATCGAGTTATAGAATATACCGACACAAAAAATCACAAAATCGAAGAAACAAATTTCTATATTTCCAATACATATATGATCACTTCTGTAAGAAAGCAATATTGTTTCAATATATACATTATTTGAAGATTTTTCCGAAATGGTAGAAAAATCACCTTATTTTTACTAACATTATTTTCATGTTTTTCAACTTTTATTACAACTTGCAAGTATTTACTCACCTCCAAACCTGAATTAGACCAAGTTTCCTCAAATAAGAATGATTTTAAAATATACATTGAGTTATGGAGAGAAATTTACCTCTCACGTGACATCGACTAGTGGAGATATCGAGTTATAGAAATATCGACTTAAGGAGAGCGTATTTGTATTTGTATTTGGAACAACACAGGTGATGAACGTTGCTTTTCGCACATAGCTTCAACGCGGTGCCACAGACAAACAGATGTTACACTACGAAAAAAAAATCGCGATCAAAATCTTTGGCGCGAGGGCATGTACGTCCACTGCTAAAATCACTGTATTTGGCCAGTGAACCAACAGGTGGTGGTAGTGAGCTTACTTAGGATTTTTTTCCTCGCAGGTATCTAGATGAGAATTAGAACGAATGTCCTATCGAAATTGAATTTTAGTATTTGCCATCATATGCCAGGGTGGCCACCAAATTTCCGTTTTAATATTCCCGTTTTTTCGGTTTTTCCGGTATAGTTTCCAGATTTTTGGCGGTTTTTAATTGTGCTTTTAGGGATACGCATCCCATTTTTGACACTTTTTTCATTGTGGTAGGGAGGTTTTCTAAAAGTTACCCACATTTTGCCACAATAAACTTCCCACAAGTGCATCTCACTGGCTCATAAAAACTCCAGATGCCAAAGTAAATCAACGAAGTATCGTTTTTTGCCCTACTTAAAAGTATTTCATTTCAACTTCAATTTTCCATCGATTTTTTTCTTCATAACAAAGAAGGACTGGACCATCTTTTAATATTATTCATCAATTCTTAGGCAATTAGTTAATTAATGACATCATCTAATATGTCATTAGTTAATTAATAGCCTTAGAATTGATACAAATGATGCCAGTCCTTCATTTTTATGAAGGAAAAAAATGGAAGGATTAGAAGTTGAAATGATAAAAATAAAGGTTTTTTTTTTGAAAAAAAATTATTGTGGTGTAAATGTTCCAATACAATATTTTTGAGTGCTTAACTGAGAAAAAAAGTTAAAAATATGTTACCCTTGACAGTGAGAGTGAAGATTAAAAAATATTTTGAAATATTGCTTACCATTGAGAAAAGTAAAACATTTTTAAGAAGCATATGGGAAGTGTAATAGAAATGAAATCCTGCCTAATTACAATATAATCAAACATAACGACATTCTACAGCCACAGGTAGTTTGTAAATTTTGCTTGAGCTTAATTGGCCGCTCGTGATTGCTACACCAGTATCGCCAGATCAGCTGTACTTCCAAAAGGAACTAACCAGAAGACTGCTTGGGACTTCTACTTCTAGGCAACAGTAATGGCGTCTGCCACATCGGAATGGAGACTAATGAGGGGAAGGAGAAGAAATTGAAGTTGCATTTAAAACTGGCCCACAGTAAACCTCAGTGCATGTGGAAAAGTATAGGGGATAAGGTAATTTTATGGCAGAGGGCTTGCTTTTTAGTTATCAGACTGCCTATGTACCAGGCGTAATGAAAAGTGTTCTATAATGACAGAAGAATGGAACCGTAGGTAAATGGTTTCTTGTCCGTCTCTGATTATTGCAATTGCTATGAACGAATGAGCCTATGCATGCTATAAAACGTTTGACTTTTACTGTGCGCCCTGTTTTCAAAATACCTGTAAGAGAGAGCGAGACAGCACCAACACACGGCGCACAGTAAAAGTCATGAAAACAAAAGACTTTATGGCACGTACAGAGGCTCATAGTTTAAGAGTGAAAGATGAAAGAAAGTAATAGATACAAATAAGAAGTGTATCGAAAAGTAGTCTCAAACATTCAAAACGATATATCTCAGAGCATAGTTTATCTTTTTAAAAGCTTTTTTCACGCAAATATTCATGATGTCATCAAGTATAGGAGCAGCTCAAAAATATTGAATAATGTGTAGTCTTCATATAAATATAACAAGGTTTATAAAGCATAGAAAATAAAATCTCGTACAAACAAAATTTATATCAAACAAAAAAGGATGAAAAGCTTATTCTATCAGAAAATATGTTTACTTCATACAGCACGTAAAACGGATTTCAAAAAAATAGATATTGTTATAAGAAAGCTCAATTATTGGAATAAGGTGGGTTTAAAAAGTCACTTTTGTATAGTCAACTTTTGAAGCTCTGTCATATACGTAATTATATAGAGTACTATTTTTTGCTTACGTTACTTCATAAACATACTAAGAAACTTTTCCAATCAAAAACAATTTTTTATGCGTTCCAATCTTTCGATATTACCATTAACGTGTGGAAAGAAAAAAAAAACAAAAAAACGAGCTCCATAAAAATCGACTTACCTACATCGATTTTTGTATTTGCTCCAAAATGCTTGTAAATGTATTTTTCAATATATTTTTTTCACTATGTCATGAGAGTTGTGGCACAGAATATATTAGCATAAACCTTTTCTTAAAATTTAACACATTTTTTTACATTTTCAATTTTTTTTAGAGGCGTGCAAGATTTTCATCGTTATCTGTTAGTAATTTGAAAAATTATCATACAAAATGTAACTTTATTGAAACAAAAACACCGCATCTTAACTTTTAAATACATTGTAAAATATTTCTTATCAAAAAATTGTTTGTGGGTTCAACCCAATATTTTTGAGACTGTTTTTAATGTTTGAGACTTCTTTTCGATACACTCCTTACAAGGTACGAGGAAGGTACCACCTAGGATTTTGGATTGAATCCATGACCTTCTGCTTATGAAGCAGCAGCAGTAGCTAAAAGACTACTAACCCCGTCTATATTTTGGTGGTTTGTAAATTTAGAGCTTAAAATGTTTGTTCAATACGATTTTCTCGGTGACCATCTCAAATTCCCGTTTATTCCCGTCTTTTTTCCATTATAAAGAGTGTGACGTTTTTTTTTACTGTGGCGGGGCTTTTGTCGGTGGTCAACTGCGCGCCGACTGGAGGGTTAACAAAAAATATTAGAAGACTTGACTTTCGAAAATATGACTTTTCACTTTTTAACTGTTAATGTAAATCCAAATTATCATGTCTCATCATTATACATTAATTATATCACAAACAAACAGACGTAACACTGACGAAATTTCCATCGACCATTCATTTAACGATCATTTCAAATTCACTATGTTACAAATCTCACAACCAGAGGCGCGCGTATCGTTTTTCTTCGCATTTGACGTTTCACACTACCGCTATTTGCAGGTCTTATTGCACGACACAGTATTTCGTGCAACATGCTCACCAGATGATGGCGATGGATTTTGGAGAAATTTGTTACGTCTATTTGTGTGTGATTATATGCAGCATGCAGCTTTTTTTGTAAATCTTTCAATTTAGATTAATCCCTCGAGTTCTCGGAACTAGTTCTGGTCTTCCGCTGGATATTCCTTATGCTGTCCGAGGCAACACTGCCTATAAATATATGGACTGTTTAACATTCAATTGAAAAATAATATCCAATTCATAAGCTGTGATCAGAATGATTCATTTGAATGATTTTTGCCGATTCATAAATTGTGGTGCTAACACTGGGGTTGTTCCTATCTGACTTTTCGGGAGGAACACGGAAAACAAAATACACCCAAAATTTGTGTGTATACCAAAACATGTGACAAAATCTCAAAAACCAGTGTTTTTTTTAATTTAAGCCAACACAACATGTGTTGTGTTTCTGGCTAAACTTAAGCGTTTGGTACCAAAAATTGGAACAGGGATTTAGGACCTTATTGGGAGACCACTGTATATGACACAAAAAAATGTTTCGCAATACTGAGGCATATTTGCGTATCGCGAAGCAATAAGCAGAAATCAGCACAAATTCAATTTTTCAAGATGTGTAGAAATTACATGCAAGGTGTGTCGGTCCCGAAGATCCCTATTTTATGAGAATACACAAAATCGAAGGTTCACTTAATCAAGATATACCTGTGATTCCAACTTTTCTATTTGAACCTATTGTCTTCTCACGCAACAATATTTTCGTAAAAAAAAACATGAACAACTCATCCCGGGTAGAGGAGAATAGTAAAAGAATAACAAAATTTACTATTAAAATAGAATGTTTGAATAGCAAAATTTGTTCTTTGTTTGTTTGAAATAAGAGATAAAATAACAAAAATAATAACTAAGTTTATATGGCATAAAAACTAAATAATATCATATTTTGCCATTGTAATAACAAAATAATAGCAAAAATATAGGCAACCGCAAATAACAAAATATGTTATTATTTAGATATTGATAACAACATAATAACTAAATAAGCTATTCACGAATAGATCGAGATAATGGTAATTTAAGTTCTTTGACTTTAATATCTAAATTTAGCATGTTTGAAAAATAAACTTTTTGCTTTCCTGCAAAAAACATTTGCTTTTTAAATCTTCAATGAATATCATACGAATTGTAAAATGAGCTATTATTGCAAAATTTGATGTTGGTTTGTTCTCATGAATTATATAAATAAAGATTTCAAATATCAAAATAATGACATATTTTACTGTGATGGCGATGTTTGTTATTATGTAGATATTTAATATTTTTTAGTATGTTTGCACAAATAACAAATTTTACCATGATAGTATATTTTGTTATTGATTAGTTATTGCATGACTCTCAAGGATAACATACCAATGACAAATTTTGCTATGATTGTATGTTTTGCTATTGATAAGATATTTATGTCATATATTAATAACATAATAATGGTTAAACCAGATATGATTGCAAAATTTGCTCTTATTTTACCATTGTTTTGTTATTCACCTCTACCCGGGATCTGTTGACATGAGTCCCGATAGAGTTTCAGCTATTAGAACTTTATCATTTAGTCATTGATGAAAATTTGTACTTACTGTTTCGCGCTGCTTACCATTCCTTCATTTGCTATCCAATAACTTCAAACAGACTATAAAAATAATTCATCGTTGAAATCGAACCGAACATCAAGAGAAAAAAAATCGGAATTCCGTCAGGCATGAACGAAAACATTTCAGTTATAATTGTGATATCTGAACCAAAGAAACACAACACCGAGCATTTCACTTTTTCATATTATTAAATAAATTTTCTTTTTTATCGATTTTATTCATCAATATGATACATATTTATAGATAATGTTCTGCACTTTACTTTTTTTCTCTCTCTCTCTGTTTCTCTTGCTCTCCGTTATCATCTCATCGTTTTTTGTTTTACTAAACGTTACCTTATACTCAAATATAATATTCATAATCATAATTATACATCACTTGAAATCATAAACTTTTGTTTGTTTGCTGGCGTGTCTGTTGATATTGATCATCTGCCTTCACGCCCTCAGGCGTGTTCGTGAGTGTATGAGTGACTCTCAGTTATGTGCTTTGTGATGTCAAGTCTTTTCGTTAAGCTTCTGTTTTTTTTTTATTCTGTTGGGAATGTGTATGTGTGTGTGCGCGTAAATCATAGCTGCATAATAGAAGTACTAATAGATATAGAATCACCTGTTGTTGTTTCATCATTGCATTCATTCTTTCTCACCCACGGCATGGCATGTGCTCTTCATTTAATTAACTTCATTCGCATTCACTATACTTGGTTGTTTTGTTTTGTTGCATAATTACTATGATAACTTTTTACAAATTACATCGTTTTGTCCTTGGCTTTCGTTCTTTTTTATCTGTACCGTTGTATCTGTGGTTTCACTATTAAGTGCGTTTTAATTCTTTTGTTGGTGCACTCACGTGAGGGCTTTCTTTGTTTTGACAAGCGGAAAACATGTTTCGATAATCACATCTAACTGAGGATTCTGTTTTCACGATAAATTAAATAATTTACTTTAGCTGCGTTCTAGTTTTTACTGTGCGCGGGTGCCCTAATCAGTACAGATCACTATAATTGGTAAATAATTGGAATGATTATAACTGAACATTCGTCGAAAAAGTGGATCCAATGTTCGCGTTTTTCTCTTCTCTCGCTCGCTTATTTGCTACACACAACAATATCTCGTTCACACGCGCGCAACTAACATACAACCGAAAAAATAAAAACAAATCTCTTTCACGTGTAATCTCAACTTCCGAATATCGGGGAAGATATAAAATTAGGCAAGAAGAATTTATCATCGATAAACAAAACGAGAAAAAGCCTAATGTCTTCCGTTTCGTCGTTTTTATTCGCTTTTTTTCACCATCTAACAAGGCAGCCAACAAAACGAAGGAAAATTTGATACAGAGGTTGGCGCGATAAAGAAACTAAAACGTTTAATATATGTACAAGTTCTACTAGTTTCTCACTTGGCTCACTTCCACGCGCCTCAAACTATGAGTGGCGGTGCCAAATTCACCGCTTAGCCATTTTAGTTACTAACCAATTAATCATAATAATTTACATCCACACGTTCGCAGTGTGCATTTTTTTTCTTTTGTTTACCTATAAATTAAATGAGCACTGGCTAAATTTGTCGTCTTTGATTTTATTTTCACTTACTGTTTATCTTATTAGCGTTTGTTTTTCTATAACTCTGTTGTTTTCCGCGGTCTCTTTTTCGTACGTTGACTTTGCTAGTGTTTGTGTATTGATTGTTTTCAATGTTTTAAAAGTAGCTTGATTTTTTTTTGCATTAAAAAACCACTAGATTTCAGAGTTAATGTGTGTTGCATGACGATTACCCAGACAGTCATTAAGAACTTCTTTCTGTTTAGCATTCCATTTAGGGTTACCATCCTTTACTCGTTTTTATGCTTATTTAATTTCGCCCACGGCGAGTTCATCTTGAAACTGCCAAAATTAGTATCTTAATTAATCTTGGTTTGAAAACTCGGGTTCTTTTGGCTTTTTAGACACACGAATATTTAATTTTGAGAAACAATTCTGTTAAGGACAGTGTACAAACATGGTAACCCTAATCCGATCAGACTCTCCCAACTATTTCTTGAAGCGACCATCGAAGACGACGTCTCAACGACCAGCTACCGTATCGCGATTTTGCATGGTGTGAAAAAATGAATAAACTTCCAATAAAGCTGAAAACTTTCAGATAAATTATCGCCCGAGCGAGCGAAGGAACCTCGACTAAACCGGGAGCAATCAGGCACACCGACCGTCCCGAGAGGAACGCAATGATGGCTCAATCATTTCTCAAATTAAACTTTTTGCCGTTTTCTCGAACCTACAACGGCACCCGAAAATGACTTGGAACATCTCCGTAGGCCACATGGAGGTGGCGGCGGTGGCAGAGGACGAAAGTAAGCAGCGAGAAAAAGTGTTTAAAAGATGATAGATTTCTCTATTTAGAGACGAGGTTTTGTTGTGCTTTGAAATTCTCGACCCATGCCGGGGGAGTCTGGTGGTCTTAAAGGTGATGGTGGTGCTGAGTTTGAGAAGATGGTGCACAACTGGCAACTACTGACTGGAAGAGCCGACGGCAAATCAACAAGAAGCTCGTGAGAAACCGTCGGCCAAAGGATTAATTTGGATTGGAAGACGGGTTCGAAAAACGTATGATGAATACCTTTTTCCAAGGTTGGGATGTTTTGTTTTTCTGTGTAATATGCCCCAAGCAGGAATTAGTCACGGGAGATTTGGTATCATGCACATCTGTCAAAATATGTTGACAATTGAGTGAATTTGATAGGATATAACATCGTGGATTGGCAATTTGTACAGAAGCATCGGGGAAAATATTCTACTGAATATTCAGAAGAGAACTCAAACTGAAATTTTGTAAACCGGATTTCTTACTAAATATTGCAAATTAAGGTGAAGATGATTCGACGCTATATGTCAAATCTTGAAAAACCAAACAGCCGGCCGTTCAAGCGGAAAATAGTTTGATCAATTAATAATCGCCAGCGACAAACCGATCGATCAAGTTTTCAGTTTGAACGACTGTCTGGTTCTATGGATTTGTGCGTTTGAAGATTTGAGATATGTATTTAATTCATCTTCACCTTAAGGGGGTATGCTCAGCGACTATTTTTTAATGTTTGAAAGCAGTATATTTTATAAAACATCAACTCACAATTACATTTTCAAATCGACGTAAGTAACTTTCATGCAGTTTTGAGAAAATTAATTGAGAAGTAACACAACCTGTCGTCTTAAACTGTTTTAAAATGAATCCCCTTTTTAACATTTTTTCACCTTAAATTTTGCACACAATCAGTTCGCGTCAAAATACTAGGTAGTTCCCATCGTTTTCCACAAAAATTGTGTGACAAAATGATAAGCCGTTTCACATAGTTATTTACGACGTTTTTGTACCAGTATAAAATCGACTCAAGTAGTGTTTTGTTTTGATTCGTGGTTAAGTCACTTTGTCTCTCCATTCAACGGAGCGGTGAAAGTAATGGTTAGGTTGCGAATATTGAAAATCTTACTTACGCCGTTTTGTAAATCCTGAAATTAGACGTTTTGGAAATGAAAAATCAAGTTGGTTAAGAGCGCAACGTGTAGAATTTCGTAGGATTGATAAAGCAAGTTTGTATACTGTTCTGATTTGAGTCTGTTTGAATAAATTTTCGAGAACTCTAATTTCATGAAAATATGTCAAACGTGGCTATCATTTTAACTCACAGGAGACAGGGTCGAAAGGAAAATCTATTATAAGACTTACGCACTTATTCTACAACACATTTGAACTATGTAATCAGAGCAGTTGAATTCTGGGAAAATTGAGAGTATTTCACTTATCGCACTCTGTAGCAATCATGATCCGCAATGAAAGTTTGTTTAACGTTTACTGCTACAGCTCTGATTAAATCAGGGGGATAGCAATACATGATAAAACCCCTCTAAACAAGCTCCAAACCTGGGAGACACTATTCCTATAGGATGTTCGGGGATCGTTTATCATGCCAGTGAAGTAAAACACCTACTCCCAATAGTAAATAAGCGAGAAAAATGGGGTTTATCATCGCTCTCACTTTGGGGCTCTCGTTCTCTACTGTTATTTATCAGGCTTGTTACAACTTGCAAAACATTGCCGATCATGAACCGATACAGATGCGATATTTTTCTCCGCTTGCTATCATAGTGCTTTGAAATTAATTCAGAGCGAATTGTGCAATGCCTGATTTAGAGACAGTTTAGTTAATAAATCTAAGGTTTTTCAACTTTTTGATCTACCACAAGTAACTGACTGCTCGGTAGTTGAACACTTCATAAGGCAGTAGCAAGCATAACAATAAATTGTGAAGAAACTACAATATATTGATAGTTGTTAAACAAGATAGCTTTTTGGTAAGAAGGCATCACCGCATTAAAGTCTCGAGGGAGCTTAACGAGATAAAAGAAGGTATGGTGAGGGTTATTGCCCTCGTCAACCCTACTTGTGCATTGAGCTTATTTTTGACCACTTTTACATGGGTTAGCATAGGTGATGTTTTCTTTATGCATTAGAACCGTTAAGCTATTCATTATGTCCTCAATTTCTGAACTATACACGATGAAAACATTATAATGTACATAGCTGGGATAATTTCATGTTTCGAACATCAGATCATCAAGATCGGTAATCGATTTGAAAAATTTCAAGAGTAGTTTTTTTCGTTCAAAATAAAAAAAAAAGTTTACAAGAAAACATATTAACTGCATTTTGTTTTCTAACTGAAACACAGTTAACACATTTTCAGCGAATGAATATCAGTTTTTAAAAGAAAAAATGCTTTTAAAGTTTTGATGCTGACGATGATTACAATCAGTGTTGCGGTAGTCGACACGTGTTATTGACATTCTACAGCCTTTGCCGTCACTATTCATAACACGAGCGATCAAATGAACGTACGAAAGAAAAATGTCAATTGAATGCAGCTGACCATGATGGTGTCACCAGAAAACGGTACGATTTTGTTTATTTCTGTCATATTCCGTAATAAGAGCTGCTTTCTTCGTAGGTGTGTCATATTCTACATAACGAGAAAGATTAAACTATTCTTGTTGTTTAAGATCGGACATTTCTGAAATCTATGCAAAACTAATGATTGGAAAATGTCATCGTTTCAAACGACATTCATTTTACAGTTTTTGTGTTTCTCGATGTTCATTGTACCGCTCATGCTGTGTGTGAGAGGCAGGGCTGTTAAGTATCATGACCGGCTTGCGATACTGACGAAACGAGTCTTCTCATTGTCTTAAGTCGTAACTATATTTCATGTGCTCACTTCGTCAAGTCGCAATGACAGAGCTCTCACGAGAGCAATTTTAATGTTGTTTTGCAATTAAAATTTGTATCTCATTTTGGAGAATTTCAGGAAGTAAATGTGTTTGAAACATTAAGTGGATATCCTTCCTTGATTCCAACGATATAAACAACAATTATACCAGATAATTAACTAAAAATAGTCAAGTTTGCGATTCCGTTACAGGCCGTAGTGACGGAAAAATGAAAGAGAATTTAGAGAAAATCCGTCCGATGACAGTGAGGTAAGCAACTATGTAAAAGTCGCACGACACCCTGTATTTACATTGACGCTTTCCAGCCCTGGTGAGAGGTGACGGTAGCAGATGAGTGTAGAGAAATCATTGCACTGCTGACCATAAAAGTGAAACGAATGTCGCGAAAAATGTTTACAACACTGAGCAATGACGGATTCATGAACGTTAATTCATTGTTTTATTAGAGTTTAATCAGAATAAAATGAATCACATTATCTTGAAACGCTTTTCTCCTGATTTGGCTATAGTATTTCTAATTTGGTCATTATCTTTGCAAATCAATGTGATTGGACTATTAAAGAAATCAAATTGTAAATGTTATCAAAAATGGGAGACACATTTTATTTTTTACACTTTCGATTCATTTCGCCAATAGGTTTTTTCAAAGCTATTAGAACTCAACTTATCACAAGATTTTCCATATAAAAGTAGTTCACCTTGGACAGATTTATTTTGTAGGGCACTTTAAACTAGTAGTTGTGAACATTATTCAAAAATATATGTCTGCCGTCAGAGGCGAATGAACCGGTCGGTTTAAAACCTCTATAATAAATAAAAAAAATATGTCTGCCGTGCAGTGGAAATTTCATTTAAATCGGTCTATACAATACCGGGATCTAATCCTCTAAAGTAATAAGTGATGTTTCAATCGATATTGAATATTTTTATTGGAAACCCCTGCACTTTCTTTGATTTTAGAAAAAAGGCATAATTTGATGATATTTTCGAGTACTGACCATGTTTTGAGAGGAGCTTGTAAACATATAATCATAAAAAAATAATTGATTTAATTCTGTTATTTTTTTCGAATAGGTTTTGACTCCTGGTCTAGCGAAAGAGAGTTTCGTCAGATACCTCTCGGCCATCTCACCACCACATATAATTGATATTTTTTAAGTCTTTTTAAAATCCCAATAGAAATTTGACGATATGCTGCACACGGGCCACTGTCCGTTATTAAGAACGGTCCCAAACACCGACTCAAGGGCGTTAATTTAAAGCCCAAAATCGAGAACTAAGCCCCGCAGCAGATGAAAGAGTCATCATTTCTCCGCGTCCCGGTCGGTTTGCTAATGAACCACGGAGAACGGTCAAAAACAAAACAGCACCACCGATGGGACGATGACGATGGGATCGCTGCTGTAAAGGTATGCACGGGTGTGAGAAAAAAAAGGTAAATATCACTCATTTGTCATGGCTGCTGGGTTGGGGCTAGCTACTACTCTGCTCTGCTTTGTAAGAACGTCTTCGTTGCTCCCACTTAATGATCTTAAGCCCCCCTTCGTCCATCGTCGCCTCAGGTTCTACGGGACCTTCTTCGAAAAATGGGTGATCGGACCCGGGGATGTGCGCGTGTGAAGAACCATCGAAGCCCATAATCAACACCCAGATCACCTGGGACTAATGAAGTGATGATGATGATTATGATGACGATGGCTTAGTTTTTTCTTCAACCTTAATAGAAACATCAGCCGGAGGCGCTCGGATTTGATTAAATTTGTACGTTGCTCAGCGGCGGCAGCTAATCGTTTTGGCTTGCCTTATGGAAATCGACTTTCTGCTCATCACAGGTGAGCAGTAAAAGCGAAAGGAGGCCCAATTGGGCAGCCAATCGAAAAGGGATTACCATAATATCTGGTTCGACTTTATGATCCATCTCTTTCACCGATCGATTTCTAACGTCTTTCACACATTAATTAGAGCGCGAATCGGCGGCGGTGCGCGCGTGTGATTGGATGAAGATGACACATTTCTTTCTTCTCAAAATCGAAGGAAAAGTGGAAATCGGCCCCGAGAGACAGTTTTAATGGCCTCGAACGGAGATTCTCGGAGCAATTTCACCCCTGGTTGGTGGTGGAATAGGCGAAGAGCTCTCTCGGCGAGTGGCCCTGAGTGAGGTGCCGTTAATGGGCTCATAAAATTGTCACTCGTAAAATTTGGGATCGATTCGGAGCCACGCACTTGAATCCCCTGTTGTTTTTCGAGGTCTCGTTTTGTTTTTTGTCGGTTCTTGCTGATCCAAGACGACGACAACGACTTCGGGGTGCCATATAGTTAAGGAGTACAGTAGAGTATGCTGAAGAGCGATCGTGAAATATGTTGTGTCTTCTGTAGCGTACACAGTAAAAAATAAATTGATATCAGCCTAAGTGTCAATAACACGTGGAACAAAAATAACCTCAAATATCAAATTATGTGTCTCCACTAAGATTGCTGAACCCGTTACCACTTTCAGAAATGCTCCAAAATGTCACATTTTTTTCTACAAGCCGTCAAAAGTGTATACAATATCAATTTAATGAAATTAAAAAAAATTTAAACTATGATTCATGAAAAACTGCAATAAATCGATCCACCGAGCATGCAAAAGAGGACTTACAATTATCTATGAAACATATTTTTTTCCTTTTTAATATCGATTTAATCGATTTTTTTTTAATTCATTGTTTAATTTATATGACCAAATACAAGTCATCAAGAAGTATCGTTTCAGTAACGAAAATATTACGAACTTCATTGATTCATATTATTCAGTACCTATACATTGATTTTTGTAGTTAATAAAGCACAAAACTAGCTAACAGCTTGTAAACTTGCATGCAAGTTAAGTTGGCTAAAGCGAAAAATTATACAATTCCAACAATCAATCTCAAAAACCAGACGTGCTATGACGTTTTTGAAAACAGCAATAGATTCAACGATCCTAAATTAAGTTGCGACTTGTTGGAGTATGAGACAAAAACTTGTTCCGCAGTCTAATCGGATTTAAGTGAGTACGATCTCATCCATTTAGCAACAATATTCCGCTCAAAACATAATCGCATTGCTGAGTTGATTGCGTGTGTCTTTTTAGTGACTTGATAACTATGACCCTGGTCACTAAAAAGTCACTATTCACAACAAAAAGCCACTTTTTTCACATAATCGGTTATTGGAGTCACAATTTTCGGAATCTGATGATAAAACAAGATAATTGGGATTCGCCTTCCAAATTAAAACAGCAACACAGTAATGGCATTTATCCTGATACTATCTGGTCGGTGTTCAGACATACTGAACCAAGTGTTTTTTTTTATAATTTCAGGAAAACATACCCCAAGCGTTCGGAATAACGAAATATTGGCATTAATTGCTGTAATAATGGAACTTATCTGTTTGATGAAACATCTGTATCAAAACAGCATCGAAATAATCAGAATTGACGGAGTCCTAGACTTATCTTTGCAAGGTCAAAAATCATCATCATGAAGTGGAGGCAAACTGTCTAGATAAGGTATTTCAGAATTCGCTCTCATTTGATTTTGAAGCACGATCAAAGCAAGCGAAGAAAGGCATCATATCTGTATCGGTCCATGATCGGCAATGTTTCGCAAGTTGTAACAAGCTTGAGAGCGAGCGAGAGCCCTAAAGAGAGAGCGATGATAAAACCCATTTCTCTCGCTTATTTACCATTGGGGGTTGGCGTTTTATTTTACTGGCATGGCAAACTCCTCGAACATACGCTATCAATACAGTTCCCCAGGTTTGGAGCTTGTTTTGATGGTTTTTTTCATTCACTGTTATCCCCCCGATCAAGTCAGAGCTGTAGCAGAAGATGATAAACAGACTCTCATGATGTGTTGAGGATCATGATTGTTATATCGAACGATAAGTGAGAGAAACTCTCAATTTTCTCAGCATTCAATCCCTGATCCAGATAACTTCGGTGAATATTCAGCATAGCAATTTCTGGCGAATTATTTGCAATTTTTGGGCAGTTTTCATAGAGAAATTTGTGGTAATTCTTGTGATAATTGTTCAATTCTGACAAAACTTCGGAAACGTTTTTGGACTGCATTTTCTGATCGAGGTATTCGAATAAAGTTTGGCCCAAACCTAGGTCGTATTTCTGAGAAACTTGCCAAAGGAATTGCTTGCAGTTCTAGAGTAATCTTTGACAGTCGGAATGTCTGACCTACCTCTCGAGTAATCTTAGCAAAACACCTTCAGTAGGTAAGCCTCAAGCTTCGTAGAATTCTAACCATTATTTAAGGAATGCGCCAGGAACTTCTCCAAAATCTACCTTAATTTTGTTTCGAAGTTTAGTACGTATGTCTGTATAGTAATAATTTCATAGTATAGTATAGTAAATAATTTGAGACATTTAGAAATACGCCAGGCCGAAACATTTACACGAACTCTTAAGATTTCTTGTTTAGTTTGTGAATTCTTGCTTCTTACAGATTCTACAGAATCTGTATATCATATCTGTAGAATACAGTGGAATAAACTGTATAAGAAATCTGCATAAAATATTCCGTTCAAAATGTTCCAGGAATTCGTCCAGGTGCCCAGAAGGCTTCTGGAATATGGTTTATGTGACTATTTCAAAAACTATTGAAATAGTCTCCAACAAACTAGATTCATAAAATCTTGAAGATTGATATGTCGCAACTCTTGTTTCATAACCGGTCTATATATGTCCACTTTCCTGAGGGAACCAGGTACCCGGAAGACTTTCGGAATGTGGTCTATGTGACCAAAACCGATTGAAATAGTCTTCATCATAGTTTATTCGAAGAATCTTTAAGATTGATATGTCGCAAGCTCTGCTTCATAACTGTTACATCGAGCGATAAGTGAGAGATACTCTCAATTTTCTCAGCATTCAATCCCTGGTCCAGATAATTTCGGTGAAAATTCAGCATAGAAATTTCTAGCGAATTTTTTGCAATTTGTGGGCAGATTTCTTAGAGAAATTTGTGGTAAAAATTCTGACAAAACTTTGGACTGCATTTACTGATCGAGGTATACGAATACAGTTTGGCCGAAACCTAGGTCGTATTTTTGAGAGACTTGTTGAAGGAATGGCTTGCAGAAGTTCTAGAGTAATTATTGACAGTGGGAATGTCTGACCTACCTCTCGAGTAATCTTAACAAAACACCTTCAGTAGGTAAGCCTCAAGCTTCTTGGAATTCCAATATTCCAATATTCCGCTCAAACTGTTCCAGGAATTTGTTTAGGTGCCCAGAGACTTCTGGAATGTGGCATATGTAACTACAGTCAAACCTCCATGAATCGATATCTGAAGGGACCACCGACTCATGGAAATATCGACTAACGGAACAGAAATAGCTGTTGGATGGATAGACATCGACTCATGGAGGATTCACTGTATTTCAAAAAACTTGAAGATTGATATGTCGCAAGCCCTGCATCATAACCGGCCCATTTATTGCCACTTTCCTGAGGGTACATGTGTCCGGAAGCCCACCGGAATGGGGTCAATATGACTAAAACTGATTGAAATAGTCTCCAATATTCTTTATTCGAAAAATCTTGAAGATTGATATGTCGCAATCTCTGTTTCATAACTGGTCCATATATGACCAATTCTCCAGAGGAACCAAGTGTCCGAAAGACTATCGAAATGCGACCAAAGTGACCAAAAATGTCCTAAGTGGTTTAAAGTGAGCTCGTTTTGATAAATCATGGAGAATGACATGTCGAAGTCTAAGTTTCTAAAGCATTTTATAAGAGGATCGTCATCCGGGAAAAAACCTACCCCACTGCACCCCGGAATAACTCCGGAACCATGTGACCAATATCATATCTTTTCTGACATATGAAAACTAGTGACGTGACCGGTCCCGTTAGCGGTAAAATAAAAAAAAAGCTTCAGAAACAACGGAGATATGATTATTTGAGTCGTTTTAGGAATGCTCAAAAAGAATCAAGAGAGGATAAGAGCAAATATAGGGAAACCTCCATGATCGATGTTCCACAACTCGATATCGACTCATGAAACCAACAAAATTTCATGGTTACTATGATGGTCCCCTTAAACTGCGTTCCAAAGCATTTCTGTTCCATTACTCGATATTTCCATGTGTCGATGGTTCCTTCAGATATCGCCTCATAAAGGTTTGACAGTATGGCCAAAAAAAAAAAGATCACATAGTCATTGAAAAGTAACTTTAAAGCTAAAAACATAATTCTGAAATATGCTTTAAAACAAAAATACGTTCATTATAGCTGAGACAGACTCGCGAAGTGGAAAAATATCAACGTCGTATGCAGCCTAGATTTCGCTGGCACGAAACGTCAAATGCAGCCCGTCGTTTTTATGGCTGAAAAAGTAAAACATATTGTATTCAAAATGAACTGTTACTAAAAATCTCAGTCAACGGAGCAGTTTTCCAAAGATACTGATAAATCTAAATACAAGGCTAGTTATTTCTTATGTCTGCAACGTTTGCTGGCATTAAATTTCCCTCAAAACCCTATTTTTGCTTCGGTGTGATGCAAACGCAATATTTGTTTACTGAGATGTCCATGTGAGGGTTTAAACGGCTTGCGAATGATTGATGTAAACACAGAGTGGAATAAGAAAAAACTCAGCAATCAAAGGAAAAGAAGACCGTCTCCGCGAGTCTCGTCTCAGCGTAATAGTGAACAATCATATTATGTGAAAAAGGGGTGGACCTGATGTAGTGGTTAGAGAACACGCCTCTCACGCCGAGGACCAGCGATCAAATCTGATCCCCAAGACAGTCAGTTATAGCGACATCTTTTTTTTCGAAAAAAAAGTAAAGCCATTGCACAATAGTCCGAATCGACATTTTAGCAGGAAAAAGGTGTTTTCTCTGTTCTCGTTAATTTAAAACGGTCGATGTCTTGAGAGAAGTTATTCGTAATTGAGTTTTGCATCTTCTAACAACAAAGTTGACTAGGGTGGCCCTTATTTAAGTTGAAATTTTGACGCACACTTTTTGTTTGAAGAAATTTGAGGCTGTGCTCTTCTGTAAACTTCAAGAAAATGTTGATTTTAACAAACTTTGTCGGAGACACTGTTGATCTAACTCTTCATTTGAACTAATTAAATCGATTTTGAAAGTTATTTTCAGTTCTACGTGAACGTGGTCTTCAAAAGAGCTGCAGAGGAAGTAATGATACACATTTTCGCAGAACATCGCAAGTTTATAATTTGATTTAAATTATAAGCAGTTTTAAGTGAAAAACTATGAAATCTTCAGATGCCAATAACTCATGGAGTTGGTTCGATTTTAAGTTAAATTCTACAACTTTGCTGAAGGCAGCACGCCGGTAACTTTCAAATTTTGTGAGTAACAGGCGATTTTCGAGTTCTTAAGTGTATTTTTTTTTTCAATTTACAAAAATTACGTTCTCACAGTTTTTGCCTATTGTATGGTCTTTCGAATGCCATTAAAAGAAAAAAATCGAGTTATGGGCATCTAAAGATTTCCTAGTTGTTCACTTAAAATTACTTATAACTTCAAAATCACAAGAATTACAAACTTGCGATGTTCAGCAAAAATGTGTATCATTACTTCCTTTGCGATTCGAAGATCACGTTCACGTAAAACTGAAAATAAAAAAGCTAGACAAAAATAACTGATTTTTCGCTTAGCTTAGCTTAGCTTAGCTTAGACTGACTACACATATCAATGGTTGCTATTCCGTGATTGACCGAAGTCAGTGAAAATGCACAAAGAATCAACTAGAAGTTCGGCTGGGATTGGCCATAATCTTCTTCAATGTGCATAATTCAGTGCCTCTATTTATACAGGGTCAATAACGGCGCCGGCCACGTCCTTGCAGTCAGGTGGGATTGGGGGAAGGAATGTTAGTGTGTAACCTTTGCTATTTGGAGACCGTGTTTGCCTCTGCATCTCCACAAAGGTTACTGGGAAGGATGTTTGTTAATGGGGAGGATCGTTGGGTCAAAGGATTCACTTTGATAAGTGATTAGACCATGATAAATAGTTTTCTGTCAAATGTAAATATGCTTTTATGAAAATATAATATTTTCATTTGATATGAACAATTTCTATGTAGGGAAAGTGTACCAGCCATGGCCATAGTGGCTCCCTAATTGGCCACATGCAAAATTTGGCTAACTTTTACATTTTTAATCTTTTTGAATGTTTTAACATGAAGATTTATTCTTTATTTTACTGCTAAAACCCAAAAGATTTTCCAAAATGTGAAGGCATTCAAGATATCACGTATGGCGAAATAGGGAACCACTATGGCCACAACTGGTACACTTTCCCTAAAGGAAAATTATGCCGACACTTGAGGTGACGAACCATTCAAAGTTTGTTGAAGAAATATCTAAATGTAACATTACTACAGCTGTCAGGACAAAAGCATGTGTTATTATATTTTACTTATTTGAAAAGAAACAAAAACTCGATTGGCTGGAACATCATAGAACACTCTTATTCTTATGCCGACACTTACAGTGACGAACCATCCAAAGTTTGTTGAATAAAGTGAACCTTTCGCAAGTCTACACTTGTAGTGTCGAACCATTCAAAGTTTTTTTTTTATAATTACAAAAATAAAGATAAAAAGAAAGGGGTGTTTGGAAAACAAAAAAATGTTAAACATAAATAATTCATGAATTAGAGTTTATGTCGACACTCACAGTGACGAACCATTCATAGTTTGTTGAAAAATCATATTTACGTCCTACCGTTGTAACGATTAAATGTACAGTCATACATATTTTATAGATTAGAAATAGTAGCATGAAACGAGCTCACCAATTGATCCGTCACTGACTGAGCAGCAACAATCCACATTTAGCTTAAATCGTTTGCCCGGCTATATAAAAGCACTCAGAGAAAACAGGCGCACGACCCGAGAGGGAAAACAACTGACGACTGCTCGGGCTTTTTTAACGCACTGCCAAGGAGCAATCGTCAAGGTCGAAGATCAATCAGAACTAACCGATCGCGGAACTTTTTCACTTCACTCGACCGACGCGCGACATGTTCGATCCTGCCCTCGCCACCCGCTCCCGCAGAAGCAAGTGTCAAGGTCGGAAGATCAAACAGAACTCAAAAAGCTAGACAAAAATAACTGATTTTTCGGGTTAAAAACTTTCTAAATTAATTTACTTAGTTCAAATGAAGGGTTAGGTCGGATCATTGTGCATTGGTCCTGAGATGAACTAACAACTGAAAAAACAACTTGAAACTGAAAAAGTAAACCTAGAATGAATTCTTACAAAAAATATTGAACTAATTTTCTACTGAGTTTCAATGAAGTTCCTTGAATAATATTTTTGAAACAGTAGTGAATCTCCCAAATCATGGTGTCGACTCAATTTTGAAAATTAAATTCCCTGACCTTCCCTGACCTTCCAGTCGTTTTCAGAAAAATTCCAGATTAATTTAAATCGTAATGAGTACGATTTGTAGAAGACTACTTTTGCATGATGTATATTTAAGCAAAGGTTTTACTTTACTCAAGTACACCTGTCAGATAATTTGCACACTTGAGAAATTACTTTCAGAACTGAAAAATTCGAATGAATAAAGTGGTAAAACCTGAGTAGACGTTTAGAAAGTCCTTAGTCACTAAGTTACATAGTTTACTAACTCAGAAATAATTTCACAAATTTCAGACATAAACGTCAATTTCGTCATCTTCCGCTATCTGAGTATACCAAATATATATGTAAAACGCAAAACTATAAAGACAAAATATGCTATATTGAGTAAAAAAAGTGCTCCAGAAATTTGGCCAGCTATTTTTTTTTTTTTTTTTTTTAGGTAAAATTCTAGGCATGCCGAAGAACATTCTCGAAAAATGCAATAGTGATTTTTCTCTTGGAATTCTCAAACGTATTTTTTCAGTTTCTATTGCTCCAGGAACTCTTCTAACATTTCCATCAGAAGCTCCCCAACGTTCTTGTATCTATACATACTTCTTTAATTTCCAAAGGGATTGTTTCATAAACTGTTCCAAATACTCTTACTTTAGTCTGCCAAAAACTAATCCAAAAATTACGGTAAGAATTCCAGTAATTACACCAGCAGAGGTTTATCTATTTTTTTTTTATAATTTCTTGAAGTCTTCAAGTTTTCAAGAATAACATTTGGAGTTCAGGAATACTTTGGAAAGGTTTTTTTTTTTCAGGTATCACAAAAGCTTTTTTTTATTCATTTATTTTGAATGCTTTCGATAATTATTCGTTACAAGTAATTTGTTTTACTCAATAGTTTAGACTTTCGATAATTCGAAGAAATTTATCTATAGATTCTTGAAGAACTGCATTCAGGGATTCAATGATGCGCTAATAAAAAGTTTTATTGCTGTATCTCTTAATTTTGTCGTGCCTTCAGCAATGTACTGAGGAACGAATTGTTCAACAAATTCTTCTATGAGTATCTGCAAGAAATCTTACAAAATTTCAATGGATTATTGAAGGAATTCCTTCAAACCAAACTCCTAGAGTGTCTGCTTTCAAGGAATATTCTGGATTACTAAAGAAATTCATGTCGAGGAATTATTCATCAAAAATCTTGCAGAAATTCTTAAAGTTATATCTGTTCTAAAGGAATTGCAGAATAAACATTTTGGAATTATTAGAGAAATTTTATGTGGATTTCGTAGAAGAATTTCTAAATTTTTGGGGAGTTGGTCCAATCGATAACTTTGCAGACAATCTACTCGTTTTATGTTGCAGTATAGTATCGATGAATATTTCTTCCCTGGATTCTAGTGAAATTCCATGACTATGTAAGTTTTTTTTCAGGTAGTCGACACCTTGTAAATTATCCTCCGAAAACGTTTGTTTCAGACTTCTTCTATAACATATACTTAGGCCAGAGATCCCTCCTGGTTCTCCACCGAGAATGACTCTAGAAATTTCGATAACAAATCGTTAAACAAATCTGACGAAAAATCGTCATAGGTTTCAACCCAACTATTTAAATACCTCACTCATGAAATTCTGTCAAAATTGTTCTACAAAATCTAACCCTAAAATAGTGACTTTAGTGGCCAATTCATTTACTTTTTTTGTGAAAATACTGACTTTTTAGTGACCACCCAGGTAACCATAAGCCTTATATCGGACCCAATCCGGCTTATATACTGCCGTGTATCCCAAGTCAGTCCCATCTGCATTTTCATCAAAAATGAGTTGATAGCAGTTTTCAATATATCTTTCTATGATCTTTCAGCTAGATTAACGAGACAACACAATTTGTTCGGAAAAAATATGAAAAAACACCAACTAGTATTGTCCCATTTTGAAAAGTAACCGCTATCTAACCCACTACAGATTTCCGCACTGTGTAGCCCTAATATGAATCGTGTTTTTGGTCATCCTTATATTTTTGAAGTGAAAAGCAAACTATGAAAGTTTCATCTAGTTTCAAAAATATTCAAATTTTGTGGATTTTTTTGAAGTTTCGTATGAAAAACGAGTTTGTAAACTTCTTAGTCTATTTTCTCAATGCCTACTTTTTACAGATGCGACTGATTTGCGATTCACGGCAGTATAGTACTATTTAACGGCTTATTAGCATTAAATTAGCCGTAAAACAACATTTTGGTCCAACATACGGCTTATTGGTTGTCTGGACAGCTTTACCCATGTCTAGGGGCAGCGTATTTTCGTATCCAGACACATATTTTCATGTCTATAAGCAGATTTTTTTTTTTTTGGAAAAAAATGTGCTTCGATATCATTTTTCAGTCACTATTTTGAAAATTTTAGCCACTAAACTCACTATTATACAACTGTCTACTGGCTGGCATTAGATTGGCGAATATACTAAGAAACTCATTTTGAGTTGCATCATTTGCTTCTATCGCAGTTCTATCGTTTGCTTGATCCAGATTTTCTGCTTTCACCGGCTATGTAATTTTTCAACTTATTTTTTACTGTGTAGATAAAATGTGTTTCGGGCCAACTTTGAGAAACTTTTATAGATCTATAAGTTCCAATGTTCCAGTTATCATATTTATACGAACCATGCTATTTAAAGAAAGCCTGTATCAGCTTTCATTCAGCAATCAGAGGTTCGTTGTCTTTGGTGCTCAAGTCTCTTTCCCAAGCGTGCGCCTGGCTCCAATTTTTAATTAAAAACCCCATAAAATTTGTGATTTAAACATTTCTCTGCGTTATCTCACTAACAACCGGTAGCTAACCACCCGAAATTCCGACCAACTTGGAATCAGATACGAAACCACCGACTCACTGTTACAGTGAATTTTCCCTGAAACCGAATCGCTCCAAAATCATCCATAATTAAGTTCACGAAACTGCTCTCGAAACTACGTTTAAAGTGGCCACCTCCGGGAAACGACCTCGCTGCTGCCAAACGGACCTGCAGTTTTCGAGGTACCACCTTCCATTCCAGAGCGACCACTAATTAATTATTAAATAGCCTCGCTCCGTGCCAACGCAAGAAAAAAAGTTTCGAAAACAATTTTCCGCGAATTTCTCCTTAAATTCAGCCTCGGTTAGAATCGACCGTCTCACCCGTCCGCGTCCCCTGAGCCGGGGTAGGCCCGCAAGCAAAGACGTCGAAATTATTTTGAATGATTTTCAAAAAAAACGAAAATAAAATCCTTGACGCTTATCGAAGTCGAACCACACTCGAGCTGCAGAGAGCAGCAGGATGATGGGCGAACAAAAGAGTACCCAGCACCAATACCAAGCCAACAGCCGGACAGAACCAGCAGCAGGTTCGTCTTTAGCTGAACAAATAGCAATTAATTCAATTTACGTGTCAGCTGTTGGCCGATTTTTTCCTCAGTTTTTTCGACGCACATTTCTGCCTGGTCAGCATCAGCTTGCTTGAGAGGCACCACCAAGCACCGGCGCGGAGTATAATTCACACGCACTTTTTTATTTATTGTAGCAAAATACACCTACCCGAGGTGAAACAGCAGGAAAACTCGACAGGAAGGGCGTTTCCGTCCATAATTCGTGTCACCTGAGAGCTGGCTGGGTACCGACGGGAATAAAAATCGCCGGGGCGTCAGTAGCATGTTTGATAAAATTTACCTAGCCTAATTTAGAAATCTACTGCCTATCTACTGCTATCGATGTAGCCTCGAATCACTAATCGATCGATTTACATTATAGTTTGAATTAAAAATAATTTCGGCTCCGTAATGTCAAATGCTGCATGAGCCTTTTAACTTTTTTCAATTTTTAAAGGAATTCATAGTCAGGAGTAATTAAATGTATACTCAGACTCAATCTGTTTAATCGTCCAACTTGGTTGGTCTCTTTCATGGAAAATCATAAAACATTATTTTTTTCTATTTTTCACTAAATTCGAAAAAAAGATTTTCTGTAAATTTAGCCAATTGACTGAAAATTTACGATTCATTTATTAAAACTGATTGTAAACTGAACTGAAAAAACGGTGTTCAAAATCACAAATCGTGAAAGGTCATGAGAAGCATAAATTGCTTATGTATTTATCAATCATAATGATGGTTACATCAATATTAATCAAGAAATCCACACGATCGTAACACCAAGAATAAAAGCACTTACGTCTGAGAAAAGAATTCACTAACAGAAGGCCAGCTCCCAAAGCATCTATTTTGTTATTTTACTAGCGTTATTTTAGTGGTTCAAAAATGAGTGAGTAATTCATGATTTCATGAATTTTATTCATGGTATTGACTGACAAAATTCACGGTTACATGAACCTTCACAAAAAACTTCGAGAAAATGTTTTATTTTTAGTTATTTTGATTACCGATGTTTTCAGTTAGCATATTTTCTTAAAAACTGGCAAAAGGGTAAGGTTGTACCAATTTTAAAACCTGACAGAAAAAATCCGTCGGAACTTCAAGCTAAGTTCAAATATCTTGCAATCCCCAATCAGTAAACATTTGAAAAAGTTTTTTTGCACATGATGCTTCACATCAAGAATTCAACATGGACTTGTCAGTAACTAATGCGTTTTCTCATCTCGATATTTGTAGTTTGATTCCAGGCCGCAGTGTTTGGAGTAAAAATACATCATTTGATAGCTCACGATCGAATATCGTATGAGAATAAAATCCTTTCATTTGATAAAAGTTTAGATTAATCTTAAGACACTCTTAAAAACAGCTGTAACAGTGTTATAGCGCTGAAGCGAACTTTTGGGATAATCAGTCGATATTTTATTATTATTGGCTGCTATTCAAATACTAAATTTGAATTATCATGTTATTCCACGGGCAAAGTTTAAGTTATTACTTTCCGTTAAACTTTCATGCTCCCAAAAATTAAAACAAGTTTAATTATGAAGTTCTTTACCTCCACCAAGATTGTTTGAAAGCAAACAATAGCATGTAAACTAGATCTGATTGATGCACAACTTTCTTCACACCAGACAAAAATCTCTTTTTCCACACTACAACCCGTATAAAACCGAAAAAATATCATTAAAACCGAATTGATCGAATGCTAAACTCACAAACTGTCTGAATTTTCCTCAGTGCACACACATTTTTCTGCTCTCGGAATCTATTTTTCCCGGCTACGCAAAAATTCAGCTAAGGATTCATTTCAGTTCTTTCTTGCTGTTGCTACTTTTCATTTAGAAGGAGTTTGTTTTTTTCTGGCTACCGGCGGTCTAAATAAAAGAAATATTTCAAATAACAACAACGCTTTCTAGAGAGGGGAAAACTTAAGGGGCTAAGGCTTTAGAACGGCTTGAAATAAAAGGCGCTTGTAAATAAGATAATTCAACTGTTTAAAAGCTACAAAATAGAGAGAATCCAAATAAAAATGTACAAATTCATATCAAATGTTACAAAGAAAAAAAAAATGAAATTAATATCACACTGTGTTTTCTTCCTCTTGCAATTTGATTCTTCACAATCTTGAATTCCGGGATTCGATCGGAAAGGGAACGGGTCAAACTTAACAACGTACAAACACGTTTTGGGAAGCGAGAACTCAATAACCGGACGGGTTCGGGTCGCTGCAACGGGAACTCCCAGAAGTTCACGTTATCGCGATACGTCCGCGAAGTAGGGGGTGGCAAAGTGAGGATTAGAGTGGCGATATGTCCATTAAATGATTAGTTCTATCGGTACTAACACAATTGCTGATGTGATGATGAAGCTGATGTCCTAGACTACTGCCGGCTTCGGTGCCCGTGGGAGACACCGAGGACGGTGCGTTGAGGTTATGGCCAAGGCTGAGACTGCTACAACTGCTGCTGGAACCACCGGCACCGATGGTAAGACCGGTGCCCCCGCCATTGCTCAGATGATGATGGTGGTGATGGTGATGATGATGCCGGTAGGACGATAGCGGCGACGAGGACGAAGATGAGGATGATTGCGTTGGAGGCCCCGCCGGATGGCCGTGGAACAGTGGCGGACCAGTTCCGGAGTTGAGCACCGGCGATAAAGGCGGTGCCAGCGCTCCCGGTGAAGATGAGGTTATGGACTGCAGACCAACGGAACTGGCCAAATCTCACATGTGCGAGATGGGAGCCATCGTCCGCAGGACTTGCTGCTGTTGAGATTGAAGATCGGGCGACGCACTATGCTGATAGTGCTGCATTAGATTCCGTTGATGTTCTGCGCTTTGCATGTCTGGCACGTGGTACATATTGATGAGATGGCTTAGATCCGGCCCGGTAGGTTGTCCATACTCACGTTTCATTATCAGATTGTTGTTGGTTGACGTAGGACTAGGTGACACGGGCTCTGACTTCACACTGGAATCACTGGGACTATGACTTTGGCAGGAGATTTGGCTGCCAGGTTGGTTCAAGCCGTAGGGAGATCCTGGCTGCTGTTGGATTGAACTGTATGGTGATCCCGGTTGCTGCAGACCATATGGAGACGTTTGTCCACCCGATACGGTTCCGTACATACCGTAGCTGGTCGCATTCATGTAGGAGTTCAGTGAACCCGTTGAGGCGGCGTTGTGCATCTGACCCATATCGTAACGGTGATAATTGCTCATGTAGTGTGACTGTGATTGATACGCTGCCGCCGACGCATCGTGCATCATGTATCCATTTGGCATGTAGCCGTTGGGAGGCATCTGGTACATATCACGATTGGCAGCAGCCGCCGCGGCCGCTTGTTGTGCCGCCGAAATTGTATTGGTATTCCGGATTGTATTGCCTTCGCTAGATTGCAGCAGTGAACCTACCCCAAGAGGATACTTCTCCTTGGTTTTCGTCAGAGTCTTCGTCTTCCGACGTGGACGGTACTTGTAGTCGGGGTGTTCCTTCATGTGAACCGCTCGCAATCGTTTCGCTTCGTCGATGAACGGACGCTTCTCCGTTTCCGAGAGATCCTTCCACTGCGCTCCCAGTCGTTTCGAAATTTCCGAATTATGCATCTTTGGATTGTCTGAAGCCATCTTCCGGCGTTGACCACGTGACCACACCATAAAGGCGTTCATGGGTCGTTTTACACGGTCGGCATTCAATTGCGCTGCTTTGCTAGTATTGTTATTATTGTGATTTACAGTGCCTCCAACGCCTGTGTGACCATGGTTCTGACCGGAGGAGGTGATGTGATGGTTGCCGAGTCCTGTCGTTGGAGGAGTCTGTTGCTGGGATGCCTGCGATGGTCCATTAGGACTAAGGCCGGAACCAGGTTGCAGTGGAGAGCCATGTGGATTCGAATGGGTTTGTCCATAGGAATTACTATTGTTGCTATGCGACAGATGCTGCTGATGGCTCAAATGTTGCGCCTGATGACCCAGCTGTGATTGACCGATGTTCATCATGCTCAGCGACCCCAACGCTCCGTACGGAGACGACGAGTGACTATGCAGAGATGAAGCATGATGCGGCGGCATTGTGGCGTGCAGTATGCCGCCTTTCATATCAGACTCCATGGTCAGCATATCGTCGGCGGTGCTTTGCCTGTACGCAAACAGTTTGAAGGTCTTCAGTTAAAAACCACCGAGGAAAAATATAATACACAACCACACCCGCGAACGGATTTAATCCTATAAGCTGTAACCGCCGCAGCGCGAAACACGTTAGTCTTCCTTGTTATTCAGTACCGTTGATCCCCACAGAAAACAACACACATCATCCAAACATAGATAAATCCACAAACATTTAGCATGCTCTTCTTCGCCCACGAACAATCATTATTCCCGCTTAACAGGCTATCACCCTCAGTGACGATTCTTCTGGTCACTGACACTGACTCGGCTTTAAAGTCGCAACTTTAATTCAAACAATTGCTTCTTTGTTAATTGAAACCTTCACCCCCTTTGGATTTTCACTACTAGTGGCCGGGTTCTATTGTTAGTAGTTTTTCTTTTGTTTTGCCCACGTGCTGTCTCACTCACACTTTCGATTCACACGGGAGCAGCCATTCACTGTCTCGCTCTATTGTTATGTACTTCGACGCTTCTACCTCCTTGTACACTTCGGCAGACCGGGTCCGTGCGCCAATTCAATTGATCGATAGTACAAAAACCGAAATAATCATAATCATTACACAACAACAATACACACACGGAGAGAACAATTCATTGACCATCGGGCACGAGCGAATACTCGGGGTCTACTACGAGAGGACGTCACTCACTTTCACGATCTCTTGACGCGCACCGTTCGAAGATTATAGTTTTCCTCTTAACGAGATTCGAAATCCCGACGCATCACACGGATATAAATTCTTGCACTGATTAAACCGAGAAACAGCTAGACTTTTCCACGCGGAACCGTCGAAATGCCGTTCACTTGATATTCAGAGGAAACGATATGAAAACCGCGCTACAAAAGCTGACGACGAGATCGGCCGCAAAATGCCTCTATACAGCTGCGAACTGAGCACCCTTCTGTTTCACTGTGAGCACTTGGGAAAACCTGATAGCAGCCAACAGCTCAACCGAACCAGACTCTGGCAATGTACCCCCACTACCGTAAAACGCCTGAAGCGGCCGCGCCTGTCGACCCCGAACGGACCAATCACAGCCAACTCGTCTACCTACACCGACCTAAAGCGGAACGCGTAGTTATGCTCGCACCGTAGCATATCTACCTCTGTATGAGTTGATTAATATGCTGCTCGTGTCAGCGTTCTCTTCCATTACACACCATTCGAATGTACCCATAGCATAGCATCTACACATACCCGCGCATAACTGGTTCGCCGTAGACAGACTGGCTAGCACAGTCGCGAACACGAAATTCCACTTCTCACCACCAAGACGAAACGCAGACTCAAGCATACATGCACGATGAGAAGAGGCGTGGCCAAAATCAACCCCCGCTTTCGGGTGAGCACGCTCTCATGCGAATGCCATAAACACACCACGCGTACACCGTTGCCACTTTTGCCATTCTCTCTTGCTATAAAAACGGCGCATCCGATATTGCGACGGTTTAAGGTCAAGCCAATGCGATAGAATGCTATAAAGCAAGAAAAAGGTGCCTAAAGCGCATAGATCCATCGGAGAATCGATGGAAAGGCATAGAAACCAATATATTTATTGCGATTGGAATGTTGGTTCGTCTCCTCTCCGTACCCTGTCGATTCGTAAGGGGGTTCCATTCGAGATTTGTGTGAAATGAAAAATCACTTTATGAATTAATGCCCTGGTTGGATTTTTTTTGCGAGTCTTGTGCTTTCTCCGCATGCGAATAGGAACCAAAGCAGCCCTCGGAGTGGTATTCCACTTACACCACTACACGTGTTCTAGCGAGCACAGGCCACTACAAGGGAGACCTGATGGCGACGGTGGAATTGGAGTTGACCATAGACGAGATAGACCGAACTGCGATTGTGAAGCCCTGGTAGGAGGGATTCGGGAAGGGTGCGGGCATGTGGTGCGTTGACGACACCGAACCAGTTGTTTGAACTTTCTGCTTGAAGCTCTGTCGGTGAGCACGAAATTTCCACTTTGAAATTCAAATTACTTTAAATAATAATAGTTTTTATGCGTTCCCCATTTCCCAGATGACCCCGCTGCTAACTGATCCCGGTTCGAGTTCCGCACAGAGGGTTCATCCACGTGATTTCAGGACAGTCAACGGCAGAGATTTACAAGCTTTGCGTCGCATTTCAGTTGCTGGTTGGATTTGGAAGAGAAGTATTAGTCATGGACACATCAGTCGACTAAGAACTGAATAACCACTTGAAGAATTTAACTTTAGATTAAGCAATGTAGAGCTTGATTAAAGTTTCATCTTCATCACCACATTTTCATCAATAACGCGAAAAAAAATCTGTGAACTATAAATACAATCAGGTCTCATATTAGACGCTGTCACCCACTTTACGCCCACCGCAATTTCCCAGCTGTCGTTCAATTGATTTGAGTGAAATTTGAAAAATCAGCTTCATATGATTGAAAACAGTTGAGAATTTGCAGTGGGATGAAAGTGGGTGGCAGCGTCTAAAAGGAGACGTGACTGTAATTTGAGTAATTACACGGTAACAATAATTGTGGATGTACCGTTTTGGTTCAAAATCCCGACAGTCTGTTTTGTATGAGAAACATTTCACACAAAATGTTTACAGTTTTGCCGTTCAAAAGTTCCCAGTTTTTAAGCTCGATTTAATGAGCATTTTCTATAGATATCAATGAAAGTTTATAATGCTCAACTGCCATAGGCGTCATTCTAGTGGTTTAGTGATTTCAATTGTGCCTTTTGATCTTCGTGACCGTGCGGTTAATGTTACCAAGCATTTAGACGCATCGTTCCAAGGAATGAGGGTTCGATTACAGCTTTAGTCCGGAAAACTTTTCAGAACAGTATTTCGGTTGTGCCACTGGGCGTCGCATACTAGTCCGTTTTGAAAAACAAAGCAACAGTAAAGAAGCGTCCGGAATAAGAATTATGAAAAGTCAACTCATTTCTATTAAATAAAAATTATTCATGTTGCATAATCAAAATATTCAAAAAAAGTAAAGTAAAGTAAAGTGTTTTCAATACTCGATAACGCGGAGGAATCATACAGAAAGATTTATATTACACATCATAACAAAAATTACATTTTCGCTTGTCCCAAGGATAAACACGGTGTGCCAGAAACCGTTATTAACAGAAAAAAATGTCCATGAATTCGGCACCTAGCATTCGAAAGATATAGTATTCAAGCATCTTCTCCGTGAATTTGAAAATATTCTAACGAGGGAATCGAAAGTTATAGTGATTTGAAGGTTTTAAGCTATTTTGCATGGGATATTCACATGCTTATAAATATTGCTCAACGGTGCATCATTATTAACTTGTAAAAAAGCCAAGTAACCATCAGCTTTGCATTAAGCATTCAAAACATGTGATATCCAAGCATCTTCCCTGTAAATTTGAAATCATTACGTCAAGAAAATCAGAAGTTATAGTGATTTGTATATTTACCATTATTTCTATGAAGTCTAAATTAGGGCTGATTTATACGCCTTTGTTATGAAAGTGTACGTAATTTACAAATAAAAATGTCTATAGGACTGACCTTCGGCATTCAAAAGATATAGTAGTCAATTATCTTCACAGTTAGTTTGAGATTATTTTATCAAAAGACAACATAATTAGAGTACTCTGAAGTTTTGGAGTCATTAAGATTTTTTTCAATCGTTTGAAATAGTGTTCGCAACACGCATTTAATAATTTCAACACAAATTAACTTAACAGATTTGCATTCAACTTATATCTAACATTGAAGAAATGCAGTGTTTCGTTAAATCACAAGCAAATGGGTTCGTTTTTATGAATTTTGTTTCATTTCTGCGCGTTTTGCGGGGCAGTGTTTCATTATGACCCAAATAAGCATATTGGTGAACATGAACAATTTGAAAGTGGCACCATGTTGCTCAGTCGAGGTTGGATTATCACCTAGTGAGATCATTTTATGCTAGTGTTTTAAATAAGTTAAATATGATGGTTCACATTTTATTCATGACAGCGAAGGGGATACGTTTATTTATGTGTTTGTTCAAATAATAGTTAGTAGGAGTTTATTGTAGAAATTAACCTTGTTTCATGTTTTGCAAAATATGTAAATGCATTAAGCCTTCTATTTTGTTTAGTTCCTAGAATTATTGGATACTATGAGCGTTGGCTTTTCCTTAAGATCAGGGATGCCAAGTAAATTTTTCCAAAATCTGGAAGATTTTGAAAATTTGTCTGGAAAAGTCTGGATCGCTTATGTCGTATACGGAGAACCTTACAAATTATTTACAAAACCTTACAAATTCATTCCAAATTTTATCTGGCTCTTCCAGATTTCTGCCAAATGGGGCCTCAAAAATATGGAATATTCCAGACAAATCTGGAAGGTTGGCAACGCTGCTTTAGATACTGATAGATTACTTTTTGGATTGATGCTGCATGATTTGCATCATGCGAAATCTTTGAATAGTTCGTCATCAAAGGTATCGTCATATTGATTCAGTCATGTTTTGTTCATATAAAAGGAATAGTTTTTATTTTATTAAATTTATTATGTTGATGACTTCGTTATGTTTTAGGAGAGGTATAACGGGGTATAACCAGTGAAAATGATGTGATCATCCCTAGGACTTTTGTAATTAGGCGTTTTGTTTACCAAGACGAATCTGTAATATAACCACTTCCAATTTTCCAAACTCCCATTGACTTCTCGTGGAAGTGCAGAGGATTCCAACGGCTTCCTCAAAGATAGTATCACGTAAATATTTATTCCACAACCCCAATTTTCATGTATTAGGACACAGCAGGACGCGGTATTACTTAGTACAAGGAATGAGAATTCCATTACGAGAGTGCTGCGACTAATCCTAAGTAACATCCGTTGGTTCCTTGTGCATGTATAGTTGCTCTTGTAATAACGGAGAAGCAACAGTAGGCGATCAATCACGCTATTAAATCACATTGATCAACATATTGATAAGAATTTGTTGGAATTAGTAGTGGTAAAAACATTGAACGTGATAATTTAATACTCAAAATTTACTCTATTATAGGTTCAAAACTTCAAAGTACTTTAGTTGTATTGTCTCTAGATAAAGTATTCTCAAACTAACTGCGAAGATGCTTGAGTAATCATCTTTTGAATGCCGAGTGTCAGTCATATGGACATTTTTATTTGTAAATTCTGTGCACTGATATAAAAAAGCTCTAATTTAGACTTCATAGAAATAATGGTAAATATACAAATCACTACAACTTCTGATTTTCTCGTCGTAATGATTTCAAATTTACAGGGAAGATGTTTGGATATCACATGTTTTGAATGCTTAATGCAAAGCTGATCGTTACTTGGCTTTTTTACAAGTTAATAATGATGCACCGTTGAGCAATATTTATAAGCATGTGAATATCCCATGCAAAATAGCTTAAAACCTTCAAATCACTATAACTTTCGATTCCCTCGTTAGAATATTTTGAAATTCACGGAGAAGATGCTTGAATACTATATCTTTCGAATGCTAGGTGCCGAATTCATGGACATTTTTTTCTGTTAATAACGGTTTCTGGCACACCGTGTATTAAATTATGTGTCTCAAATAGATTTGGAGTTGCTGGACCTGATTCCGTATCCAGAAATGTGCCAGCACGTCACAATTTTGAGCTACAGGTTGCCAAAGTTGCATGAAACACTGGTTTCATTGATATTTACATTAAATTTGAAGTATGATTTATCAAACTTTTCAGTGATCCTATCAATCAAGCATGAAAAACAGAATTTAAAATTCCGTTTAAAATATGATTTGGTTGAAATTTCACGATTAAATTTAGATTTAATAGACATTTTCAACATTCTTCGTTACTCTTATATAGCAAAATACAAAATTTGAAATTTGGGTGACGAACTACAAATAACTTGAACTACCTAAGTTGGGGATGCTGTATTCCAGCTTCTGGTAGTCCGAATTGACTGAAATTTGGATGACCATCTACAAATAACTTGAAATTCTGCCTGTAAGGGAATTATTACATTGCAGTTATTTTACATTGATTTTCAGAGGGTTGTTCAAAGACAAAAGTAAGTAACCGAGAAACTTCTTAATTTATTTCGAAAACGGTAAGTCGTGGAAAGTTGGTGTGTTCTGCAAATTAATGTGAGTTCTGAAATTGAACAACTTTGTGGAATAGACCAACCACCCACAACTTACCGTTTTAGAATTAAATTAAAAAGTCTCTCGGTTACTTATTTTTGTTTATGAACAGCCCTCTGCAACTCTATGTAAAGTGACTGCAATGTAATAATTCTCTTACAGGCAGAATTTCAAGTTATTTGTAGATGGTCATCCAAATTTCAGTCAATTCGGACTACCAGAAGCTGGAATACAGCATCCCAAACTTAGGTACTTTGTATGGAAAAACAGCATTTGGTTACTAACTTATGTCACTGACTGTATATACATGAAGTTTGAATTCTATTACATATTAGACAAATAAATTCTATGCAAAATGGTAAGTTTTCTGAAATCGTCAAATTCTGAATTTTTAACAGCCAATACAGTAATGACCCGATTTTGTCAGCCCCCGATTTTGTCTACTCCCGATTTTAGCATCCTTTTTCCCGATTTTGTCAGCCTAAAATTTATATTTATTTTAATCAGAGTAAACACGTCTATACTAGCAAAATTTGGTGCATAAACTCAATTATGACCTTGGCCACGTCTATACAATCATCAAAAGACCGAAATTTTGTAATTTTAAATTTTCAATAATTATCCAAGGAACTGATCAATGTTACTTTGGATTACGGTACATATAAAATGGAAGTAAAATAAAATGTTTATATTAATAAAATCATAAAACTAAGCCCTTAAATAAAAATAAAAAATTAAAACCTGTCGAAAAAAAATTTCTCGAATTTAGTTCTTTCCCGATTTTGTCAATCTCAAATGCAGCACGGGACTGACGACTTCAAAATTCAATTAAGGCCTTTTTTAAATTAAACCGGAAGCTTCATTTTTTACCGCAATAAACATATTCAAACCTTGATATCTTTTTTCGTTCCTCGATATTTTTGCACCATTTTTTCACAAGTTCTTAAAAAACTCTTCTGGTTTAAGAATCTATGTTGACATCAGTCATTGGTGATCTGATTTTAAAGATATTCCGATGTTCCTTGGGGGACTGACATTCTTCATATAAAATGTCTCTGCCGGGAAAACGTTTTACTACCTATTTTCTTATTCACATTGTTGAAAAAACATTTTTTCAAATTATTTATGGAAGCTTGTAAAAAGATTCGGAATCAGTTGTGTATTCATAAAGTGATGGTCGTACCAGCGTCCAATTTTTTCCTAAAATTGGGAGAAAAAAAAAGAAAACTTTTTTTGACAAAACTAGTTACAGCTTTAGAGACAAAAATTAACGATCTACAAATTGATTGTAATTTGAATTTTAAACAAAATTATGCTACAGATTTGAAATTGCATGAAAAACGACAAAGTTATGTAAAAACAGCATATATTTTATAAATCAAAAATTCGCTTTCAAATTGCTTGCGATATCTATAAATCCTAATATTTTTGGCTCAAACTGTGAGGTTTCTCTTTTTATGTTATTTGCACTTAAAAGAGCACCCAAGCTTTCGGTTTTGAGTACTTTCGAAAAATAAATCCCATCCTTCTGGACAGTGAAATGAAGGCAAATCTCTATAACTCGATATTCAAGGGACCATCGACTTATAAAATAATCAAGTTATACAATATTCCAAGACAAACAGTCTTAAAATCAATTAAATGAATTTCTCTATTTCCAATCATTTTATTATCACTTCTGCGAGCTTAATAGAAGTGAATAAATAAAAATAAAATTTTGAACATTGTCATATAAAGATATGCTAGCTAATATAGAAATACAATCAATAGGCCAAAGGGTGTGACTTTAAATGCTCTTTTTTTCAAATATTTTGTATGTCAAGTACTTTTGAAAGATAGCTAAACACTTTGAGAATGCATAAAAAACAATTAAATTATTTCTGAACAAATGATAAAAGATTTAATAATTTCTACTCACAGGGCTGGTAGCGGGCAGACAGCAAAATAATAGTGACTTTAGTGACCAATATGATCAAAATAGTGACCAGAAGGCATACTACAAGCATTAGTCATAAAAATGACTAGACTTGAAAATACGTTCCATGTGGATATTGATCAACCTATTGGGCGAATTCAAAAAGTAGAGAACTGCAATAATTTGAAATATTTTTCAACAGTTATCAGTCCGGGATATGACTTGGTTGTCATAAATGGTCAAAAAAATGGCAGGACATTGTAGATTTCACTTCATATTTTCTACGTGACGAATACTAGTTTGGTATTTAAATTTTCTGATTCAAAAAAAACTCATAGTATATCTCGAACTCTGAAAAAATACTCGTGGTAGAATTTTTAGCAGAATTCCTGTTCATGAGGAAACTACTGACCGAAAATCATTAAAGATTTTGAAGTACATAGATGTACAAAACGAATTACTTGAAACACTTTTAACTTATTTTTTTAAATAATATGTTGAACAAATCAAGTAAAATTGTTTATGTTTGATTGTAGACCAGAATTTCAGAATATTAAAAAAAATCCTTGAAGGATCCAAAATTCAAAAAACAAACAAAAATAGAAACTCAGGCCAAAGTTGTGGTAAAATTTCTGTAAAATTATTTTTTTTCTTCTGCATAAACTCCAGATAAACCAGGGGCCCAGATAGCCGTAGCGGTAAACGCGCAGCTATTCAGCATGACCATGCTGAGGGTCGTGGGTTCGAATCCCGCTGGTCGAGGATCTTTTCATAAAGGAAATTTTCTCGATTCCCAGGGCAAAGAGTATCATCGTACCTGCCACACGATATACACATGCAATAAATGGTCAATCGGCAAAGAAAGCTCTCAGTTAATAACTGTGGAAGTACTCATAAGAACACTAATCTGAGAAGCAGGCTTTGTCCCAGTTGGGACGTAACGCCAGAAAGAAGAAGAAGAAGAAGAAGAAGAAGAAGAAGAAGAAGAAGAAGAAGAAGAAGAAACTCCAGAATACAATTAATTTTTCACAAACTCGAAACCAATTAGATGAATGTTGTTGTTAATGATTCCAATATTTACATTTCAACTGAATGTTTCAATAAATGAATTATTGAAAATAATCACTCAGAGAACAGATAAACGTGAGATTAGTCACGTTTTATCTGTTATACGACCCTCAAAATGACTAATTTGGCATACTTAAAGTATAATGCAAACAGTAAATAATTCAAATCATCTATTTTTAGGGATCCATAAAGCAATTTTCTTGAAGACAACAATTTACGCTCTACACTTTAATTACAACAAGGTAGGGTAGATGTACCAATAGTGGAGGTACTAAGCCCGATTGAACTTCATTATGCCGCCTAAATTCAAGAAGTGCAATTAATGTACATGCTAATGTTATAACGGAAAGTAACGACCATTGACTTAATGAGAAAAATGATTTCATCGCAGTAACCCACGGCATGTCAGTGAAAAATAATACCTCCACTATTGGTACACTGTTCCTTTACTTGCGGTATATTTTTAATTTGTGTTCCTATAGTTGCGGTATCCGTGGTTTTCTTATGGAATCCTCCACTATATGAACACTTTACCGCAACTATTGGTACAAGCAAGTGATGTTTTAGCTATTTTAGTGATATTTCATCAGTTTTGAAGCAATTTGAACGCTCCTTTTAACTATTCCGTGTATCAACAAGCCAATACGTCGATTGGCAGTGTCGGTTCAGTGGCTAATATAATAAAATCAGTGAAAACGGCACTACCGCAACTATAGGAACACCCACAACTAAGGGAACACTTACCCTAATGAAAGCATTCTCATTTCTACTGAATACCCGTTAGAAACGTGTTTTCGTATAGAAATAATAGAGTCCTAAAGCCCTGTCCCAATTTTAGCACCAAACGCTGGAGTTTTGGCCAGAAATACATGTTGACTATTTTTTTTCAAATGTTTTTCGTTGGTTTAAGTCCAAAACATTCTTTTTTACGGTTTATGCGATTTTGTCGCACCGCTTAGCTTAAACTCAATTTTTGGGTAAATTTTCGTTTCTGTGTCTCTTCCGAAATGTCATATAGGAACAATTACGTCATTTGAGCTGGAAAATTGCTTAAGTAGTTGCAAAAACATGCTCTTTAGTATTCAGCCATTCCATGAAAAACCGATCTAGTGGGTCTCCGAATTCCGTGAAAATTTGCTATTTTGTTCCTTATCCGAAATAAGGATACACGTATTTTTGGATTTTTTGATTAGGGTGACCATTTCCGAAATAGTGTGACCAGAAAAATCGCGATTTTGCAAATTTTTTATTTAAAAAAAAAATTATAACTTTTGAATCGTTCGACCGATTTTCAATCTTTTTGGACGAAATGAAGGCTAAAGATTTTGACTTTTCAGGAAAAATATAAAATTTCACAAAAATTGTGTTTTTTACATGAAAAAACTCAATAGTTTCCGTTTTTTCGTGTTTTGAAGGCCTCGGGACCAAAGGGGCTATCTCATTTTTTCTTGAAAGTTCAGAAAATTTTACGTATATTGTCAAATTTTCAGCGATGTATGTTTTTTAGTTTTTGAGATATATTTTTTTGAAAATAAAAAATCAGTCATTTTTTATCGGCACACACTGTAGGTCTCAGCGCATTAAATTTGTAATGTTTAAAAAAATTATAACTTTTGAACAGCTTAACCGATTTCCAATCTTTTTGTATGGAATGAAAGCTTAGAATTTCAACATGAAAATTGATTGTTATTTGGAAAAGTTATGGCTGTTTGTCGTTTCTCGACGTAAATATTGTAATTTTCGGTCAAACTTTCATTGCATGAAACCAAATGAAGATAAAATCTTTTTCAATATTTTATGTGAGGGCGTTTCTAGGCCTATCATAAGGATGCTTTGAGATGTATTAGTTTTTGCATAATTGCTTGGAAACAATTTTTGGCCCAAAGTGGGACAAAAGTTCGAATCAGCGGGGCAAAAGTTCGACCCATGTATAAACTCACGGGAAAAATAACAAATTGCCTAAAATCCACACATTATCTTCAAATTTATCTAAATTTGCCCGATTGTGCGAAAAATGTACCCAAAATTTTACATATCCACTTAGTTTTGCGAAAAACTGCTATTTTTGAATATATTACAATTAACCCTGTTTTGGGCAATTTTTTGATGAAAATTTAGTGTGTATTTTTCGGCAAACTTAAGTTTACGGCTGGTATAAAGTATGCCTGTCATAAAAGTATCGTTATTTTGTGTTTTAGCCAGCGAACTTTTGCCCCACACTAGATTCGAACTTTTGCCCCACCGGTGGGGCAAAAGTTCGAATAAGACAATAAATTTTGAAACTGTTATAACTAAAAATGGGTAAATATTTTGACATAAGTTTGTTCAACAAAATTATAGCCAATATGTTGAAGGTTCACTGTATGTCATTTGTTTTGTTTCAACTGCTATTGTTTTCTTGGAAACTTTGATTACACCACTAAGGTCGAACTTTTGCCCCACCTTACTCTATATGAAATAGGTTTTTGATTGGCATCTTACAAAATAAGAAAAACTCAAATTATTCTTGTAAATGTTGCAAATGCATTTAATTAATAATTATAAACTATTCCTATAGTGTACACATTCAATGATGTTCAAATTTACAGAATTCGAGGCATTTCCAGATCGTGTCCGGTATTGGGTGCCACCTTTCAAGTTCGGCCAATTTGGTACTAAAATACATCATCAAAATGCAATGTCAAAATTCATATTTATATTTTCGAATTAATTTTTGTACACTATAAAAATGATAATATTTATCATAAATGGGTAACACGAGCCAATAAAATCAATATTTTTCGAATTATGAATTAAGTGGCTTAAGTGTCCGGTACTGGGGGATCTCCCCCTACTACTCGCTTTTAAAGTCTTTAACGAGTTTCTGACAAACTCTTCGATTTTTTTGGTGTTTATTCCAAACCGCCATTTTCTTATCTTCCGGAAGAGTTTTTATGAGATTGTTAGTAATTTATTCAGCAAGTCTGTCAGATATTGATCCTGTCAAAATGTATCCATATCAGGCTTCCGAATTCTCACTCACTCTCACGATAATGGATTTATCCCTCACAGCAATTTTCAGCGATTAGCTGCCTTGCGATTTTATCCGTCCACAAAACAAAGCGAAAATAGATAATTGCACATATCCGCAGCTGTGAAAAGTTTGTTTTCTCTTTCTCCGATCCATGGGAGAACTTTTCCTGTATGCATCGCCACAAGCAGCAGTTGCTTTTGTGCACCAAATTAACCACTCCTTTCGTCAAGTTAGTGTGGTAGTATGGTTAGCGTGCACGCATCGCGATTGTTTTTAGCAATGTTCTAGGTTCAAATCCCGTCGCCGGCACTAGTTTTTGTTTATCCACATAGTGATAATTCTCGGGAGCAGTTGGTGAGCGAAAATATGATGGAGTGAAAAATATATTATCCCCGGATTGGAGTGATTTTCGGTTATCCACCATCGTAGCTCCAGGGAAAATTAGTGTGAGCGATAAAAGATGTTCACGTGAGGAAGCGAAAAAAGCATTCTCCTTACATGCGAAAAATCTTAGATTTAGCATCATCGATACGAAAATTCAGAACCCTGATCCAAATATTTCAACCATAAAATTCAGCACCTTTCTCAAAAACTCCCGCCAGATTTTTTTTTTACATTTTCAGTTAAAAATGTCTACAAATTCACCAGAGCACTTCCAAAAAGCTAGCCAGGAGCCCCTATCTTTGTTGACACTTTCGATTCCAAATCACACTATATTTGTCTTTAGAACAACAAATATCTATTTCTTGCTGTTTGTGTTTGGAAATCTAACCCAGTCTTAAATGTCATCATCATTAAATCAAGAAAACTCTTATAAGTAGGTAGAGCAACTCTTATAAGCAGGTGAAATCAACTCATCTGTAAAAATTCTGAACTGCTACGACAAATTAAATGTAATGTTGTTAATAAAAAATGAATGAAATGTTTCGAATGATACTTACAAAGAATTAAAAAAAATAAATCAAGAAAATTGTGACTTCGGTGTCATGTTTTTTAACACTTTACTTTAGTGATCATGTCGAAAAAAGTGACCAAACGAGCTTGCTACTCCAGTATAGCCAGAACAGCTGCACTTACACAAGGAATCAACCAGATGACTGCTTGGGATTAACAGGCACCCTCTGTGTATAAGTGCTGGCGATCTTCTATTTTTAGGCGATAATGGCGCCTGCCACGCCTGTCAGAATGCAGACCAATGAGGGGAAGGGGGAGGAATTGATGATGCATTAAACTGGCGTTTACCGCTACGGCTATCTGGGTCCCAAGTAATTTCATGTATACACATAATTTCATCACTCTTTTTGAATTCTTTGTAGGATAGAAATAAATGTTTCGATTGATGCGAATTGACACGATCCGTCACAGTGCAAACTCCACGATTTCGCTTGAAAAACTCTCACTCAGTTTAATATTACAAGCTTAGCATCACCTCACAACAAGAAATTCACACATCTCATCTCATTATATCTCGATCCTGATTATATTCATAAGGTCAAAGTCATGCCGAAACTACGAGTCTTTGGTAAAGTTGTTCAGTAGGCCAAAACATCTTGAGGGCAAGAAATTTAGTAAGAAATTTCATGTAAATCAGCCCTGAATTACTTGCACATGAAGTAAATCAGGCCTGAATCATTCAAACACAAACTGAAACACAGCTGAATTATTTAAATTTGAGGTAAATCAGACCTAAATTACTCAAATTGAAGTAAACCCGACAAGGGTGTCTACTCATTTACGGAAATTAAAGTTATTTCTAGGTTAAACAATTCCAGGTTCAAGAAATTCTCCGAAATACATAAATTATTGGCGAAGTCTTCATTTTTCATTTCAATAAAAAAAAAAATATCTGTTATAAATGTGTAAACAACTTGAGAAAAAATAATGATTTTGTTTTAAATTTCTCGAAAACCAAGAATGCTTATCAAATGATCTGAAAGCGCCTGAAATCATTAAAGTCTGATATGAAGTAGTCTTTTAGAACTTTAGAAAATAAATAACTTAAAATGAGATTTAGATTCATGGACATCAACGACGCATCCATCTTGGGTAAATCAGGGCTGGTACTGATTGTCCACAAAACATTTTTTTAAGTTCCTCGTGACATTACGACAAGTACTGCTCTTTCCGCTGTAAACTTCTTTCACATATTACTCCCAAAATCTTTTTGGGAGTTTGATTTATGATTGTTTACAAATTTTCTTAGTAATTCTTCCATAAATTTGTTTTTCATTTTTTTAAGAACCAGGAATTCCTCAAAAGATCGATAATTTTTCAAGAAAATTACAAATTCTATTGATTTCGCTTCTTCAACATTCCTGTATAAAGCATCTTTAAGAATACAAAATTCTTTCAGGAATTCCTACTTTTTTTGTAATTTTTTCAATGATTTGTTCATGTTCTTCCTCAAGGGATGTCTCCAGAGAAATGTTAATTTTTTTGGAGAATTTTTCGAAAAAATCCACGAGTGATTTCTAAAGAAAATTCTAGAGTAATCTCTGATGAAACTTGTGTAAACTCTTAGTATGTATTGAATAATTTTTACGATGAAAGAACTCCTGGATTCTTAATGAAATTATTTCTATGATTTTCTTAATAAATTGCAAAAAAGACTGAAACACTCAAATCTCTGAATAATGCCCTTGCAGACTTTTTGAAGAAAATCCTTGAGCAAATTGTGACAGAATCCCTGAAGGAATTTATGCATGAATGAACGGAGCAATAACTGTTATAATTGACGTAGATTTGACTGGTGTGGGACCTTGAATAAAGTTGTTAAAAATCCATGGAGTTTTGAACTGCAGTATTATATTTTAATGAAATGCTGGATAAATGTCCATTTTTTTTAGCAATTCCTAAGAGAAATCGATGATGAATTTAAAACAAAAGAAATCCTCATGAACGTGCCTGGCAATATTGAAAAAAATGACGTAGGATTTTGTAGGGTTTCTTGGTGAAATATCGGAACGACCTTTTTTATTTTTTTGAATAAATCTTCTAGAAATAACATCTGGAAGAATCGACGAAAGAAATAGTAAAAAATCATCTGGTAGAAATCCTGGGATAATCGCGTGATGTTTGTTTTATGTATTTTCTGTGAAAATTACTGAAACTTGTAGTGCTGGAACGATTTTCTAAATCAAATTTGAAAGAAATTCATCTAACCATCAGCTGTTTTGAAACATCTCGTGATAGGGCAGCTGTATTTGACAACTATTTTTGATTTAGTGCTCAGCAACCAGGTTGTACGTAAACCAAAATCATCTTTTACGTTATACGATGCTTATATGTGCAAAGATTCTGTATAAGATGTCGTCAAAAGGCCTTATACGTACGAAAGTAAAGTCGATATGCAATTAGTAACAAAAATTAGTAATCAAATGTTGATTTTCAAACAAAATACCCAAGTTTAAGCACTGTATTTTAGCTATTGATCCGATTTGAATAACGAACTACAAATAACCTAAAATTTTGTCTGAAGCGAATTCATTACAATGCAGTTATTTTTCGAAGAGTTTCAGAGGGTTGTTCAGTTTTTTTATTTAATTTAAAAACGAGTTGTGGGTGGTTGGTGTGCTCTTCAAATCGGCGTAACTTCTGAAACTGAATAAATTTATCGTGAAGTTCGTCAATCAAATTTCAGTCAATTCCGAAACTAGAATCTGAGAATAGATTCCAAAACTTGGGAATTTTGTATGAGGAAACAGCATTAATTCGTACAAATAAACGACTTTTTACGTACATTTCTATGCGTTCTGGTTGTCTGGGTAATATGCCTCTGAAGTTGATCAAATTTCGTACTGTATATACTGTAGATACGCCTATATGATACTAAGAGGGAGAATGGTGAATTATGGACCTCGAAAACCTACATTCAACATAAACACTAACATCGAGAACCACTGGTCCATTGTAGCACACCTCCGTGACGGATGCTGGTCGCATTCGGAGTGTGGCCGCAAAAACCGGAGGGAAGGAACCAAAGCCGCGGTGGTGTGTTGTATTTGTCTGATTGTGATTCATTTCATTCCTCCTGACGCTGCCTGCCGTCGACATCTCGAAGTTTTGCCAGCCTGCCCAGCCTTGATGGCAAACGCAGATTGGCATCAATGGTGAACCGGGGAACCGGAGACGCGACTTTCGACGTCGGTCTATAGCTCTGGAGCTCTAGATTCTCGCACACATCGAAAGCAACCGACGACGACGACGACGACGACTGCGGAGAGAAAGGATTTGGAGTGTTTTGAACTAAATTTAGAATACTTGCTCCCTCGTTGTAGTTGCTGTTGTTGTTGCCGTTTTGTGTGATGTATGGTGTACGCGGACCGTAGCCAAGCACCATCGTATCCTTGAGCCTTCCTGACACATTTGAAGATCTCCAGGGGGAAACGAGACAAACAAATTGAATGAAATAATGCAAAGGACAACAGAAGGACGAGAGCTTGAGAAGCAAAAACAGAAAAAAAATCGGTGAGTGTTTGCAAACCAAACGAGCGAAGATAGGTGTAATCCTGTTTTCCGGTTTTCGGTGCCAAGCGATCGCCGCACGGTAAAGAACTAGTTTCTGGTGTCCCCTTTTGCTGCTAAACAGGATTTACGAGCGAAAAATCGGTGTAGACATGTAGGAACCAAACCGGTAGGTAAGAACCAGGACGAGTCAGCGAATGAAGAGACTCATTGTGTGGCGGAATTTTTTTTCCCATTCGAGGTTTGAATTTCAGCAGGGGTAGATAAAAGTGCGACGCAAATTCTAATTTAAAGTTTTGATTAAAGTGCAGCACCGAGCAGAGTTTACGGTCTGTGTCGTGAGTGGTAATGGTTTTTGGGCTGTGATGGCAGGTAGCCTCTAATATTTGGTCTCTGTTAGAGTGAAAAGCAAGTGCACCTTTCAACTACGAAGGACATATAGGAGAAAATTAGCCATGCTAGTTTAGTTAATACATTGTCGGTTTTGGTTATCTACAATTGACAGGTTACCTAACCATTTATGGTCACTATGAATAACTTGAATTCCTGGTTGGAATAACAATTTTTGGCACATTTTCTTGAGTAATTTTAAACGAAACTGTTGATGATTCGTAATTTACAAATCACTATCACTGTGGTAGAGTAAGATCTATATTACAAGTGGATGTATTGAACAAGAAAGTTCGTTGCACATTTGATTGGTATTAATTCAAAAAACATTTTCGAAAAATTCTTGATCAAAAATGAATAGCCTATTGTGAAATTATTCCGAGATCGAGAAAGTTTAAGTTTGGACATATTTTCTTCATACTTGCAAAAATGGAAGATTTCTCTTAATGCTTCCAACACTCTACCTACAATATTCACCTTCAAGTAGACATGTTGTCACGATGAGAGGGGCTCCAATAAAGTGGCCGGATGAAGTTTAGTATCTAGGGCTCATGCTAGATCAAAAGTTGACTTTCAAAAACTACATTGAAGGCATTCAAACCAAATGTTACTGTTGGGGAAAACTTTCGGGGTTCTTATAAGCCGTAACACCGCGATTTTCGATGCTAATTCAAGGGCTGTAAGCTAAGTATATTCAGTTAGTTTTATAACAAAAAAGAACAATAGTAACAACTTACATCGGTCACCCTAGTTTTACGATGCCCCAACAAAGTAGATTTTTATGTATGGTGTACGGTTTGATACTGTAAATTCATAATTCATTACGAGATCCAATTCAACTAATTTTATCCACTTACAGTTATAACCTCAGCCTAAATCGAGACTTGGACTTCACTCTGTCCATGAACTAATTGGAGTAATATACCAATCGTGGTAATTATCGGTTTAAGGCTAATAAACTTAGGATTTATATGATCAAAACTCAAATCAACTTCTAACAATCTTTTTAACATTGTTCAGTAAGACAATCAATCCCTAATCCTGCATATCATCGTCGAACTTGACGTCTATCAATATACGACTACAAATATACAATAACGCTAGATTCTCTTCACGTCAATTGTCATCTGCGAATAAAGGGCCCTCGCTCATAGACTGCGAAGTGAGAGATTGGCGCACTCCGTAACATTTCCCCGACCCGTAAGGCTGGTCAGGGATCTCCGATCCAGCTTTACCTTGAGCTATATCCAACCGCGCCAACTTTGTGACTGGTCTATGAACCATTCCGTTGACAGTCTGCACTACCGCATCACGTACTCGCCCGTCACGTCCTACGACAACCTTGGCGACGCGTCCCCGTATCCATTCATTCCGTATCTTCTCCTCAATGATGATTACCAAATCTCCAACCTCGATTGGTTTCACCTCCTCGAACCATTTAGTGCGACGGGCAATGGTCGGAAGATACTCTCGTACCCATCGTCGCCAGAACTGGTCCACCATACTTCGACATAGATTCCAGTCACTACGACTAGCTTGATTCGGGTTCTGCAACGTCTTCTGAGTCTGTGTTGTACCGCTAGAGCTAAGGAGAAGGAAATGGTTCGGCGTTAGCGCTTCCTGCTGTGCCGTCTCCAAGGGAATATACGTTAACGGTCTCGAATTCACGACACTCTCAGCTTCCACTAAGACCGTCGCCAGCGTTTCTTCGTTAGGTATACGCGAGGTATGCATCGCCGCAAGTGCCGTTTTCACCGAACGCACAAGGCGTTCCCAGACCCCACCCATATGCGGCGCTCCTGGAGGGTTGAACAACCACTTTGTACTAGCGTTAGTGAACGTTTCAGCTAGCTGACGATCGATTTTATTCATCTCGAGCTTCAAATCCTTGCTTGATCCCACGAAGTTCGTGCCCCTATCACTCCGTATCTCTACAGGCGCTCCCCTGCGTCCGATGAAACGCCTGATCGCCATTTTACAAGATTCAGCAGAGAGTGTGTGTACGATCTCAAGATGTACTGCTCGAGTAGTCATGCACGTAAACAGTGCGACCCAACGTTTGACAGTGCTACGGTGTACTCTCACTGCGATCGGTCCAAAGTAATCTACGCCCACATACGAAAATGGTCGTACGTATGCTTGAAGTCTGGCCGCTGGCAGCGGTGCCATTCGGGGTACAACTGGAACAGGCTTCTTTATCTTGCACATTGTACAATCTTTAGCTACCTTGCGTACAAGCGACCTGAGCTGAGAGATGTGAAAACGTTGTCTTATGTCATTAACTATAGTCTCACCATTTGCGTGAAGATACCTCCTGTGATACCATTCGATGAGCAGCCGCGTCCCTGGATGCTCCTTTGGCAGAATGGTGGGATATTTGGTGTCGTATGCGGCGAATGTTGCTGCAGCGATTCTACTGTCCGAGCGAATGATCCCATATTCGTCCAAAAATGGCGACAACTTACGGATTGTACTGCATTTCTCTAGTCGCAGTTGTTCGCTTAACTGCTTACCCATATTATGCGAGAGAGTCTCCAATTCGTCTGCATAGTTCTCTCTCTGGATCCAACGGTAGATTGTGGCCTCAGCCTTGCTCAGCTCTTCTTGTGAAAGTGGTCCGGTCATACAAGATCGATTGGTCACCTTTCGTTGCAAGTTCAGCGAGTATCGATGAACAAATCCTAATGCTCGCACCAAACGCGTCCAGCTTGAAAAGCGCTCCCATTTCACGAATTGTGGAATTACCGCTTTGTGATGCACCATGCACGTCCGTAGTTCTTCTTCGGTCTTTTCGTGGGACAAGTGGGTGCTTAGTTTCCATTGGTCTTCAGGCAGATACAGATCTTCCTCTCCCAGAAACCACCGGCTTTTCGGAGATAGTCGGGGGCCTTTCCCCCACTTGGTCGCCTCATCCGCCACGTTTTTCTTTGTAGATGTCCAGTGCCACTGTTCAGGTTTCGATCTGGACAAAATCTCACCCACCCTGCAAGCAACGAACTGCTTATAGTTGCGATGGTCTGAGTTGATCCAGGCAAGAACCGTCTTTGAATCGCTCCAGAAAAAAACCTTCTGTATATCCAAAGAATGTCCATTGAGTACGGTCTGAGAGAAGCGGACACCGATAACAGCGGCCATTAGTTCCAGTCGCGGTATAGACTGGGCCTTGAGCGGAGCAACTTTTGATTTTCCTCCCACCAGCGCTACTCGAATTCCGTCAGGAAACACCGCTCGCAGGTATCCAACGCATGCGTATGCTTCTTCACTTGCGTCAACGTAGACATGAAGTTGCAGCGATGAAATGTCGTTAATCGAATGGTAAGGGAAGTAACAGCGCGGAATGCGAACTTGCTCCATGTCGTTAAACAATTCAATCCACCTTAACCATTTTCCACGCAGCTTTTCCGGAATCGGCTGATCCCAGTCCGTCTGGGCTCGCCACAAATATTGTATTAATATTTTGCCGTGGATGAGAAAAAACGATAATAGTCCTGCGGGATCGAAAGGGCTCATGACTACACGAAGTGCCTGTCGTTTGGTTGGTAGCTCAATATCCATTCCCGATATAGTAGAGAATGTGAAAATATCTTCGTCTGGCTTCCAATACATCCCGAGCACACGTTCAGTAGAACTTGTCTTGTCTAGCTGAAGACACTTTTCAGCTGCTGGGTCATTCTCCCCGACCCGTGTCAGGACTGCCTGGGAGTTTGAAAGCCAATTCCGTAAATGAAATCCACCGAGGGAGTGGACATGCTTAACTTCCTTTGCCAGCTTCACAGCTTCCTCCACGTTATCGGCACTGTCCAAATAATCGTCCACATAATGTTTCCTGATTATGGCGTCAGCTGCGGCAGGAAACTTGGACGAAAGCTCCTCCGCGTTCCTATTCTTAACGAATTGTGCCGAGCAAGGCGAACACGTTGCGCCAAAGGTTGCGACGTCCATCAAATATACTTCAGGTTCCTGAGTTGGATCATCGCGCCAGAGCAGCCGTTGCGCATTGCGGTCTTCCTTTCGAATCTCTATCTGGTGGAACATCTCTTTTAAATCCGCGCACAGAGCAATTCGCTTTTCTCGAAATCCAAAGAGAACGTCCAGCAACGTCCTGAGAAGATCCGGGCTTTTTAACAACATACTGTTGAGAGAGATGCCATCTACCTTCGCCGCTGCATCACAGAAAATGCGAATCTTCGACGGTTTCTTCGGGTTTATGACAACACCTAAAGGCAGATACCACGTACGTCTTGGATCCGAATCGTCGAGCTCCTTCTGCGTCGCTTTGTGGATGTACCCTTTCATCTGATATTCGGACATCTGTCTCTTCACACTCTCTCCAATTACCATGTCATTCTGCATTCGCCTCTCCAGACATTGCAACCGACGAACGGCCATTTGATAGCTGTCCGGAAATTCGAAACAGCCGTACTTCCATAGAAGTCCCGTTTCGAATCGCTGTCCGATGCGCTTGGTGGTTTCCTGTAATATCCGTTTAGATCGTTGGATTTCCGCTGACTCCGGACACGTGACTTCCATTATTCCCAGGCTGTCAACAGTGAAGTACTGCTCAACAAGGTCGTGAAGAGTCTGATCGTTGTCCCGGTACTCGCAAATATGAAAACTGTGGACTTTGTCTACAGCCCTCTCTTGATTAGAGCCGTAAATCGTCCAGCCCAATCGTGATTTCGCTGCAATCGGCTCTCCTGGCTGCCCATCTCTCAACTTGAGAGTTGAAGTTACGTGAGCGTTATCATTTCCGATGAGAATGCGAGGCTGCGCGTTATCGTAATCTTCAACAGGAAGCCCTTTCAAGTACGGGAATGCTCTCGATAATTCAGAATACCGCATCGATTGCTTCGGCAAATCCAATTTACTCACTGTACGCACGTCCGATAGGGTATATCGTTTTGAATCTATGCGCCCTGAGATCTCCAAAGCGACTCGTTGTGAATTAGCTTCTGTTCTTTTCACGTTCGAGGTCCACTGGAGACACAATGGTTGGCTTTCTCCGGGTACGCCCAATTGTTTCACGATCTCCTCGTCAATCAATGACTTCTCCGATCCGTCATCCAGAAAAGCATATACGGACATAGTACGATTGTTTCCGTGTAACGTCACAGGAATGATCCTAAATAGCGTCGTTTTACCAGTAAAATGGTGATGCGTGGCGGCCTTGGAACTACATGGCCTTGGTTCCGATAACTCTAGTGGAATTTCGCCTCTGCTCACCTTGACGTTGTTTCCGGGTGGTATTCTGTCGCATTTTCCTTGCTTTTCTTCTTCTACGCTTCTCTTGTTCTCGATTTGGTCCTGTCTCGAGTGCAGCAACGGATGATGCCGCCGCTGACATCCATCGATATCACAGTGTTTGCGGATCTTACAAGGTCTCCTTCCATGTGCTCCGAGACAAAGACGACATAAGCTGAATTGTTGAATAGTCTTCCAGCGGTCATCGACGGTCTTTTTGCGAAACTCCAAGCAATCCTTTACCCGATGTTCCGGGTTCTTGCAGATCAGACATGACGGGTTTGATAAGCGCACGGTTCTCCGTTCCTCTTCTACCACTTTCGCCGCCCGTGGCGACTCTTCTGATGCGTGTGCTCCGCAGAAATTTTTATCTTTTACGATTTTCTCCTTAGGCGACCTCTGCTGTTGCGATTGCTGTTGTCTCGGATCATACTGCAGTGTTACGTCGGTTGCTGCCCGCACCAACGTCTGCATGTATTGGGCAAACGAGCGAATATTTACTTCTTCGCAGCGTTGTTTGTATAAAGCCCAGTCGAGCTTCATATGCGCCGGAAGCTTCTCTACCAACTCGAATAACAGCATCGGGTTGTTGAGATGTGCTTCATGTCTTCCGGCCTCCAAATGATCGCTGAGGTGCTGCACTGCCATACCAAACCCGATGAGTGTATCGAGTCTTTCCTGCTTTGGTGCTGGAACTCCCCTAATCTTCTGCAGTAGTGCATGGATCAGCAGCTCTGGCCTCCCGTACAGTGTTTCCAACGTAGCAAGTACGTGTGGAACACCCGCTGGCAGAAGCAAACGACTCCGAACCGATTCAAGTGCATGCCCTTTGAGGCAACGCTGCAGTCTCGCTAGATTTTCAGCATCCGAAAATCCGCACGCTTGCGTAGAGTTGTGGTACGCACTAATAAACAGCGGCCAATCTTCGGGGTTACCGGAAAAGATTGGTAGCTCTTTAGCCATCACGTGTCTGGCTGCCAATTGTTGCGGTGTTGGTCCACAATACACTGGCTCCTGAAGCGCTGGAACTGGTTCCGTTTGTGGCTGGTATGCTAAATCACGCTGTGGTCCGACTCGACTTCCATTTGGGTTTGTTTGATCACCACGGTGACCCTGTCCAGGTTGAACGGCAATCGGTCTCATGGGAGTCAATCCCCCTCGTAGATCAGTCACAGATAATATTCCACCACTTTGATGAGCACTGTTTCGATTAACTTCACTTATCGCGGACGACTGCGCGGCGTTTCGAGAACTCGGATTTTCGACTTGCGAAGTAATCGAGAGATTGTTCAAGGAAGGCTTATTAGGAGGCAAAGGCATGCCGATATTTGAGACGGGGGGGACATGGAAACTCTGAGAAGGCAATTGATCTAGGAGCGTTCTTTGTGTGCTAAAACTAGTCCCTAACCGAGCCGTGGGAGGCAGGGGAGCGTTCATCGTTTTACCAGCTGTCGATACAATGGTGCTTTCTATTCTACCAATTAGACCTCCTAACGTTGGCTCGTTTCCTGATTGCCCTAACGAAATACCTGTCATTGCGTCTTCCAAAACTCCCTGTTGGCTAGGCGGCTGTTGATTACTACCCTGCCTAGCTGGTGTGGTCCCGGTCGCTGACGTTGCTTCGTTACCATTCGGGTCAATCGGTGGAGCCTGCTCCGCCGAGGCCACCATCGTCGAATTGAATGCTCTCCATTTTCGAACCTTGCTAGTCGCACTTTGCTCGGATGTAACACTCCTCATGTCGTCGTCATCGGCTTCCTCTTGTGCAATTATTTCGCGCAGACGGAACGATTCGTTGATAACTGTTTCCTCCATTTGTAGCTCCAGCTTTTGAAGTTCAGCCTCCTCTTCCGCCTTCTTCTGTTGCATAATCAACTCCGCCTCCTTATGTTTCCGCTCTTGTTCTCGCCGCTTGAGCTCCAAACGTTTCACTGCCAGAGCTTTCTGGGCTTCGAGCTTCTCAAGTTCTAAGCGCGCTTTGGCCGCCCGGCTAGAACAGGATGAGCTCACGCTCTTCACCTTTTTATCAGCTATTCTGACCACCGATGCTTGTGCTGATGGTCGCTGGCATTCTGGGCAAGTAAACATCCGTTCGGGATCGGCGATGCTGTCGTTTACGCCCACGCATTCATAATGCCACCAGGAGCCACAGTGACAGCAGCTAACCATCCGGTCATTGTCCGCCTCTTTGCAGGCCTTGCAGTGATTTTTGGCACTTCGTGTACTTTTTGTACTTCTCGGCATCGCAGATATTGATCCAATGCGATCTGGATACGATCTTACAGATTTGTTGGGGAAAACTTTCGGGGTTCTTATAAGCCGTAACACCGCGATTTTCGATGCTAATTCAAGGGCTGTAAGCTAAGTATATTCAGTTAGTTTTATAACAAAAAAGAACAATAGTAACAACTTACATCGGTCACCCTAGTTTTACGATGCCCCAACAAAGTAGATTTTTATGTATGGTGTACGGTTTGATACTGTAAATTCATAATTCATTACGAGATCCAATTCAACTAATTTTATCCACTTACAGTTATAACCTCAGCCTAAATCGAGACTTGGACTTCACTCTGTCCATGAACTAATTGGAGTAATATACCAATCGTGGTAATTATCGGTTTAAGGCTAATAAACTTAGGATTTATATGATCAAAACTCAAATCAACTTCTAACAATCTTTTTAACATTGTTCAGTAAGACAATCAATCCCTAATCCTGCATATCATCGTCGAACTTGACGTCTATCAATATACGACTACAAATATACAATAACGCTAGATTCTCTTCACGTCAATTGTCATCTGCGAATAAAGGGCCCTCGCTCATAGACTGCGAAGTGAGAGATTGGCGCACTCCGTAACAGTTACAATACATAGAATTTGTGTATCCACTTATTAAGAGAAAATAGAAACTTTGTCTAAAAAATAAGCTTTTGATGTTCAAACAGTTTTTTTTACAAATATCAACTAGTTTTTATAATACTAGAAAGAAAGCCTTGCAGAGTATTCAAAATAGAATAATGCGAATGGTTCTTTAGTTGCCTTCCTGGTACTACATACTCAATCAGAGTAGGTATGCACGTTCGGTTAATAAAATTATCGAAAAAACAGCGATTCACAAGAATAACGATTATTCGGTAATTCAAAAGTTTTGACAGCTAGTATAATCACTGACAGATCTACCGAACTACGGTGAACTGTGGACGAGCTGTCAAAAAATTTAACGAATAATCTGTGCATCGTTAGTATCACCAAACACTGTAAAATATTCAACTGAAGTTTCGGTAGAAGGTCCGCTAGGACTTTAGTAATTTGAACGAATAACAACGTCAATCAATCGTGTACGTTAATCTTTAGTGCATTGCAGAAAAACTGTTTGTGGAATATCTGAAATTGAAATAGTGTCAGCATCTCTATGATTTTCTGTCAGGTAATTATGATGCAGGACCAATAGATTGCCCTCTGCTGCTCAGTTCTTTGGACATCAACACTCGTCGCAGCGATCTCCGGTTTCATCCATTTCTTCTTCTTCTTGGCATTTACGTCCTCACTGGGACATAGCCTGCTTCTCAGCGTAGTGTTCTAATGAGCATTTCCACAGTTATTAACTGAGAGCTTTCTTTGCCAAAGTTGCCATTTTTGCATTCGTATATCGTGTGGCAGGTACGATGATACTCTATGCCCAGGGAAGTCAAGGAAATTTCCTTTACCGACCGGGATTCGAACCCAGACACCTTCAGCATGGCTTTGCTTTGTAGCCGCGGACTCTAACCATTCGGCTAAGGAAGGCCCGTATGTTTAATAGTTGTTATCATGTGTTTAATTTTAATGTATCGCGCGAAATAAATCTGAGTGATTTTAGACAATTTTTATGTTAATTCATGTGAAATGTTCGTTTCGATTTTTTGTGCTTTTAGACTTAAGATCAATTGTCATTGGGATGGGAACTTCACCTATAGACTAAAACAGTAAATAAATGCAGGTGATTATGATAGTAGTGTAAAAACAAACGTTTTTGCAGTCCGACCGTTTATTAGGATGGCCACTAAATTTACATTTTGTAATTCCCGCTTTTCCTAGTATAGTTTTCAGAATATTTCCGGTTTTTCCAACGACTTTGATCGAAAATTTCTTTACGAAAAATGCGTTTTTATAAAACCGGAGTGAACGAAAAAAATAGATTAAATTTTTCGAAATCTGTTCAAATTTTCTTAGTTGGTTTTCAATAGAGAATTGATTGTTTATCAATAGTTTTACTATTGGAAAAGTTAGTAGATTTTTGCATTTATCTGATGAGTAATGAAACATGTTCTAGTAACAATAGCATAGTATTCATCTGATTCGGTTAGCAACTAGTACGCAAATTCCAGTTTTTCCCTGTACTGTAGCAAATTATTGCAATCGTTGCAATTTTTTATTGCCACCATAAACGCTTTACACAGCCCGTCATAAATACGGCCTCGCTTGGAAAAATATTGCAAAACTCAGCTGAATATTGAATCACCTTGAAAAGTTTAGCATCACCTCAAAACAGGAACAGGAAATGCTATATCTCGAGAGGCTGATGATCTATAATGGTGCGATCTTCAACGAAGTAGTTCAACAGAACAAGGAGATTTGGAAAGCATACAGTTTGGTTCGCAATCTTGCCGCTAGGTGGCACTAATGAGTATGTATAATTGAACATTTCAAACAAGCTCTATCTCGTGATCCATATGAGATAGAAAGTTCAAGTCTTCGGCAAAGTTATTCAGAATATCAAGGTCATCCGGAAAACAGGTAATTTGATTCAAAATTTAGCCGCTAAGTAGCACTAGTGAGCCGATAATAATTGATCCTCTATCTCATCAAACAGATAAAATAAAAAGTTCGAGTATTCGACAAAGTTGATTATAAGTTCAAGGACACCCGAATCGCAAACAGTTTGGTTCTAAATTTTGCCGCTTGGTGGCACAAGTGAACATGTGAAATTGAGCATTCTTAACTAGTTTTATCTTTTGATCCAAATAAGAGTCTTCGGCAAAATTGCTTAGAAAGTCAAGATCACCCGGAAAACAATTTGATTCATATATTTTTAGCTTCATACAAGTTCTACTTCCTTATTTTGATTGGAAGAGTGTTCAAGTTTTTGGCACAGTTGTTAGAAGTTCAAGGTAATCCGAAAGGCAACTAGTTTAACTCATAATTTTGTCACTTGGTAGCGGTAGTGAACATGTTGAATGAAAAAGCTAGTTCAATATTGTGATCCTAATGAAACAGCAAGATCGAGTCTTCGACAAAGCTGTTCAGACAGCCAAAGAAATCCGGACGACACTGACGTTACTGAGTTCCGAGGTGGCCAAGAAAACCAACTTTTACTCTGGTTCTTCAACACTTTGTCGAGATATGGAACATCAAGTTATGGAGGGTTGACTGTTATTAAATCTCATGATTGAATAAGATGGAATGTCTATAATGTTGGTCATATAGCCTTTAGCATTTTGAAGTTGAAGTGATTGAGGCCATAATCATATCATATTCAAGTGATTCAGGTCTAATCCATTGCATATTTAAGTGTTTCAGATTTGATGCATATTTTAAGGATTCGGGTATGTTTTACTTAATGTGCGAGTGATTCATGCCGTACGCATATCATATTCAAATTATTCAAGTCAGAAACTCTTCATATCCAAGGGATTCAGCATTGATTGTCTTTATATTCAAGTGATCCATGTTGATTCACTCCATACCCTAGTGATTCTGTGTCTGATCCTCTTTATATTCATGTGTTTCAGGTTTGATTCACTTCATAATGAAGTAATTCATGTTTGATTTTTTTCCATTTAAATAAATCATGTCAGATTCACTCCATGTTCAAATGACTCCTGAATGATTCACTTCATATTCAAGTGATTCAGGTTTAGTTCGTTTCATATCCAAGTGATTCACGTCAGATTCGCTTCATTCTCAAATGATTCAGAATTGATGAATTTCATATTCGAAAGATTCATTTACAAGTGATTCAATTCGCTCTGTATTCAAGTGATTCGTACCTGATTCACTTCATAATTAATGTTCAATTGATTGCAAGTTGTTCATTTCAGTTTTACTTTACTTCAAGTGTGTCAAGTTTGATTCACTTTATGTTCAAGTTATTCATACCTGATTCACTTCATATTCAAATGATTCAGGTTTGATTCATTTTATATTCAAGTGATTTAGACGCCAACGCCAGTTATAATCAGGATCTTCAGATAGTTGGCGAGAATTTATTGCTAGTGCAATCTAGAGGACGAATTCCCAATCAGATTTTTCACCACTGGATAGCCCTTGTTGCACAACTTCGAAAAAAAAAAACAACCTTCTAGCTCATCAAGATCTTAGGATTGAATATTTGTTAGGGTAACGTGAGGTTTAAGTTTGTTTTAAATATGTCTAGCTTAATCCAAAACAAAATTTAAGGTGGTTTGAATGCTTTTCAAGTAAGAGGTTTTCACTTAAAAGAATATAGAAAACGGTTGAGATTTAGAAAAGTGATGGCTATTTGTTGTTTTCAAACATAAAAAGGACAATTTACTCCGTTTTCAGCACAAAGGCTGCACAGACTGAACGATCACTAACATTAGGCAACGGACAACACGAAACACTCAGTAGACCAACGATGAATTTTTCATTCGACGAAAAGTTTTCACCGACTGGAGCGCGAATCGAACCCACACCCCGTGGAACAATACGCCTAGACGACAGACGCCGCTAATCGCAAGGCCACGAAGCCCTTGCATTGTAATTTTCGGTTAAATATTCATTACATGGAACAAAAATAAAATGAAATCTTATTCGATTTTTTTTTGTAAGGGCATAGATACCCGAGGAGGAAAGAATAACTCGCAATAACTTATACATACCATATTTTGGTATCATACCACAGTTAGGTATTGTTCAGTTATCAATACCTCGTTTTGGTATTATAATGGTATTTGAAAAAATGTTTAAACCAATTAAAAATACTTCATTTTGGTATTCGAAAGCTGTTGAGGACTGCTGGAGGTATTGAACTAGTATTGAAAAATTTCACTTTTATATGAAAATCCATCAAGTATTATTTAGGTATTACAATACCTGATCTAGTTATCAGCTTGGTATGTGTAGAATATGCAGAAGGTATTATTTGAGGTATTTTACCTCTTATGCAGGGCTCATTCATACCTCATTCAGGTTGTAAGTATTGGAAATTATCTGGTATGGAATACCTCAATTTGGTATTCAGTAGTTATTTTCCTCTGCTCGGGTAGGCCTATTATCAGGATGCATTGAGCTAAAGTAGTTTTTGCATAACTGTCTAGAAACTATTTTCGGTTTATAGTGAGACAAAAGTTCGAATCAACGGGGTAAAATTTCGAGTCGTATTTTATTTCACCGAATCGAAGGTAATCCGGCTTTTACCGGGAATGTCCTTTATCAGGATTTGAAGTTATATATGATGTTTCTCGACTTTGAAACAAATTCCGATTACGATTAGGATCAATGTTACAGGTACGGGATAAGTTCACAGTAGACATTTGTTATTTTAACGTTCTAATTCAAATTTCGGACCGGAGTTGGGAAGAATCTTGAAATTCCCTCTACAGTAGTCAAGCTAAGTAAATCACAGTCAGCGATGCCAGTGAAATTCACGCCCATCGCTGCTGTAGGCAAAAAAACCTTGATAATAGCAATTTACAGCCTTCAATGACACTACTTATTTAGAAAATTCATGCACCTTCCATAGGCTACTTGATGAGATTCACGTTTTTGAACTACTGTACTGGGAAAAGCCACGTAATTGCCTCAGTGAAGAACTACTCATCAGAAAGCATGTAAAATAAATCGTTCGGTATGATTCCACTGCGTTATGGACCAATGCACGAGTTCACTCGATGACGTTTTAGCAGTGCCGTGTTATTTATGTAACCAGGGAAACCACATAACTTGATGGCTAAAGTTTTTGATTCCGCATCATGAATAATTTTAAATAAATAGGAATGTGTGGACTTTTAATGAGTCTTAATTCGGACGCTTCCTCACTTTCGCCTCATGTTCCGGACTTTGATTCTATTTCCGGACAGCTCACGAAAATCATAAATAGAAAAGTCAAATTATCAATTGAAATCGTCACATCACTGAATAGACGTCTAAAGCAGCAGGTCATTCTAAATTTGCATGGCTATCTATGAAAAATGTTTATTAAAACGAGCCTCAAAAGCGAGAACTTTTGAGTGGCAAAAATTGAAACATTTCGTGTGAAATGTGTCCCATACAAAGTAAAGTGTCCGGAATTTGAAGCTGTCCGTAATATGAATCAAAACGGTATCGCATCTACTTTGTATAGGAAACATTGCCAACGAAATGTTTCAATATTTACTGGCTAAAAGTTCCCACTTTGAAAACTGGATTCAATCAATAGGCATTTTTCATAAAAATCATTGAAAATTTAGAATATTCAACTGTCTTAGACGTCTTTCTAATAACTTATTGATTTAAAATTTGATTTGACTTGTCCAATTATGATTTTCGTAAGCTGTCCGGAATTCGAATCAAAGTGTCCGGAATATGAGCTATTTGAAAGTTCGTATAGGAGGATTAGGGGCAATGTGTCCTTACATTAAGCAAATGCTTATTTTCAAGTCATAAAATGGCAATCTGTTTCAGTAACCTTCGGTTGGTTATCAAGCTCGTAATTAGAACTATATGCATAAAATTCATGGTGGAAAAAATAAATAAATCATATGTCAGAAATCCGAGATAGAAAATTGGGTCAGAAACAAGGCTGGCGAAAAGGTTTCGAGGCAAAATGAACACTTTTGTGGAATTTATAGAACACTATATTTTTAATGGATGTCAAACGTTCTGATATAAAAAAGGGCTCTTTATATCACATTAGCAAAAAATCTTCTCTAGGTTAGTTACTTTTCTCAAAAAATAGGATTTTCCATCACCTTGCTTATAAACCAATTTGAAGCTGTGAAAAAATTAAAGTCAAATTTCAGAGGACAGTAGAAGTAAAGCTTAGACTATTATACCTTTAAAAAGTTTATATGCAATACAGTATGGCCCATTAAAAATTCGAAAATTGTTTGAACGTGTTTACTGAGGCCTGCCTGAAGTGTCCGTAATATGAATCGAAGCGGTATGTAGGTTTGAAATTTACACAAAATCTAATAATTGATAATATATTTTGTATGCCTGGCGCGATCATCACATGTTTCGTTACACTTGAAAAAAATTGAGATTAACACTATTTCAGCCACATTCCTCTGATCCAATAAAACAGTATGTAATGTCACTTTGTTTCACACGGTATGGGCCTGACATCTGCGCTCGTTGTGGTAACTAATTAGCTGCGGGGCCTGAAATTAACGGCAGCAACACAACTCTCTGCGCAGCCAACCGAAAGAGTAGGTAGCTGCTAGCAATCTCAGTGCAACTCGTTGCCTCTATAGAGGAGCAGCCGGCGAGCACTCACTCATCATCTCGCCTCAGCTCAACTCGGCGACAAAGACCTAATAAACATATTTCCGCCGAGTCGGCGGCTCTCTGGCCTCACAAGTCAAAGTTTTCCTTCGACGGTTTCAACGACGACCAAAGGGCTGGTAGCGAATAGTGATATTGAAAATAGTTTTAAGCCACCAGATTTGTACTTTGTACAACAGTTGTGATTTACATGCTATCGTTTCACAACAGAGATATCTATCGACATCAAACCAAAATGTATTCCTCAAGTATATTCTTGAAAACAATGCTCGACTGTTTTTGTTTACAGTATGGTCCTTCATTATGCAGTGAAAACAACAAATATACATAGAAGTCGCATAATAATGAACACACTTTATACGGATCGAGTAGACTTTAATTTAAAATCGTTTTAACTTAAAAACCAGATAATTTAGAAACTTGAGGTCTTCAATGAAGTTGTTCTGGAGGTGCAGCGCTATCTGATGGTACCTCATTGAATTTGGAATACGACTAGGTGGCACTAGTTGGCATCAGGGATTGAATCCTGAGAAAATTGAGAAAATCTCTCACGTATCGCTCTCTGTAACTATCATAACATGCTGCACATTATGAGAGACTGTTTATCGTATACTGCTACAAGTTTGATCAGATTGGGGGGATAGTAGTGCATGATAAAACCCATCTAAACATGCTCCAAGCCTGGGGGACACTGTTGTTATTGGAAGTTCAAGGATTGTTTATCGTGCCAGTAAAGAAAAACACCTATCCCCAACGGTAAACAAGCGAGAAAAATGGATTTTATCATCGCTCTCTCGTTGGGGCTCTCGCTCGCTGCTTCCATTTATCAGACTTGTTACACCTTGCGATACAATGACGATCGTGGACCGCAACAGATGGAATGTTTTTCTTTACTTGCTTTGATCGTGCTTCATTCTCAAATGAGAGCGAATTCTGCAACGCCTGGTTGGCATGAAACTTTTACTTTTGTTCTGTAGCTCAAAGACTATCATTATTATAATATAAAAGTTGAAATCTTATTACAATATTAAAATCGAAATCACCTGAAAAAATCTGGTTTGCAGATATCTCAGGATCCTGATCATTTAGAAAGATGGCGTCTTCGGCAAAGTTCTTCAGTAGCTGAAGCTCATTATTGTGGCCAGCAAATTAGAGCCTCGCTACCAGCCCTGCGACCAAGATGATGATGGTGATGGGATTGACAGCTCGCAATAACTCCCACCGCAGCGCAGCAGTGGCCAATTGTCTGCCAGCAGACTAAGAAAAATGAGAAAAAGATACCGGATAGGGACCACATTTATCACTGCTCGTACATTTGCTTATTAGTTTTTTTTTGCGTTGCCGCTGCGCTGATCCCGCTCGCTCGGTGCTGCTATTCGTCGGAGTCTTGGACCCCGTTGACGTGACGAAGACCTCGGTGGGACTGAATAACCTTTGGCGTATTAACAAGAGTTAATTTGGAGGCACTGCGCACAGTGCAACCGTTAGTCTCGTATAAGTAGGGTAAGGTGGTTCAAAATTCTAACTGCAGAGAAAAAATTACAAGAAGCTTGTAAAGTATATATCACAGTAGTTTACAATATTTCCTATTCTCTCTACTGGAATGTGACATCTCCTTCGAACTGCCTCGAATGTGCTTTTTGATCCCCCTTAAGGTGATTATAAAGCGAAGCCAAACTTAGGATTTTCAAGTGCACAAGACGAGAGAATTTGTCAACAGTTCGCGTTGAAAACCAATCAAATTGCTTGCTTGCTGGTGGTGACCAATGGGATAGATTTTCTACGCGGAGCGCTGTTTCGTTCTCAAGTCTTGTGCTCTTGAAAATTTGAGGTGTGGCTTCGTTCTATAATCACCTTAAACCCCCATGAAAACTTTAACAAAACTCAGACCTCATTTGTGGTTTGAACGGAGCTGATGTGGTTTATGAGGTCGAAAGCTACCAATTTTAAAATAAATTTCCGTTGAAGTTTGATAGTTTGACTTCTAGGAATGATATCATACTACATATGGAGTGATCTTAATATTTTCTACCCGGTAAGGAGCTACTGTAGCTACTGTAAATATTATCAATTTCGTTGAAATGCAAACTGGTCTATTTTACCCCATGAGTGCAGTTTAAACCACTATGCCCTACATGTGATTTGCCATAGATCGAACGTCGCGCTTCGCCTGTGCAGATCAAATAGCCCATAGACATATTGCCTCCCGGATAAAGGGGGTAAAAACGACGACCCGGCATGTGTGCTGTGTGTGTACGGCGAGAAAAGTGGAACAGAGGAGCTCAGAACGAAATAAAAACGTCATAATCATTAATTTTGGTCACTCCTTTGAGCAAGTAAATAATTGAGAAAACAAACGTGTACAACAACAACACGTACGCCGCTGCGCGAGGTTTCATCTCATGGATCTCTCTCGACGAATGCGAATGGGACGGAAAGTCGATCTACACAAGCTGACTCCGACTTGTAGTCTCTTCGGTGGATTTTTTCCCTCTCTTCGGAGGTACTTACAATACAATCCCAGTCCCAGCGTCTCCGTAGGCACACCAAGATTCCAACAATCGGGGGTACCGTGAAATTGACGAAAGAAAATTACACATGATAAATTATGCTTCTCTCCGCAACTACTTTACTCGTTTAATTTTATTCACCCGGGAAATAATCACGCTGAAGTAATTTAAAATACTAATTAATCAATCAACGTAATTAACACAACATGATAATATTTCATGTCCGTCTGGTTCATTTTGCCGAAGCGGCGTAAAGCTTCAAATGGGAACGAACTTAGTCGTCATGATTAAGCTTCAGAGAATGATTGGTGACATGTTCAAGACTTAGGTGCCAAGCATGTTGTTTAGGTGTGGGTTGAACAGTTTCTCGACTTCTCGGACATGTCGCACAAAATAAACAGAAAGATCTCTGTTAATAACAGTTAAAGAGATCAAAAAACACTTTGCTGAAGATAAGAAGGTATAACTAGTGTCTAATTAAAGTTTTCAAACGAGTTATACCTTTAAAGTACGAGCTAACCATTTGCAGAATATAATTTTCAACAATATTTTAAACTATTTTGAATAACATGTGATATCATTGAAGAGAAATGGCGGTACCGGCGAAATATTGCTATACAGTGGGAATATAACACACGGTGTCTCTGGTAGAACAACATTAATATAAAAAAATCAGTATCGCTAAAACATCCACCAAATGAAAGCATAGGCTTTCCCCTTTCATTTGAGACCTGTTTGGAAATGTTCTATCGGGGGGTCCTGAACATTTTTTTCAAAACACTACAATGCCGTTTTTTCAGAACTGATTTCTTAATTATGGTTCACACACACGCAAACAAATTGTGCGGTAAAAACTACCATTTTAGGGGGTTAACTTAAGCGCTCGCACCGGCAATTTTCAGCAGACCAGAAATGCGCTTGATTTTACCATGTCTGTAGTTGGAATCAGATTGTTGTAAATTATTTCTGTCAAATGTATCAGTAATGCGGTGGGCTGTACCGTAAACATAGTAAATTGGTCTGAATTTCCATGGTAGTTTTAAGAATGGGCCTAGTCAGCTGAAATAGTTATTTTTACCACAGAATTTTTTCCCGTGCAGTCATTTTCTTTCATGCTTATCTAGGTAGCCATGAGAAATTTTACTACGTATAGTTAACCAATCAATAAAAAGGATTTAGATTTAGCATTCTTCTTCTTTCTGGCGTAACGTCCCAACTGGGACAAAGCCTGCTTCTCAGATTAGTGTTCTTATGAGCACTTCCACAGTTATTAACTGAGAGCTTTCTATGCCGATTGACCATTTTTGCATGTGTATATCGTGTGGCAGGTACGAAGATACTCTATGCCCTGGGAATCGAGAAAATTTACCTCACGAAAAGATCCTCGACTAGCGGGATTCGAACCCACGACCCTCAGCATGGTCATGCTGAATAGCTGCGCGTTTACCGCTACGGCCATCTGGGCCCCTTAGATTTAGCATTGTACCATTCTATTTAAACCAATTACTTATATACACGACATATCGATAAAGTAAATACGGATAATATGGCTTACAAATGCTCACTATTGTACATTACTACAGCTCAAAGAAGCTGTCGATCATATGCTTCGGAGTTCTCCGGAACCTTAACATGATTCCAAGCAACTTGAAAATCGAAATGCACGGTTTCACTGGATTGTTTCCCGTATTTGCTCAAACCACTTCCTGTGATTTCACAAAACTCCGGGATATGATAGCGGAAATATGGAACTTCGAGCTATTAGGTAAGCAATCCACGTTTTTGAAAAGTTCTCAACTTTTCTGCAAAATCATCATCCAGACTCGTTTGAAAACAACTTTTATGTACCTGATCAGAATGATCAAACGCCTGAAATACATTTTTTTCATTTAAAAGAGATAATTTACAGAACAGTACGATAAATTACAATTGCTAGCAAACTTAGATCCCATTACACTTCCAAAACATGCCGATTTTTCAAAAGCTTTTTACAGAACTCATCTGGTGAATCCACATTTGTTGTGGCGTTGGCAACTGATGATTCTCACCTGTGATAAAAGAATTATTTTAAGGTCATCTTTATGAATCACACAATCAAACTGCTGATACTTACCCATTCCTCGACATTATTTGGATCAATGTATTATACTGTTTTGTCAATTGGATTTACAACACCTAGTGTCATATGCAAGGAAGGTGATGGGCAATTTGTTCGTCGGGTGATCCATCGAGCAGTGGATAGTAAATACAATTGAAGAACTGCTCCGGCAGTTTATGGTCCGAGCCGAGACTTTTCCATTTCGCGGACGCGTATGTGACAAAGTATTCGTGGATGACCAGCTAAATTGGATAAATCTTTTTTGTGTGGTACAGTATGGGCAAGGAAATGTTGAACTACCTTCCATTATTACGAAAAACAGATTGACGATGTTCAAATCTCCAACAATGGAGCACCAAAAATTATTCAAAAGCAACAGTGTCTTCCACATTTTCTCAATATTGCCATATTTTTCTGGAACGCCAGAAGCAACAGCAAGCAGCAACAGTATTTTTACGCCAGTATCCTTACATCGGCCTTGAGTCCCGATGACGTTGGAATTATGCTCGATAATCGACAGGGGAAATGATTTAAGGACCCTTCTCCATCGCTTGCAGATCGAACTGCCCAGGCCAACCCCCCTTTTTGGACGTCACCTAATCAACTAACCCCTGAATGTTCTTCTTCTTAGCATTAACGTCCTCACTGGGACAAAGCCTGTTTCTCAGCTTAGTGTTCTTATGAACACTTCCACAGTTATTAACTGAGAGCTTTCTTTGCCAATGTTGCCATTTTCGCATTCGTATCTCGTGTGGCAGGTATGATGTTACTCTATGCCCTGGGAAGTCAAGGAACTTTCCTTTACGAAAAGATCCTGGACCGATCGGGAATCGAACCCAGACATCTTCAGCATGGCTTTGCTTTGTAACCGCGGACTCTAACCACTCGGCTAAGGAAGGCCCCTGAACGCATTTATATGCATTTACATTTACGTTATTACAGTTTCTGCATTATCGTTAAAATCAAGGTGCAAATGTGTTACCTCTAAAAACCCCTGAACTGATTGGTTAGGTCTGCTGATTTTGAAAGCGATGTTTGGGGCGATTGTAACATCCAGACCCCTTAGACAGCTGCTCAACTGCAACGCTCATCTGGAGCTCAAATCATTTTTTTTAATCAGAAACAAGTCATCAGCGAACAAATGGGTTTTTTAGGTTGCACAGATGTTGAATAAGATTCTCAGTTGAGTGGTAAACCGTGTAGATTCGACAACCAACCAATTCAATTGGCACTTACTTTTTGCATTACTGTGTCTACCACGTTTTCCCTTTAGTTTTGGTGAGATCGTTGTTCTCACATCATTACATGCTTCGAGTGGTAGGTTTTAAATTGTATTTATATTTATACAGTGCTATATTCAAAAGTTTGAACTGGTTACTGAACGAATAAACGTGCAAGCTCGACATATTTTTGTAGGACAATACCAGACTGTAATCCTGATGTCGTGAAGAATGTGCTGTTCAATAATATCAACCACTATTGCTGATAACGGCTGCAGACACAAATTCTTTAAACACAATACGCAAATCTTCGAACGATTGTTCTCATGGCTTTTCGGTTTCATGTTTCAGGTCTCCTGACAGAGTGTAGTGTAAATATATATATTTATTATTAGGTGTGAAATTGGGATATATTTATTGTAATTATTAACAGGCATACCTCTAATCAGCAAACCAAAATGTTGACCCAAAACAATGAATTTATAAACTTATCACGCGCCACAAGCACCAATTTTTCGCTATACTTAAGCAATGAAACGTTATAACACAGCGCCGATTTCCCTACCATTGATGCCAATGTAGTTGTTTTTTGCAATCTGTGAAACTATTGGTAATGTAATGATCCATGAGTAAATGTTTTCAAACGCTTTGGTTATTACTAATCGTAAAAAGCAATATCTTATGGAAATATATTTGAATTTTAAGACGGTAGCATACAACTGAATCTAAATAATGGTTATTTATTGGAATTCTTTCACATCTCTAAACATTTTTTTTATTTAAAATTTTAAATACTATTTACAACCATTTTAGTTTGGCATAAATGAATAAATTTTGATTAAAGATTTACAATTTTACTATTTACTGAATTTATAATCAACTGAACAGCAACACTGGAAATCTGAACAAACATTTAAAAAGGGCACATCGACATAGGTAAACAATGTCTTTGTAAGACGCTGTTGAGCCCAATTCAACTCGATCACGCTTACCAATACAACGCTTATAATACTACTCAGGAAGAGCCCACACTAGTCTTTCTGATAGTGGTGTTAGTTTGTATGGGCGAGCTAAAAAGGGCTCAACAGCAACGTTTCTGAAAAAAGGCTCAAGACCTCTCCAGCCCTTTTCAAATGTTTGTCCAGAAATATTTGTCATGGCCTTCTACGGTTCTATTGAGTTGTCATCATATGGTACAAGCGATTCATTGTATCATACTATTGGTGGAAGAAGATCACCTATGGTACGTAACTCTTACTAAAATAAAAAAAAAATGTTCAGGACCCCCCGATAGAACATTTTCAAACCGGTCTCAAATGAAAGGGGAAAGCCTAAGCTTTCATTTGGTGGGTGTTTCATCGATACTGATTTTTTTATATTAATGTTTTCTACTAGAGACACCGTGAACATAGTTATCAACATGGCCGTTACTAATTGATTCCGCAATATTACTTGTGATGACTTAGTTCTATCACTTTGAAATAGTAATCTGCAAAATCAACATGGATGAATGACGGGGATTGTACCCCGTTTGGCATAAAGTCGTTTGGCATAAGGTCGTTTGGCATAAAGCCGTTTGGCATAAAGTCGTTTGGCATAATGGTCGTTTAGCATAATGGCCGTTTGGCATAATGGCCGTTTGGCATAATGATTGAGTTGGAATGAATAACGGCATTTTCGAAACTTTTACCGAGATCAACACCACTGAGCCCATAGCAAAATTTTTTCGCAGTTTCTCAATAAGCGTGGTGGTCGTTCAGAGATAATCCAAGCTATGAATGTCAAAAATTGTAGTGACATTAGAGAGTATAACTTAATAAGACTCGTGACGGGTCTAGTGGAAGATCTTTTCGGAATAATAATTTTCGCCACATCCCAGAACATAAAGTATCGTTGGGTTGTTGCGATATACATATTTGAAAATAGTAAATGGGCAAAGAAAGTTCGCAGTTATTAATAAAGGGAACGCACATATTTTGCTGCAGATCAAGCTCTGTCCCAAAAATATTAAAAGCTCTTATCCAAAGATCTATTATTGCAGCATAATGCAAAAATAGCCTACATACGAGAGCAGATTATTTTTCGTTTAAAATGTTCAAGACTCTAACACTAAATATCTTCTCACAACATAACTCAAATGAACAACACATTTTTGAAAGAAAATATATGTGGCAAAACTTTTGAACGATCAATATAAATTTTAATTTTGAACACTGTAAACACTGTCTATTATCGAAAGGAGGGAAAATTTGTGATTGAAATAATATTTTTCCAGCATATCTTGAAAGGAGAGCTTGTGTTTGCAAAAAAATATGTTGAATATTTACAGGTTCTAAAGTAATTATTATTCTAACAGCACATCTTGCAAGAATTGCGAAATATATAAATGGTGAACATTTAGCATGACTAAATAATAAAATTTAAAACAGTATAAATATAAAGAACAGCCTATTTTTAGAAGAAGGCAAAATTTATGATTAAATCAATAGAAGATTGGACGCCAAAAACTATTGCGGCATAGTAAAACGAAAATACATCAAAAATTGCGTTCAGAATCATAGCTCTTGTCCTACTTTTCCCCGAATGTCGTTTCTCTGAATGTCGGTTCCCCGAATTCCAGTTCCTAAAATGACTCGTTTCCCCGAAAAGTGATGCAGTTTAAATAGGTGCTATACTGCCCATAATCGCATAACAGTCCCATGTTTATTGGAAATCCCATAGAACATGGGACTTTTTTGCGAATATGGGCAGTATTATAGTCTTTAGTGGCTGGAAGGTGAACGAGGAAGAACGATAAGCAATCAAAAGAAGCAGGTATTCTGTCATTCATGGCTATACACATGTTGGCAAAAATTTTGAGGACGGTAAACTCGAAAGAACCGCCAATTAAATAAAGAAGGGTGCATATCAGATGGCCAGTTCGTTCACCACACTGAAATGTTTAAAGTTAAGACAAGTATGAATGCCACAAACTTTTCGGGGAAGTGGACTTTTTGTTAAAGCGGGATATTCGGGGAACTGGTATTCGGGATACTGGCGTTCGGGGGTAACGACATTCGGGGAACCGACATTACGGGAAAAGTAGCACAACCCATTAAAGTAACTGCAGTAATCGATTTATCTTTTCGCTGATTACTTGAGCAGATCAATGTTATCAATTGCCACCATTTTAAAAGTTGGAACAACAAAATGTCTAAAAAACAAAGAAATCTTAAAAGAACAGCCTATGTATATCAGAAGGTTAAATTTGTTTCAATTTCAAATCGACAGTTTTTATGCCTATAATTTGGTTACATCATATTTAAAAAAATCCAATGTTTGAAAGAATGGTAAATTAGTGCTAAATATATCAAAATCTTCAGTGCTAAAAATTATTCCAAAAGCGGAACTCAAAAGAAGAATTAATATTTGAAAGAAGGGTAATTTCTGCATAAATTATAAAATATTATTGACAATAACTTTCCTAACATGCTTTAGTTTATTCAAAAGCATATGATTGTAGAATAAAGTGACATTTTGTATCAATTATTGTAAATTATTAACTCCACAACAAGCCTGATGTCATCAGAAAGATTCAATAGAAACGTAAATTCTTGGTTTCAGGCTCATTATGCCAAACGACCATTATGCCAAACGACCGTTATGCCAAACGACTTTATGCCAAACGACCATTATGCCAAACGACTTTATGCCAAACGGCTTTATGCCAAACGACTTTATGCCAAATGACCTACCACCAATGACGGGCTATTTAGCCTTAAAATTCGCTATGAATTACAAATTGGCAACCGATTATTTTTTTTAAAGCCACCTTATACAGATTCACGTTTTCTTTTCGTAGTCACAGATAACATTAAAAGTGTTGTTTAAGTAACTAATATGTGGAAATAATTAAAACATTTTATAAATTGGTTCGAAAATCTTAACAAAATAATTTGATGTTAAATTTGGTTCAAGAACTTTAGAATTGGGCAGCTAATGTTACGATTATTTGTATCCGGATTTTCACAGACAAAGCTTTCGACTCGACTGGTTTTGATTTTTTTTTACATTTTTTTAATCATTACTTATTGTACAAACTTTTTTATAAACAAAATTCAGAAAAAAAATTCAACAGCAAAAATGCCAACGTTAAAATCATCAATTACCACCAAAAAGAGGATTAAAACCTCCAGAATTTCAGAAAGAAATCTGAATTTCTTTGGATTACTTTTTTTTTTCTTATGTCACTTAGCAGTGAAAAATATAAGGAACATTTTCTGGATTTTCCCATGTTTTTTTTATAAGTTTTGGCTTTGTTAAAGTTGTCAAACATTTATTAATCAAAGTTCCTGAAATCTACTGTAACTATTTTGAAAATAACAGAAAATTCAACAGAAAATATCTTTCAGCCAAATTTATTTATCGAAGTGGAAACTGGCTCAGTATCCTGTAATACACGTCTATGTTAGTATGATTCTATAACATTCCCCAGAATTCCGTTCCCCAGAATGAACCATTCCCCAGAAAATCGTTTCCCAGAATGCACCATTCCCCAGAAAGCTATATGAATATCCATTTTTTTTTCTTTTTTTTTTAATTATTGCTTTGCGTGAGTCACTTATGGGGGGGCCAGATATCCGTAGCGGTAAACGCGCAGCTATTCAGCAAGACCAAGATGAGGGTCGTGGGTTCGAATCCCACCGGTCGAGGATCTTTTCGGGTTGGAAATTTTCTCGACTTCCCAGGGCATAGAGTATCTTCGTACCTGCCCCACGATATACGCATGCAAAAATGGTCATTAGCATAGTAAGCTCTCAGTTAATAACTGTGGAAGTGCTCATAAGAACACTAAGCTGAGAAGCAGGCTCTGTCCCAGTAGGGACGTAATGCCAGAAAAGAGGAAGAAGAGTCACTTATGTGACAGGCTAAGGTCTGATGTGACAAAACAAATATGTAGGTAGGAGGGTTAGGGACATAATGAACACACGGGGCGAAATGGACACCCCCTTACTCTCTGGGAATATGCATATTTCAGCAAAACTTTATAAACTGTACGAAATCTGTATTGTATATGAACGTTTTGACGGTATAAAAGTTTACGCTTTGCTTCATTTGTCCTCTGAAATTCTACTATATTTTTTTCTCAGTTTCAAATTAGTTTATAAGCAAAGCGGAGGAAGTGGTGGATTTAATTTTAGAGCAATAAAACATATCGTCCCCTTGATGCTACAACTAGATAACTCGAAATTTGAAATTTTTGACTTCAATATGTCAAAACATTTTTCTTAATTAGATCTGCAAAATATCCACAGGTCTTAAGCGTGTGATTCAAAATATACAAGTTAAAGATTATTTTTCAATCATAATCTCTGCGATTAACCATCACCTTGTTAAACGGTCATACTTTCAAAGTTGCACATCTCAAAATTTTGATTTTCGAGTTATCTAGTTGTAGCATTAAGGGGACGATATTTTGATTCTATGTAAAATAAGCATTTACCTAATGTGTCCAATATGCCCCTAATCCCCCTATTCATGAGTATTTTGCATATTATAATAATACACCCTTCTTTTAATACATTCCCATAAAATATACAGACTATATGTATATTTTTGCATATATAGTGATGCACCCTTCTTTCAGTATTATCTCATTAATGATATAGACAAAATATATCGATGGAGAGCCCATATAGCATAAGGTCACTTGGCATAAAATGATTTGGTATAAAGCCATTTGCCATCCAACCATACTTAAGCTCCTTCTTTTCAAAACGGATGTTCTTCATGTCATGCCAAATGGTCATTGGCCAAATGACCATTATATCAAATGGTCCTTGATCATTTAATCAATCATGCCAAATGCCTTCTTGCCATTTGGTATCCTTACGGAAAAATTTGTCTATATCGTCAACAGGATAAGACTGAAAGAAGGGTGTATCACTATTTTGTGCAAAATTAAACAAGTCATTTGTAATTTAGACTTGACGCAAAGAAGGACGTATCATTTTGATGTGCAGAATAGTAAGTTTTTGTTCTGCCGAGTTTACGTCATCATTATATCGGAAACGTATAATATGATACTACGAACATCTTTGGAAACTACTATACCGAAAGAAGGGTGTAGCTCTATTTTGTGCAGAGTAGTGATGAGTTGTATATTCTTTTAAATAAATATTGGATATTGTGTTTCCCCATAGACTGATCTATCAGTCTTCATAAGTGCCAATAAAAGTGAAACTACTGTGATAGTTCATTTGCAAATGAAATTTGAATTATGCGTAAAGTGTTCATAATTAGCAGCACCAATGAAGATTAGCATTGGTGCTGCTAATCATGTACTTGTAAACAACTTTGTATAGCGAAGTATGCACTTCAACAGAAAATAAACGGCTTATCTCGATGCGTGGGAAATTTTTTGCAAGAAATGCTCAAGAAAAGCATTTTTCTTTGATCGCAGTACGCAGTTGAAAAGAAATGTCAATTCAAATGGAGCTCACTGTAGGAAATTTCTTGACCATTTCTTGGGGAGAAATTTTTACTTTTCTTGGGCGGAACAGCATACTTAGCTTATGGAGTTTAATTTTCAAGTTTTTTAAATAGATTATTTCAAAACTTTAAAGTAGGTATATAATTTTCTGGGGAATGGTCCATTCTGGGGATTGGTTTTCTGGGGAATGGTACATTCTGGGGAATGAGATTCTGGGGAATGGAATTCTGGGGAATGGGTTTCGGGGGAATGGTTTTCTGGGGAATGTTATAGAATCGTTAGTATTATATTTAGTATTGAATAAATTATTTTTAGTACTGAAATTTATGAATATATCGAATAGATTTGTCGATCACATGGCTTTTAGAGGATTTTTTTTAGGAGCATAATATGCTTTACAGGCACATATGTTTAACATTTGACACCAGTAAACTTGATAACTTAACCAATTGTTTAGAAAAATGTCAAAATTTTAGAAAAGTGAAGATTTAATAAAAATATTTTATAAACATATCGGGGGGCGATTCCAAAAATATATTGCCTGAATAGGGCGAAAGTTACAAAAGTTTAGTAAACAGTGATCTAAAGCTACACTTTATAGACAGCATTTAAAATATAAATCGTTCGATAATTCTCACATTCCACCTTGTTGCCTTTTGTGTAGATAGATTATATAATCCCTTGTGTTGATAGACTCACACTCAAATGTCAATCAATACGCTCTCCCGTGAGAGCAAACTCATTAGAGATCGGCTTCGTAAATCTCACGCTTGAGATTTTGATGCAAAATCAACTCAAACCGTAAAAAATGATTCAATCGCATAACCCGGCAAAAACTCGTGAAACCCGAGTGATGTTGTTTACGTTAGAAAAGATTACTATAATTTTACCATACTAACAATAAATTACTGCCGTGTGTGAGTAAACTGTAAAAATACAAGACAATGAGTCAAAAAGGTGAGCCAACTCATCCATGATTTTTTGACTACTGAGTTGCGTGATTAACAAATCACGCATGAAAAATCTCAAGCGCGAGTTGTGAGAAATTGAGTTTTTCACAACACTGCTTTCCACTACTCCCCTACTTCCATTCCTCCGGTAACTGTTCTGTTTTTCCGATACTGACTATCAGCCGATACAAACAAGTGACCAATCACTTCGTTCCTATATTGATAAGATCGACTAGGACGCCACCATTTCCATTTGTTTTGTGGTTCTTGAACTGTTGAACAACATGCCTAATTTCTCTTAAAGGTGGGGCAGGTTGGTTACCATTGTCCGTCGAACATTCCGATTTAATTTCTATTGGTGCCTCGAACCTTTGTGCCTTAGCGCCATTAAGATGTTCGTCGTAGTGCTGCATCTTCCTTTCGTTCACCTCATGTCTGTATGACAAAATGTCACCTCGATGAATACTGTTCCATGCTGGAGTGTGGTGCAGAAGCTTTGGTAGACGGTTGATCTCTTCCAATAAATCTCCAGCAGCCAAACTTGTGATCCTTCAAACTTCCAATCGTTAGTCTTTCTTCGTCTATGTCGATTGTTCCGGTATTGACTACAGTGGCCACTTTTAAGACCACCGGAATTTCCCGGAGGAATCTGTCATTGGGGACATCACAGCCTCCCTCAGGGATATCCGGTGGTCACAAAAGTGGCCACTGTAGTCAAATATCCACTTAAGGTCTACAATAGCCCTATTTAGCACAAGACATGAAAAATGAACCATCGCACGATATGTATTGGAGTTCAATTTCAATTGTCCCTAATTACAGGTTCCCTCTGGAACATCCGGTGGTCCCGGAAGTAGTCACTGTAGTCAACTATCCGTTTTGAGTCTACAGTTGCCTTATTTACGACAAGACATGAAGAATGAGCCGTCGCATGATATGCTTTGGTGTCAAAATCGAAATGTCCCCTATGCAAGGTTCCCTCGGGGCACTTGGCGGCGCCATGAGTGGCCAAGTCTGTACAAGACTCTTTTTTAATTTATAATAGGATATTTTATGATAAGCTAGGGAGAAAACAATATTGCGCGACATATTTTGAGTGAATAAATTGTTTGATCCCAATTCGGATCCACTACCGGCACCGATTCCGGGGAAATGGCCATATCTTGGTTGTTTCTGGATCGATCTTAATACTTGGCGCACCAATCGCTTCAGAATTTGATCTTCTATCTCCATGTGTAGTAAAATTTTGAATTTTCAGCCGAGACCTTTACTAAAAACATGTCATAATTTTACTGCATAAGACATGCTTCCGTAAATCCGGATTATCACCGGTATCCGGTGGTCATAGTTCATCTCCGTGGATTCACCTCAAAAATAGATTAGTTGACCCGTCCATTACTTCTTAAAGAATTGAAATCGGTCAATTTTTGTCAAAGTTACAGCATTCCAAAGTTGGCCCAATTTTTGCCTGTCCCAGTTATTTTGACAACCCCCTGTATATCAAATATTCCATCATTTGCGATACTTTAAAAATGGGGAGGGTGCAAAAAAAGGGGGAGGGCTTCCTGCAAATCTTATTACAACTCTTCATATTGGACTTAAAGTTTTAAACATTATATGGCACATGAATTCCGCTGTCCTGAATATAAAACACTGTGTCGGTTTATTGAGTAGATTAGATTTTCAAATAAAAAATGCAAAAAGTTCAAGTATATTTTAAAAATGACCTGGGGCAGACACGAACATTCTGAAAACGCCATTATTTTTGTTCATTTTCATACTTTCAAGCCCGGGTTGTCCGGTCTCTGTGCATTCAGATCGACTTTTTTTGTCGAACAGTGTTATTCTGGTCAATCACAGAGTAGCAACTACGAATTGTACAGTCATCAATGCTCATGCTCATACTCAAAAATTTCGGGATTCATCGAGATCCTTTTTAGACTGATAGCTTATATAACAAAGTGCTAAATCAGATTAGTTCATTCTTGAGAGCGCATAGATAGGCCGTCGACGATAACGCAAAATCTACTGAGCATTCAATTTACCACAAAAAAAAACTAGACAAAAAACATACACCATCGTATGGCGTGTTCAATTACAACCGTAACAATTTTAGAAGCTCCATAACCACAGGGCCACAACCTAACCGACCTCGAAAAAAACAAATTCACACGTATACCAGACTCCGTGTCTCTCTTCGTTTTAGATTGATGTGATCATCTCTGCGCATCCATCAGCAAGAGCACACTCCGCATATGTCAACTCGACTCTATCCGCGCTCTGCAATCCGATACATAGCCGAGCAAATGAAACCACAATGAAGCGTACGGGCTGATGCTACGCTACCATTATTCATCATTTACCACGCCATATTTGAGAGCTACAATTACAAATAATGGTAATAATGTGGCAAAGATAAAAAAACGTGGATAAAAAACAAACTCTCGGTACATTGAAAACGATTTGTACTTTTTTTTTCGGATCGCGATGAGCATTTGCGCTGCGTAATTGATGGTCCTGAGAGCGAAATTACCTGTCTGTGTCCAAAACAGAGCAAGCGCGAATCGCCCATACTATGGGAGGTCTTAATCATAGCGAGGTCAGTAAAAAATGCGAGATGGATTTGAATCGTTATAATGATAGGATTTTATATTAGCGATGAAGTCTTCATGTCTAGACCTGGTTTGCCCAAACTATGGTCACACTCTGATATTTTGTGGCATGTCACATACGATGATACTCAGAATAGGACACGTTAAGTTTTTAGATTGTTATTATCACAAATATTACAATACTCGGCGGAGCAAATTTTGTCTTAATAGTCAGAATATCTTCATAATCCAGGATTGATTCCACTTATTTTTTTATGATTTATGATCGAAGCCAGGGGACAGTAGAAGCATTAACCTAAGAATGCTAATGTCGCTACTGTTCGTGTTACCAACATCTAGTTTGCCACGCGCTGACAGCTTGAGTACCGGTCCTCAAAGTGTCAAATAAATTTTAAAATCATCCACTACAACATGGCATCGAACAAACAATGAAACTATACAGTTAAAGGTGATAATAAACTAATTCAATTTTGTGAGAACAGCGCCATTAGCGTTCTACTACTAATATTTCTATTCAGGGGACAGACGCCACCTAAACATTCAAGGCACAAATATCACGAAAGAAGCAACATGCAGCCGAGCAATTGTTATTACCTTTGCCTAATTTAATAAATAAATAAAAATCCTTCCACTGAGATATGATTGTGGGATTGTGATATAAGGTTTTACAGAATTTGAATTTAAAACTCGAGAAATTATACACCATTCAACTCAACAGATTTTAACTGGCATTAGAGCAACTTCACCGGTGTGGTTCATTTTTTGGTCCAAATTTTTAACCAAAATGGACCTATCAAAACGAAATAGATCAGTAAAAATAGATCAAGCCACACGCGCATGCACCGGTTGTTGTATTTTTTCATATTTCAAATGTTATCAACAAAAACAAACAAATAATGGAATTAGTGATTAATTAATTCCCGGAAGAATTCTGAAGAAATTCATACTGGAGCTCTGAAGGAATTCTAGGTGGAGCCGGAGACTTTTTCGGAAGAACTGCCGAGAAACTCCCGGCGTAGCTCCAGAGGAATTGAAGGAACTCTGAAGAAATCTCTGGAGGAACTCTAGACAAAATCCTATAGAAACTCTAATGCTATTCCTAGAGAACTTCGGATGCGTTCCTGGAGGAACTCCGAAGAAATTCCTGCAGAAACAAAATACAAAATACGAAGGAATTCTCGGTGGAGCTCCGGTGGAACTTTTCCGGAATTGCCGGATGAAATCCAGAGGAATCGCTGGAAGAATTCAAGAGAAGTTTCTGTAAGAACATTAGAGGAGTTTCTAAAAGAATGTCCGGTCGAAATCCGGAGGAAGTTCCGAGGAATTGCTTGATGAAATCCAGAGAACTTTCTGGAAGAACTTGAAAAAATCCAAAAGGAACTCCGGACCGGACTTTGAAGTAATTTCTTGATAAACAGCAGCGATTGAGTATTGTTCCTATAATTCCTGGTATAAAAAAAATTGGAATATTATTTGCTACACCGGTGCAAGCTCTAATTTTTATTCTTATATTTTTATTGGCATTAACGTCCTCACTGGGACAGATCCGGCATCTCAGCTTAGTATTCTTTGAACACTTCAGCAGTCATTAACTGAGAGCTTTCTTTGCCAAAGTTGCCATTTTTGCTTTCATATATCTATGCCAGGGAAGTCAAGAAAATTTCCATTACGAAAAGATACTGGACCGACCGGGAATCGAACCCAGACACCTTCAGCATGGCTTTGCCTTGTAGCCGCGGACTCTAACCACACGGCTAAGGAAGTCCCCTCTAATTTTTAACAATTAATTCAATTAACAATCTAATTTTTAACATGGTCCAAAAATTTGGAAACAAATCGTGATTTGGACCACCGATGAAGTTGCTTTTAGGACTTAGGTGCATATTCTGAAAGCATCCTGAATATCACATCAGTAACGAACAGACACTATATGCACATTTGTTTCTAACATTCACGTTTTTATCTTCGCACGAGACTTTGACTGTAGTATATGTAAAATACACCTTTCATTACGTTACGGTCTGTGGGCAATGCTGCCGGCTTTCGTCCTGCATTTACAATGCTACCGTGGAAACAACGCCTCGCCACCCAATCCAGCAGACAGAGGAGGATGGAAAAGTCACCAGCCCCAATGAAAATGAAGGTGCAGGCAAAATTTGTTTACTGACGCTCTCGAAATTATTGTAACTACACAGCCACCAGCAGCACAAATTCGGCGAGCCCAAAGCCCGCTGCTGGACAGTGCGTAGGACACGAACGCTGTTCCCTTCATCCCGGACGACATTGTGTTCGCTGTGCATTCATAATGGAGAATGTGAATGTTTGCATTTCGGTCGCCAGGCGCAGTTTGTAATTTTTGGCTTTAATATTTCACGACGATCCCCCGGTTTGCCCGATTTGGGAGACGATGTCGTCGCCAGATTGCGATGGTATCTGGAAATGGACTCCAGGCGTTCGGTACCGGCGACTGCCCCAAAGAGGTTCAGTTTTTCTATAAGGCTGGATAAACTCAATTTTCAAACATGGAATTAGTTAAAAAACAAAGTTAAACATTTATCTACTATATCCAATAATTAGAGATACATATGAAAATTTATAAAAACATTCTTTTTCTTCACGTTTGGACGCTAAATTGGTGCATATGTCTAAAAAAAGTTTTTTTTTGTCTTATAACTCAATTTTTTTTTAACTTAACCAAAACTCGTGCTAATTTAGTTTATAGTAATTCATTCTTACCTTAATTTAGCATTTCTTAATGCTATTTTTAATGTTCCGTAACTAAATTATCTAATATTGCATAAATCCCTACCACTTCCCGCGGAGATATCAACATTGTTCTTTGAAGTTTTGAATCCTTTTTTTTTTTGGACAAGAATACTTTTAGTTTTTCTAGACCATCGTTTTTGAAAAAGTTGATAAAACATGTAAAATATTGGTAATGCTTAATTTCTCCCAGGATTTGTTCAAAATGGACCACTGTGGGTCCGGGTTGTCGTCGGTTGGGCCCGGTGCTACCTCCGGGTAGGCTCAATGTTTGATTCATTTGTCAGTGGTTTAATTGGAGTGGAATTATTTATGGAGTTTGCCTCGCCGAGGTCAGACCTTAAAGGTTAACTTTGCATTCGAGTGATTTATGCCTCCCGGGCTTGGGGCATGTTTGTTTTAGTGTGTGCGTACAAAACTGCTTGGCTATGAATGAGATGGTTAAATGATAGGGCGCAGGGTTTCCATGGGAGCATAAATCTGGTTACATAATAAGGAATTTTCCAGAATGAATGTGGAGTTTAAAATGCAGTAACGTTTTAACGTATAAATTTCAGTAACTAGAGTGAAACCCTTATAACCTTTGATTTGATACGATGATCAAATAGTTACTCACGCATAGTGCATATGTGCACACGCATTAGTGAATGTTTTTTTTTTCGAATTCTGTGGCTGTGGGGAAGGGTATTTCTACGATTTTTGGGCAATAATCGTAGTGAGGAATAACTGAGCTTTCAAAATTTAGGTAGTGGAAGCAATGGATATTGATGAGGAATTCCAGTTATGAGTCGCACGAAGTATTCCGGCAATACCTCTAAAATTATGAGGGGTCTCTTTCAGGGATGAACAGTCATCGATATGGGAACGGATATGGCAATTTTTTCAAAGATTCTATTCAAAACCTTTAGTGGTTTCCTCTAGTTATTCTACTTTGAAGATTACTGGATAAACACTGGATACATGGGTCATACAAGGGACTCCACCAATTTTTCCAGGGATTGTACCAATAATTTTATCAATAATTTTTCTAGAAATTTATCCACAGACTCAACCAGAAATTCCTCCGAGGAAAATTCTTCAGGCATTCCTTCAAATGACATTCTTCCAGAGATTCCTTCGAAGGTTCCTCTACTGATTATTCTGGATTCCCTTCAACGATTCCTTCAAAGATCAATCCATTCCAACTTCCATCAAAAATTGCTCCATCAAAAATCTTCCAGTGATTCTTCTAGTGATTTCCCTAGGATTCATTTATTTAGTTAACATCTAAACAGATAACACTGAATCAACAATTTCACGCCACAATACTCGGTTCGTGGCTAACTCGCTACGCTCCACGCCTTCTTGTACCAACCGGATCCGAAGCGAACAACAGCTTTGCAGGGTTGCTGTCCGGCATTCTTGCAAAATGCCCTGCCCATCGTATCCTTCCAGCTTTGGCCACCTTCTGGATACTGGGTTCGCCGTAGAGTTTGGCGAGCTCGTGGTTCATCCTTCGCCGCCACACACCGTTTTCCTGCACACCGCCAAAGATCGTCCTAAGCACCCGACGTTCGAAGACTCCAAGTGCTTGCAAGACCTCCTCGAGCATCGTCCACGTTTCATGCCCGTAGAGGACTTCTGGCCTTATGAGCGTTTTGTACATGGTACATTTGGTGCGGATGAAAATCTCGGTGATAAAACACGTTGGGAAACTCGAAAATGGAGTGTAGCGCAGACGCATGAATCATGAGTTGTATCAAGTGTACAAAGATGCGAATATTATCAATCGTGTAAAATACGACAGACTTCAGTGGGCTGGTCCCTTAGTGCGAATGTCGGAAGAAAGAATTGAGAAAATAAAATTCAGCAGGGAACCAGATAGAGGTCGGCGGCTTCGGCGAAGACCACGAATACGCTGGCTGTACGCAGTGGAAGAGCACCTGGCGACCGGGCAACTGGAGAAGTTTCGCCCAAGACCGACGAAGATGGAGCTCTACAATACGCCCGGCAATGGCGTGACGCTACGCTGTAGCCATCAAGGTATCAAGGTAGGAAAATCTTTTTTGACCGCAGCTTTTAAGCCCGACTTCCACTAATGATACGCATCCGTATTACACGGCTAACGTTATTGCCTATATATTTTAGCGCCAGCCGTTCAAGGTTTGTATGCGATGTACTATGGGAAAACTTACTTTTTCAAAGGTAAATCGCCATAGGTCGCCCATTATCCTCTATAAACATTCTGAGCACAGATCTTGATAGGTATTTCTATGATAAACAACATTGCCGAAGACCGCAAAGCAATCCGATGCATGTGAAAAAAGTTATCAATCATAGACTATTCGGAAATTTTACCTTTGAACGGCTGGCGCTAAAATATAGTTTCTCCGATCGAGCTGAAATTTTGCACAGTTGTTATGGAACCTAAATGCAATCCAAAAAGTGGACTGGAGCGAGAACCTGGTATTCACGACAATTTTGGAGGATTTGCCGTACAGTAAAGATCTGGTCCGTTGTCGATCGGCCGTCAACGAAGCCTTATGTCGGCTTCCCACGAACTCGTTTACTACAGGTGACAGACGACGGAAGATGACCTGGGATAATACTTTGTAGGCCACATTTAGAATGGTGATCGCTCGAAAGCTCTCACAATCTCACTTGTCGCATTTCTTGTAGATGGGGCATATTATCACTTCCTTCCATTCCTCCGGTAGCTGTTCTGTTTCCCAGATTGTGCCTATCAGACCTTGCAGATAAATGACCAACCTCTCCGGTCCCATCCCCAATACCATCCGTACCATCCGTGTTCTTGAGCTGGTGAATGGCCTTTTTAACCTTCCTCAAAGTGGGGGCTGGTTGGTTTCCGTCGCTCGCAGTACTGACGAAGGTATTTCCTCCATTGTCCCGTCCTTCTTTGCCTGTGTTCTCGGCGCCATTCAGGTGTTCGTCGAAGTGCTGCTTTTCGATCACCTCATGCTCGTCCGTCAAAATGTTCCCATCCTTATCCCTGCACATCTCGGCTTGCGGCACGAAGCCGTTGCGGGATGCGTTGCGCTTCTGATAGAACTTGCGTGTTTCTTGAGACCGACACAGCTGTTCCATCTCTTCTCCCCCAGGCGGGGCTTTTTTTTCTAGAATGAGGCGGGTTTGCTGTTGCCGTTTCCGTCTATAACGTTCCACGTTCAGCCGGGTCCCTTGCTGCATTATTTTCCTCCAGAATCTGCCTACATTCCTCGTCGAACCCATCGTTCCGTCGACTCCGTCCCACGTATCCGACGTTGCTCTTAGCTGCGTTATTGATGACTGCTTTCACTGTTCTCCAGTAGTCCTCAAGAGGGACTTCATAAAGCTCGCCCTTTTCCTGTAATGCAGCCTCGAGGTGCTGCGCGTACGCAGTAGTGACATCCGGTTGCTTAAGCCACTCTAGCTCATACCGGGGCGGCCGTCGGTACCGTACGTTGTTAATAACGGAGAGTTTTGGGCGCAGTTGAACCATCACCAGATAGTGGTCAGAGTCGATATTAGCGCCACGATAAGTCTTGATGTCGATAATGTAGGAGAAGTGCCGTCCCATCAATTAGAACGTGGTCGATTTGTGATTCTGTTTGCTGTGGTGATCTCCAGGTGTATCGAAAGGCTGTACTGGAAGCAGGTGCTACGAATGGTCATATTCCTGGAGGCGACGAAATCGATTAGTCGTAAGCCGTTTTCGTTCGTCAGCCGGTGGCCGCTGAACTTTCCAATCGTCGGTTAGAACTCCTCCTCCTGGTCAACCTGAGCGTTTAGATCTCCTATGATGGTTTTGACGTCGTGGCTTGGGCAGCTGTCGAACTCGCGTTCGAGCTGCGCGTAAAAAGCGTCTTTGACACTATCAGTGCCTCCGGAGCGAGGGCTGTGCATGTTTATTATGCTGAAATTGAAGAACCGGCCTTTGAATTGTTTTCGAGCATTTTTTCTAAGCTTCTCTAACCTGTGGTTCCACCAAGGGAAATCTCTGCGAGTAGATCGCTCCTTTGCTGGACAGCTTTCATTGTAAGCATTAATGATGGAAGTAGTTTAGCAGTCAGCTGCCTTTTCTAGTTCCAAAGATGAATTTATCGTGACAGAAATGGATTCCTTTTGATCTTTTATCCGAGAAAATAATAAATCCCAGTTTGTTATCCGAGGGTCTCTGAAAGTTTCCCTTAATATATCTTTTGCGAAGAATTCAAATAAAATTTGCTTATGGTCTGATAAAGATATTTCGTCAGATACCTGCCAATTATTTATATTATTTGAGAGTTTTGAACTACAGAGAGTTAAGTCCAATACTTCCTCTCGTATAGCATTAACAAATGTTGGAGAATTACCCTTATTACATATATCTATATCATTCTGAGATACGTAGTCAAATAGTAACTCACCTCTACTGTTGATTTCTGTACTGCTCCATATAGTGTGATGTGCATTCGAAATATTGCAACGATTTTTGTCTAAAATTATTAATAATTTCAATCCCTCCCCTTGATTATGCGACCTTGCCGCGATCGAAGGGCATAATCCATGAGCCCATATGATGGAAACCAAAGGTGTAACCTGTAGTGGTGGTATCACATTTTGGCATTTTTTGCTTAAAGTCGCGTCATAATTCATATGGCATAGACGCAATAATATCTCGGATGTGATCCAACGGACATTCTGCGTCATTGATAGAATTGATGCCCATTTCAAATAATTAATCTATTCGAAGTGGACAATAATACTATTGGTGACGTTCAGTTTGCCTTTTGATAACCAGAATGATCCGTAGCCACTCTTACTATTAGCTAGCTAGATACATCGTTATCATATACGACGTAGGGAATACTTAGGAACTCTTAGGAAAATGACTAGTAGATTCACTGAGTAGAAATAAGTGGTAACAATCTTATTTTAATATGGTTTTTACATTGCCATAATAAGAAATACCTCTTTTGTAACAGAGGTATCAATAATCTAATTCCAGCAACATTTTCGCAAAATTTACAAGTAGAAAGTTTGCGTTGTGAAGCATTGCATTTGCCACCGAAAAGTGAATCTTGTAGAGACTGTAATAGAAGCCTAAGATAACTTTACTCTTCAATATTCACTATAAAAATGACTATGGAAAGTAAGACGCTGAGATCGATCATTAGGGTACACTTGCTAGTTTCGAAAAATTGTTGAACAGACAAGGAAAGCGACTTTTTTCTTTAAGGATATATGAACGTAACGACCAATAAATACTTTTAACAACAAAAAATGAAATTAACTAGAACTCGCACTAAATAGCCTAATTTTGTTAAGACTTGACGACAATTGACATTTAAGACTCTAATCTTACGTAGAAGACAGGAGTAATCAGAATGGCACTTGAATGATAGAACTTGAATGACAAATTATTCAAAACCATTTCGACTAGACAGTATTAGTAATGACACTACTACACTACTATTTAATGGGGCCCAGATAGCCGTAGCGGTAAACGCACAGCTATTCAGCATGACCATGCTGAGGGTCGTAGGTTCGAATCCCGCTGGTCGAGAATCTTTTCGTAAAGGAAATTTTCTCGACTTCCCAGGGCATAGCGTATCTTCGTACCTGCCACACGATATACACATGCAAAAATGGCCAATCGGCAAAGTAAGCTCTCAGTTAATAACTGTGCAAAGTGCTCATAAGAACACTAATCTGAGAAGCAGGCTTTGTCCCAATTGGGACGTAACGCCAGAAAGAAGAAGAAGACACTAATATTAAAAACAAATTCTGATGGAGCTGCTGATTTTCACAATGCTTCCTTTTCTCAAAAGCAAGGGAATATGGGTACTTTTCAAAAACTATCACGTCACAATACTAATAAAAAAGCAGTAGATGGAGTACAGTGTACCTTTTAATTCCGCTCCTAAATGCTTATCTTTGACAGATACGCGTATTTCGACTACCACTTGCAGTCTTCTTCAATGTCAGTTACTCGTATCCACTGAAGAAATCGTCGCATCTCTATATAATATTAACTATACAAATCCCTAACTATCTACCCATGTATTCAAGCTCGTTTATATTTCTTAGATACAAACTTTAACAGCCTTGACTGTCCGTTTCCTTGATCCCTATTAAGAAGTAGTGAAGGCTTTTGTTTGTAAATTTCTAAACTTTCAGCGACGTCTAGTTTCCAAGATGAAGATACGCTTCGTACGATGTCTATGTTATCGCTTGTCATTTGATGTCCATCCTGGAAAACATGTTCAGCCACTTTTGATTTAAAATCATACGCTAATCCCTTTTCTAATTCCTTACCCGCTTTTTTTACCTCAGAGGGATTCCACGGAGGCATGCAAGTCGATTCTGATCGACCATTTCAAAAATCTCTGAAACTTTGCACAGTTTTTCAGTTCCATCTAAATCGTCATTTTCCGATATCAAATCTTCAAGTTGAGTCACGACTAACTTTTCAAAAGGGTGTATGTGAAAATGGTTCAAAAATATTCAAAAAGCTGCACAGCAAAAACGGTTCGTTCGATTGTTAGACAACTAAAGAAACAAAGTTAGACAACTAAATAAAGATTCCAAAAAATACACACAGTAAAAAAAATTTTTTTTGCATTAAAAAACATCATTTTTGTCACAAAAACTCAAATATCTCAAAACCCTATCGGAATACCAACGTAATTTTTTGAGGGAAAACGGTCCATTATATTAGCTATCTACCATAAAAATTTGGTAAGCCAAAAAACAAAAAAGTTATGACATTTCAAATATTTCACAAATTTGACACTTAGTGAAAAAAAAATTTTTTTTTTCATTGTTAATTTTTTTTAGGACCGCAGTTATATTAGCTATCTACCATAAAAATTTGGTGATGGTAAGCCAATAAACAAAAAATTATGACATTTCAAATATTTCACAAATTTGACACTTAGTGAAATTTTTTTTTTCATTGTTTATTTTTTTTAGGACCGCAGTTTGTTGCTGAATTTTTTGTTAAGGGTACCACATGAGGTTAACAAGTTGTTTTCATGATATTTTATTTAATTATTCATAACTATTATAGCATCTATTAGAAAGTTAGACGCGATCCAGTGTTGTGATCTAAAGTCTTGATAGTGTCATATTTTTTATTGTACGTAACTGAAGAAAAATTCTCTCAATAGTGTTGAAACCTTTTGATAAAAGAAACCTATAAGAAATTTAATATTGAAGACAAAAGCTACAAAAAAAGTTTTCTATACAGGTATACGACTAGTTTACCTGCAAAAAGTTTACCTCGTAGAGGTAACAAGGCGGGTCTATACCCAGGTGATCTAGTATACGTAAAGCAGGTCGGTTTTCTCGGCGCTGGTTTTCTCCACTGTTGGGAAACTCGTGCTCGCGAGTAAAAAAATACTCACTCTCGTACTCGTTTGCGAGTAATACTCACACTGTGAGTTACTCATTCCTAACTCTTACTCACGCGAGAGTATGACGTCATAACTCACTGCGAGTATTACTCACGTAAAGAGTAATACTCGCAGTGAGTATGACGTCATTACTCTCAGGTGAGTGAGCAAGTTACTCTTTGCGAGTATGGTGAGTGACCAAATCCCAAAGATGGTGTGACAAATTTATTTGGGTGTGAGTGTATTGGAAGGCAAAATCCTCAATATTCTCCCACCGATCAATTTTCTCACAAACCGTGCAACAAAATTTTGTAACATTGGCAATGATTGAACTTCATGACGCTTAGTCGCATATAAGATCATAATAAAACATGATCATAATGCAATTCATAATACCATTGGAAAGTTGTCTTGAACATTATTTTTGATGATGTTAATGTGTTAATTGACCAACACTCCATATGACAGATGTTTTGTTTACTTCTGGATTCGGTGCAAAGACGATTGAAACGAATCTAAAGTTCGTTCTTAAATTAATTTAATACGTAAGATTCCTGTTTGAATTCCTATAGAATCTTTATAAATTGGAATATACCACAGGAAAGAACATGGGCAGCAACGTTTCTCACATCGAACCCGATGGATCCGACCTAGGAGGAGCAGGAGAAGGTTTCGCTGACTGCAAAGAGAAGGAGCTCCAGAACTATGAAGAATAGAGTTTGCAGCGCGCGGAAAACTGTTTACTGGATGGAATCGGCTTCTGGACATACGGTATGAGTGATAATCTAGTTTCTGGTGCTTATCACTTTATACATTTTGATAATACCTATTTTCACCCTTTTAATAAAAGCCAAATATCGATTACTTTTCCCAATCGACGTAAGTAACTTTTATACGGTTTTGAGAAAGTTAATTAAGAAGAATCACATTTTGTCTTCTACACGCAGAGAATTAACAGCTGTTCAAAACAATAATTATTTTTGTTATGTTTGATAAACACTTTCAATTTGTTGTAACTAAACGAATTGCGTTGAAGCAGCAATGATTTTCATTGAAACAAAACAGAAATATTTTTGAATTTTCTGACAGCATTTAAAATCAGATTTATTGTTGAAACAACGGCAAAAAACTTCATTTTAAATTGTTGATTTGTTTGGTTCAGTTCGTTTTATTGTTGATTCTGATCTGCCATTTTGTCTTACGCTCTTTTTTAAAAGTGAAAACGACTAACGCGGAGAAATTGCAATGCAGATTACGATTTTCATGCAGTCAATCGATAAATTCAATAGCTTCGAAACATCGGAATCTATGAAAATTATGGTAAGTTATGACCATTATTTCCTATAGTTTTCAATTAAATTAGTCATTTTTAATGATTGCAGTTAACTCCTACATGAAACACTGGAGCTAACCCAGCGGTAAGAAATTGAGCTGATGAGTCCAGCTCGTCGCTTGCGGTGCGGAGCAGTTTCACTCAATAATTGAGGATTAGGAGCGGCGCACGTACATAAGGCCATTTTTAGATTTGCTCATCATTATGAACTGAACTTATGAAAATGTTAATAAATTCATTAATAAATTCTTGAAACTACAGTCGTTTGTCCTCATGTCAAAAAAGCAAAAATGGGGGTGAGGGGAGAGGGCTGGCATCAATAAAGAGGTTTTATTATTTCAAATAAATTTATTATAGAATCAAAAAAGAACACGACATTGTTTCAAAAAAGATTTTTTTATTTTAATGTGAAAATATTGTTGTTTTAAAAAAAAGTTGTTTTGAATTAAAAATTAATTTTGTTGAACCGTATTGAAGCCAACTGTCAAAATCAAAAATTAAAATTTTTAAACCAAATTGATAGTAGTTATTAAAATAATGAAACGCAATTATAAGCCGGCAGATAATACAGAAATATTGTTGGTATGACTAAGAATATATTTGATATCAAAATTGTTTTCTCTGCGTGTAAAACTGTTTTAAAACGAGTCCCCTTCTTAACATTTTTTTACCGTGTTCATCGCTTAAATTTTGCATGCAATCAGCTCGCGTTAAAACACTAGGTAGCGACGTTTTTGTACCAGTGTCAAATTGACTGAAGTAGTATTTTGTTTTGATTCGTGGTTAAGTCACTTTGTCTCTCCATAAAACGGAGCGGCGAAAGTAATGGTTAAGTGGTTGCGAAAATTGAAAATCTTACTTACGTCGTTTTGTAAATTCTGAAATTAAACGTTCTAGGAGTGAAAAATAGAGTTGGTTTAGAGCGGAACGAGTGGAATTTCGTCTGCTAATCACGCAGAATTGATAAAGTAAGTTTGTTAACTTTTCTGACTTGAGTCTGTTTGAACAAGTTTTCGAGAAATAACAAATTTCACAACAAAAAAAGTTGAATTTTACATTCATTACAAATCTAAACGCTTTCGTGGACTAAATTTTTAATTGCATTATTTCCTTGGATTTGAAATAAACTTTCAAAATTTATTTTCTCTTGGAACGATATTTCCAGCCGTGGGTGTTATTGATCGACTTTGCATGTGACAAAATATTTGACTTTTCTGAAAGAAAGGCACAAAATCTATTCGTCACTAGAATTGACAATATAATTTCGACTTTTGTTTCTGCGTACAAAATTGGAGGATTTGTAACAATACACTCAGGCAAATGGGCTATCGAAATACATAGGAACCACTTATGAAAATTGGCCACATCGGGTTGAAGTTCATAGCTTTGTTTTATGAAACCAAACATTGAAAACAAAAAAAAGGTTGTCGCGGCAACCTGGAATCGAACGAAGGACCTTGCGTTAGGCCCGTGCGTACACCACGCGCTTATCGGAGGTCTATAACCGGTATCGACATCCTAAATCCAAGTCTTGTGTCTGTTTGTCTGTGCTACAGCTTTGCTGAAGCATCTATAATTTAAAATCGATTTAGAAAAAAAAAACTCCATTAGGACTTCTCAATCATTATTTCTTTCTCCACACTGTGTGAAATTTCCATGCGTCGATTTGAAAATGTTTTCGAGAATTGTTAAATATTACGAAACTGTTCGTTTGCTCTACGAAATCATTCGTTGTTTTCTGCAACGAAATAGTTTCGTAGACACATTTCGTAAAATATGAAGCATTGTATTGTGCTATGCAAGATAAATCCACGTAATGCGATTATCTGAAAATGTCGATATACCGTCGCAGTGATAATGAAAATCGCCAAATGTTTCAGATTTAGCAAATTTGAAACATTTGCGTCCTTGAAGAACGAAAAAAATCCAAGCCTACTTGAATTTTGACGTTGCGTTTGAATTGCGCGCATATCTTCTGCGCGTTACCGCCGCCGCTGGATGTGGATTTAATATAAGCGCCGCAATACACTGAAAACATTCTACAACCTCGATCAATGTGTTTCACACGTGAATTTTCACTAATTGTAAAACCAGTCGCTAACGACAATCCAAAATCATAATTGAAACACGTTAATTTACAAATTGTAGGAAGCATTGCTGTTGAATTTGTTAGCGATTTCTAATATATCTGACACAGGCACCCATTACAGGCGCACTGCTCTCCAAAAATAACACGACAAATAACATGTCACGCGTGCGGAGGAAAATGGGTCATTGTCATGAAGGGTAAACTTGTTCTACTAGTGATGGATATTGTCATTGTAAAACACGTTCAAATCATGTGTAAAAGGCTTTGCTGTCTAACCAAAGTCAATCCTTAATAGTGTCAAAGGTTTTACATGTTATTTTACCTTTCCAATCGACACGACTGATTAATGTTGAAAAGAATGTGGATCGAGCGCGTGAATTATTCTCAGTGTAGCTCAAGTAAAAATAGTGGTTTCTGCGCTCGTGTACATACACGTTACATGTCACCAACACTACTTAAAGAGTGCTGGTGGAAAATATAAACAAAGATCAGCTGTTCCCAGCTAAATCAAACGGCAGTATTTTCAACCAGCAAATTTGCGCATGTGTTCGTGACACCGCTCGGCGAGAGCTCAATAGGAAAAAAAACAACATTTCGTGCGCGTTCCGCAAAACAACAAGTGCGCGATCCGCGAGTGTATTTGGATCAGCTTCTGGGCATGAAGCAGAATCCGCTGCAGGAGCCGCTAAATTGTGGAACCGGCTGGAAACCCGTGGCCCTGATTAAGAAGCGGCAACAAGAAAACGCCCCACCAAACCGGCAAGATCCATCTGCGAAACATGATCATCGTTTCGGTAAGGCCTTTAACCATGTTGAAGTCAAGCCGGGAATGATCGGCCACTACCTGGAGGAGCTACCAGCCGGTTAGGCACGGAAGGCCCGGTATCGGTTCCACCCTTAGCTCCCGTTTCATCCCTTTGAAGTAGAATGGACTGGTGTGCCAGATTAATATTATAATTCATGTAAGTAAACCATTGTGCAGGTGAAGAAAATAGAAGAAGGATTTTACAGTAATTCAAACTCATATTTGTACAGTACACTGTTTTAACATCGAATTGTTAAGAAGCTGTTGAATGATATAACGACTTCAAAATACTTCATCATTAATGAACCTTCATTATTGAGAAAGTATTTTAAAATGAATATATCATTTGATCCGTATTTGCCAACTTGATGTAAAAACTGTGCACTGTATAAATATGAATTTGAGTCACTGTGAACAAAAAGCAAATTGCATATTCAGTGAAATGCACGAACCCATTTCGTCAAATTCACTAATGTTCTGAATGCATTTTACGAATGATTCGTATAATGTGCATTGATGTTCGTTCTCAGTACGAAATAAACGAATTTGGATTACAAAATGATTTGTACAATATAACAATCATTATTTGCTTTTGATTTGAAGCTTTAATTAAACAAGTTACGAAGCTAGTTTCATACATGCTACGAATCTGTTTCGTTGCAGAAAACAACGAATAGTTTTGTAGTTCGTACGAACGATTTCGTAATATAAAACAATATATATTTTCAGTGTATCGACTCCTTGATGTGAGTTGAGGCTAAAACGATACATAAAGCTTTCGTATTGCAATAACCGTTCCACCTTGTATAAGGCAAAATGTATGCATTTCGATAGTCTAGTTCACAGCGTGTACTTATCAAAATCATAAGTTTTTCAAATATATAATCAAGTTGGAAATTCTCTCCACTTCTCAGGGCATAGATTACTATTTGTACTTTACCTTACGATATACGAATGCAAAAATAGTCAATTGGCAAAGACAGCTCATAGTTGATAAATATGTAAATGCTCATAAAAACTTTAAGCTAAAAAGCAGGATCTAGGTAAGTAGAGGCATAACTCAAGAAGAAAGTAGAAAAGGGCGTTTACCATGCAATATATGGAGTGAAATACCCAAAATAAATTACAGATTGTGTTAAGAATTCATATTAAAATAACGTTTTGCGTGCATAAAATAGTTTTCAGAATAAAATTAGCATCTTACCATTTAAATGAGGTCGCCCCAAGAATAGCCTTACTAATAACTTATTATGTATTTGAGCCATTCGCAAGCTTTTATAATATTTAGAATACTTCAAGTGAGTAAAATTACTCACGAGTGAGTTAGTGTTAGTCAAAAACTCACTCACGAGTATGAGTTGTACAGCTGAAACTCACGCCTGAGTATACTCACGCGAGAGTTCAAGCTGTACAGCTCATACTCGCGAGTGAGTTTCCAGTTTTCAGTGAGTATAGACCCGCCTTGGTAGAGAATAGACTTTGTTAATCATATTTGGGAGAAAACGAGTAACTTCAACAACATCAAAAACATGATAGGTACATACCATGAACATACTCACGAAAAAGCTAAAAATATACTACCACTATGGTTATAAAAGAATTAATTGTAAAATATCCTTCAGTCAAGCAAACGACACCAAACTAGTCAGTAAAAACTTAAAAGTGATTTTGTTTATTAAAATCTAACGAGCAACATGAGTAGTCGCTTTCTCAACTGTTGCAGGCCGTTTGCAGAAAAAAAGTGTTCGAAAGAGCTACGAAATCTCACCGAAAGCACCATAGATAAACTGAAAGCGGCTGGTTATGCTCCAATGTCTACATTGAATACAAATTTACGCATTTGTACGTCCTGACGTATAAACGTTGACAAACGGGCAATCTGTACATCATCGGTGGATCAGGTTGCAGGAAGTTCGAAAACAACAACAACTGAGGAATTACTAGATGCACCGACAACAACTGAGGAGTTACCAAAAGTACCAAGTGCAGATAGTCTTGCCACGGTACCATCAGCGACATCTGTTTCAACAAATCAATCAGAAGATGAGTGCATCCAGAAGGTCAACATCGAACGCTTCAACGAAGGGATAGCTGGAATAAAAGTGACTCCGATTAAATGGACGAAGATGGGTTACCGTAATCCGGGGTAACATTGATCAGCGGGGTAACATTGATCGGGATGACTCATCTTGTTAAACGTTCAAATAAAGATTTATTGATGAAACATTTTCGAACCATGAATGGTACTTCTCTTTCGTATATTCATAAGCTAATGATAATTAAGGTTTTTGCAAAAATTGCGTTTAGCTCATGCGCAAATTTGTCAACTTTTTGAAACAATGATTTCTATCATTTTCACTGACACTACCGAAAATTCATGTCTCACATGAGTTCTGCAGACGATGTGATCAAGGAAAATGCGGGTGTTACTAAAAATGGCATCGCCGAAAACGATTCCGTTGTCAAATCTTTCATGAGTTTATTCAATTAGGCAACATTAACTAATTACTATTACGAATGTAGAGTTTCCTGAGGAAATTGCCTACTTTTAGGCGTATTCCGCGGTTCAAGGTGTTTTTAATTATGAAATAACTCAAAAAGTAAATGACTTGTAAGAGTTTGGTCTTCATATTCGGCTTCAGGGGCCCTGATTTTAGTAAGTAACGACATTTCCAATATTGGCGAACGTTGTTTACTTGGGTGATCAATGTTACCCCATATCAGCTGAATCAAAAAATCACTTAAAACATTTTTTTAAACATGTTTAAATCTTTCGAAAAACAAAATAAAGTACATAGTTAGGAGCGGTGGGTGCCAGTACTTGTTTTAAAAATATGAAACTTGTTACATTTGTATTGTGAAATGAATTTTTGAGGAAAAACTAAAAAAAATGATCAATGTTACCCCGGATTACGGTACGTCAATTATCCCGAGAAAAAATACCGTGAAATCAACGAAACTGTACGAAGAAACCTCTTCAAATTAGGACCTGAGGATGTGGAAAATACAGACTACGATGAGGTAATTATGAATATGAAGGAAAGGTTCTCGAATCTAGCCACGACAAGGAAAGAAAAATTATTGATTTTGTCGATGCTGGCAAGCTCGTGGTCTATTCAAGACGCCATTGATGAGTTCAAAACCAATAGAAATACAGCAAAAGAGGCAAAACAATTCAAAAATAACTGTCTTGCAACCAAAAATGCTAGGTCGAGTACTTCATTAACAGATGAGACAAAAGAAAAAATAATTCAATATTTTGAAGACGATGAAGTAAGTAGAGCTATGCCTGGCCAAAAAGATTATGTATCTGTAAAAAAAGATGGAAAGCGTCAAGCAATCCAAAAACGATTAATGATGACTACTTTGAAAGAAGCGTATACACGCTTCAAGGAAATTAACGAAAATATTAAGGTAGGTTTTTCCTCATTTGCAAGCCTTCGTCCAAGGCAATGCAAGCTTCTATCCAATTCAGGAACACATAATGTTTGTGTGTGCACAACACACGAAAATATTAACCTAATCTTACATAGTTTGAAAAGAATCAATTTATCAAAGGATATTAAAATGTTAACTGGTAGTCTTTTGTGTGAAAATACAACATCAAATTGCTATCTACGATCTTGTTCGGATTGTCCAGATTCTTCATCATTGGAAAATACTTTATTCGCTGAGTTTGAAGAAAATTATATTGATCAGTTATCATTTGAGCAATGGGTGACCACGGATAGGTGTGACCTAGAAACTATTGTAAAACCTGTAGATGAGTTTGTGTCATTTTTTTGCTTGAAATTAGAAAATTTAATTCCTCACGACTTTATTAAAACAGAGCAATCCCGCTTTTTAAAAAATACGAAAAATACATTACAAGATGGTGAATTTTTAGTCATTTGTGATTTTTCTGCAAACTATAGCTTTGTATTGCAAGATGAAGTGCAGTCCCATCACTGGAACGTAACAACAAGCTACAATTCATCCATTCGTTATTTATTTCAATGGAAGTACGCAAATTGAACATTTTAGTTTTATTGTAATTTCCGAAGATTTAAGACACGACTCAGTATCTGTAAATTTGTTCATTGCCAAAATGATTAACTTTTTACGCGTTGATAAGGATAAAGAAATCAGAAAGATATATTTCATGTCTGATGGAGCAGCATCGCAGTACAAAAACCGTAAGAATTTTTCGAGCCTATGTCAATTTAAATCAAAGTACGGAATTGATGCAGAATAGCATTTTTTTGCTACGTCACATGGCAAAGGTCCTTGTGATGCTATTGGAGGAACCATAAAGCGCATGGCCACAAGAGCAAGTTTAGCCAAAGAACGTGAGCATCCAATTAAAACTGCAAAAGAACTATTTGATTGGGCGAATCGCAGAAAAGAAGAAGATTTAACAAAATTATCATTTTGTTTTACTACTACTGAAGAGTACGAATTAACGGCATCAGAGCTCAGCGAGCAATATAATAACGCGAAAACGATCCAAGGAACCCAAAAATTTCACTGTTTCATTCCGATGTCAGAAAACAAAATTAAAGCAAAACTATACTCGAACTGTACTGATAATGATGTTGTGTTCGATATTGTGAAAAAAATGAATAACAATAAATAAATAAATAAGTATTAATAAAATGTTTTCATGATCTCATAACGCATACCCAAATCCAAAACTTTTAAAGTTTATATATAACATTTAGAAACTCATCGATCATACTCTAAAAAAAAATATCCTGGTAAAAAAAATTTTATTTTCGTCTGTTAATTCATTTTAATTTATACATATATACATATACATATAATATTTATACATATACATAATATTTATACATATAATATACATACCGTCGATGGGGGTGACAATGGGTCTGGGGGGTGAGATTGGGTCAAAACGGAAAATTATGATTTATGAAATATTTCAACTAATAACGGTGATATTACTTAAAATAATAATTCATATGTTAGGGAACATATTATTACACATAATTCATCACAATATACATTTTTGGAAATAGTAGTTTTTGTTTACTACATCAATAAACTTGTATGTTGAAATTAGATAAAATTTACAACATTAAATTTCTCCTGTACAAAGTATCACGCATGTACTTTAACCTCTACCGTTATATTAGTAGAAGGTTTAAAGTGTTTTCATTACACTTTACACGTATTTTCCGGAATCTATTTGATTTTTCAACAAAAGTTTCATTTTTTTCGGTACGGTGTCTAAAACATCAAAAATGGGGGTGAGATTGGGTCAAGCAAGAACGACAGCAAATGAAATTGCAAGTCCACTTTTTTGACATTTTACGGTGCCGGTAGTTCTCTTTTTCATTAAGATGTGTTTATTCTTTCTAAATACAGCATCTCTGAAACATCAAACTAGTCTACTTGAGGATTCCGTGCATTAAATAACAATGCAACGCATTTTGACAACTTCTCTATCCAGCAACTGTGTTTCGTGCCCAGCAACATCGTAAAATTTTATCAAATATTTTTTTTTTAAATTTAATTATCTATCAGTGTTTTCATATTATAGAAACATCTCCTGGAAGTACAAATGAGTTGGAACACTGAAATATCGTGATTATAACGTCAACATCTGCCTGAAATGTATTGATCGTGGAATGTCGCTCCGAAATTTAACTATTTGCGAAGAATTAAAATAATCGCTGTTTCAGTACACCTTTGAGGAAACTCAATAGGCTTCATGGCAATGGGGATGAGACTTTGAAGACAATTCGAGGGAAAAAAATATAAAATTTATGTAAACTTGACGATGAATGTTGTGTTTACATATTTTTTCTCATAGCTCTTCAATTTTTTGGTATAATCGTTCTTTTAAGTGGGTTTATCATACTTGTGAAACATCTTAGATATCTTTTCATCTTGTTTGCATCGTATTTCATCAATATTCTTCAGCTGTGAATGGTTTTGCAACCATATTATCAAAAACAAGTTATTTCAATTACAATGACCCAATGTCACCCCCTCTATGGGGTGAGATTGGGTCATTTTTCATTCACTTGTGGTGCCGCTGTGAATAAATATTTTTCTTTAATGTTTTGAACAGTTGTTAATGTACCATCAAAGTACATACACACCAAATTTGAAGTTTATTGGAGCTAAATTGCGATAGTTATTCAATAAATAAATCGTACACATCCCTTTTCGACCCATTGTCACCCCCAACGACGGTAATACTAATGAATACATGAAAACGACTTGTTTAATTCACGCAAGGCCCTTAACAATAAAATCAGCAACAAACTGCGGTTCCCGTAATTATTTACACCGAAAATTTTTTTTTTTTTTTTCTACTAAATGTGAAAATTGTGACATGTTTGAAATGTCATAACTTTTTTGTTTACCATCACCAAATTTTTATGGTAGATAGCTAATATAATGGACCGTTTTCCCTCAAAAAATTACGTTGGTATTCCGATAGGGTTTTGAGATATTTGAGTTTTTGTGTCAAAAAATATGTTTTTTAATGCAAAAAAAATATTTTTTTTACTGTGTGTATTTTTTTTTTGGAATCTTTATTTAGTTGTCTAACTTTGTTTCTTTAGTTGTCTAACAATCGAACGAACCGTTTTTGCTGTGCAGCTTTTTGAATATTTTTAAACCATTTTCACATACACCCTTTTGAAAAGTTAGTCGTGACTCAACTTGAAGATTTGATATCGGAAAATGACGATTTAGATGGAACTGGAAAACTGTGCAAAGTTTCAGCTCAATAGAAAAAAATGAATTAAAAAATTTACCAAATTTTGGTGCTGTTGCTTGGAATCACTCCTCAGCAATATGTTCTTTGAATCTTATTTCTAGAGTTCGTTTTGTTTGTCCTATATGGGCGCCATTGCCTAGTCCGTCTGAGTATTGGTCCTGGTAGAGGGGAAACTTGGCAAAAGCCAGACCGAGGGTTCAGCCTTGACAAGTTAAGCTGTCAGGCAGCTCCAACTGAATACCATACAAAAAAAATATTATTAATTTGAATCGTCATTTGTTCCAATGTTTCAACATTCTATGTAGGTAACTCATTAGAACTATACCAAAGAGGAAGCTTCAGATTTATTTTCAACATTTGAAAGTTATATTTTTATCTAGCATTAGACTTATATACTAAACTTCATCTGACCAAATTATTAAAACTCCTCTCATCTGACATGTCTACTTGAAGGTTTCAAAAAAAAGATCTTTTGGTTTATGTGGGAATGTTTAAAGCAGAGTTTTGGATGTATACGAGAAATCTAACATTTTCACAAGCATGAAGAAAATTTATCCAAACTTTTTTGTAATTTACTACAGATGACACGCAGGTTTCGTCATTTAGCGGAGAGGCCTGTGACAGCCGCAAACAAAGATTGTTGACATCCCTGAGGTAACTCAGGTAAGTCAGATGTGAAAATATTGTATAATATTGGTCCCGAAAAGCTGCATTGAGGAACATTAGCTCTTACAGGAAGTCAATACAGTTGTGTTCAGAATAATAGTAGTGAAAGCCGATTTTCATACGAAATGCTCAACATGCCGTTTTTTTTTCCTGTGAGCAATCGGCATGAAATTTTGGCAGAAAACTATGGCGGAATATGGTTTACTGATGGTACATCCTATCGATGTTGTCATTTGAACTCACAATGAAGCAGTAATCGTTTCTAATACAACCGGTCTAAGTTTCTCGCGAGACATTGAGATATAGAAACAAATTAACTTGAAATAGTGACATCATCAAAGACCCTAGGTGTATCGAAATGATAGTGAAGATTCCCTTAAAAAACAGACCTCCGTACACCAAATTTCAAACAGAGCAGGACAATGAATGTGATCAGAGACAACCGTTATTATCATCTCCCCAAGCCTTAGCTGCGAAATTTCTCTTAACATTAAAGTCCACACACATGAACCTGAACAATCTGGCCCACGGAAATCGATTATCAGCAACGAGTGAGCCCATTAAAACTACACACAATAGCTAATTTTCACGCAATTTGATCGAAGATAATTGAACTTGTTTATTCTGGTCCACCATGTTCGGGACAGAGGCAATCGGCCACGCAAGACACCTCTTCCCTTGCGGCGTGCGGCTTCGATGTTAGTTTGGTAAGTTTGTATGCAAAAGTAAACATCCATCTCCAGTAGAAAAAAAATGCCCACGAACCTTACAGCTCGGTTTGGTTCCACGCGGGCTGGGTTGACTGACGGGTAATAACTGTTCAAATTGTGTGTGGACAGTCAGTGGATCCTCTTCTTCATATGAGTGCAGGGCTGGTAGCGACTGAGGGTTTTGAAATAGTAACTTAAGAGACTTGAGAAAGGAGTCCAAAGAGAGACCGCACAGACACAAAGAAAACTGAAAGAGCAGAAGATAAGAGTTTTAACCTATAAGAATTCCTTAGAGAAATCGAACAGGTATTTTTAAGACATTTATTGGGAAGTTATCGTAACTCTACGACAAGCATTACTGCTTGTTTTACTGTATGTACTTGGTCATTATTTTCTCGAAAAAAATCTTTTGAAATCAATTCAGGTATTTGCATTAAGTTTAGATTTTACATTCGGTGACACTTTTACGGACTTCCTAAGGAGCTCTACAAGGTTTTCGACCAAGATACCTTCAAAAATGTAATCTAAAATATTTCTAAGGATAATCCCAGAAATTGCAATAGACTAAGTCCTTACAGTTGGGGTCAAAATTTGCGTATATGTCAAAGGATACAAACTATAGAGAAATTAAATGGTATAGTATCAAATTCTTTTTTTTTATTTAGTTAAAGGTATTTTACTAAACAGCTCGAAGATTCATTATAACTACTAGTATTTTATCAGAAATTTCTCCAAGATAATCTCTACCATAATCCGTACAGCGATTTCTCCAGGGATTTTGTCTGAGATTTGTCCAGGAAGAACTTTCGTTTGCTACCTTATAAGGGTCTAGAAATACCTTCAGCAAATCTTTAAGGATTGTTGTCAGGAGTCTCTCTAGGGATTCCTCCAAAGATTCTTCCAGGAGTTTCTGTAGCGACATTTCTACAGGAAAATCGCTAGAGGAATAGTGTTTTCGTGAGGAGTGTTTTCAGGAATGCCTTTATTGATTATTCCTTTTAGAAATTCCTCCAGGGATACCTTTAGGAAAATTGCTACATGATTTATTCTAAGAACTTTTCCATATAATCCTCCAGGGATTCGCCTTGATTTTTTTCATAGATTCGTTCTATGAAAATAGTCCAAAATATCCTTCGGGAATTCTTCCAAGAATTTCTCTACAAATTCCTGCACAGATTACCCCTTGAATTTCTCCAGGGATTTCATCAGAAATTACTCTAAGTAATCCTTCAGGGATTTCTCCTGAAATATCTACAGATATTCGTTACGGGCATCCAAAATTTTCTTCCGGGGATTCCTCCAGGTATTTCATCAGATATTACCCCAAAAATTCCTTCAGGGTTTCTTCCAACTTTTAAAGGAAACCATATAGATTTTTCTGGAGAAATGGCTACACAAATTGATGGGAAAATCACTTTAGGAATCCTTGTAGAGATTTTCCCAGATAAATCCCTGGAGAAACTTCAAAAATGGATTCTTGAGAGCATTTCAAGCTAAAACAGTGACTGTCTCTAATAAGAGACCTGTTACCAGCCCTGCAAATGCTATGCTGGCACACGCCGTTCGTCCAAGGAACCGTTAAATTTCAATCCCGCAACAGAGAAACGTGTGGCGTGCTCAACCATGTGGATTCGGTTCGACGATGAATAATTATTTTTTTGCGCTACGACCAGTGGAATTCGGACCCCAAGAAGATGCGGTTCACAGTTAATTCACACTCACTTGGGCGAGAAACAGAATGACGAAGTAGGTAGGAGGTGCACTCGGCATGCCCCCATTTTGAATTGATCTCTGGGGGTTTCTTTTCAACATTTCTTCCGCAGAAGGAAAAGACGCAGACGACCTTTTATCCCAAATCGACGATATTACCATTCGTATCAGAAACGATCAGAGTAGTTTTCAAACCATACCAGAAAACATTCAATTGCACTGTAGTGAAAATCCAAAGGTGTGAAGAACAAATGAAACACGGAAACACATTTTAAAACATGCTACACTACATAAAACAAATATCAAAACCATTTGAAAAGGACTTACCGCAACGTTGCCATCTTGTACTGTTTGAGATACTTGCTGAAAAAGGCATTTTCCGGATCGGTGGTCAGATCACCGCCGTCGTCGTCTTCGCCGGAAGACCCGGCCGGCATCTCCAGCTGCGTGTAGTACTGATCCACGGTCTGTTTGACCTCCTCGTCGGATTCGTCTAACCGTTCGATATCCATCACGGTTATTACCGGCGAGGAGGATGGATCCAACACCGCGTCGTTGTGGCCGTTCAAATTGTCGGTGAGGAAAGCCACTGCACTCCTGCAAGTAAAAATAAAAATGGAAATCGAGTTGGTAGATGTGTTCGAAGGGCAAACGAGAGCTTAGAAGATGCATATCTAAAAGCGATTATGGGACTCGTTTGAATTTGTGAAGAATTTTTAATGTTGTTATTTACACTTATGACGAATGTCATAAGTAGAAACGTGCGCTGCCGCGCCACGCTGGCGACGATTTAGTTTTACCAACGTAACAACGTCGACGGATTAGGTATCGGCGGCGTGCCATACGTCGATCAGTGCATCCTGCAGCCGATTTTGTATTTTCACGAAAATAATTACTATAAATAATAATTGATATTTTCCCGAAGAAAATTATCTACAAAATCTTTAAGCCATTGCTTTGGTTTTTTTAATTGATTCCTTTATGCAATACTATAAGGAGGCTTTTTGTTGTAAGTAGCGATAGGGGTAGAACTAGTACTTTTAAACTGCCCTATGCTTTTCCCCAACATTTGCTTTTATATACGAGCGGTTTTACAGAAAATGACGACTTTTTTCCCAAATTTCATTTTTATATTTTTTGATTTGGATGAAATTTTGCACATGCTTTCTTATGCCCAAAAATGCCTTTTTGCATCATCGGCTCGCCATTTTGACTCTAGCCTTACTTTTGAGAAGGGCCTAATAAAAAAATCCTTAATAATTTTCAAAAAAATATAACTTAGAAACGATTTGTCCGATCAGTTTGGTGCCTTCCGCAAAGTTTTAGGTTATTGTTTGGACTATCTGGAAAAAATATACACTGTAAAAAAAATGTTGTATTTTTTTATGTATCGGAAATAAAGCTTAAAAATCAATTTTCTCAAAAATCGTATTCTTGATTTTTTTATATGTTAAAGTAGACAAAAAATGAAGTCTTTTGCACAGTGGGTCAAGATGGAGAAATCATGGACAAAAAAGTTATGATATTTTGAAAAAAGGTGAATTTTTGAAAATGGTCATTATAAACTTTTTAAATATTTTTCAACTCGATTTTATGAAAGTACGCAAAATTTACAACAAAAAAGGTTTACGGAAAAATCAGGCTAACTTTTACCGTTTTAAAGATACAGAGATTTTAATACAAAATTATGATATAATTTTCAATTTTCGGTCATTATAATATAACTTAGAAACGGTTTGTCCGATCAGTTTGGAGTCTTCAGCAAAGTTTTAGGTTATTGTTGGGACTATCTGGAAAAAAAAATATACACTGTAAAAAAAATGTTGTAATTTTTTATATATCGAAAATAAAGCTTAAAAATCAATTTTCTCAAAAATCGTATTTCTGATTTTTTTTTATATGTTAAAATAGAATGAAAAAAAGTCTTTTTTGGGTCATAATGATTTTTTAAAATAAGGTTGATTTTTCAATATGGTCTAAATAAACTTTTTGAATGTTTTTCGACCCGATTTTATGAAAGTACGCAAAATTTTCAACAAATAAGGTATATCAGAGTGTTTACTCGTTTACTGAAATGAAATTCCCTGATATTTCCAGGTTTTTTCCAGGTCTTAAGAAATAATTCCAGGCTCATGAAAAACTCTTATATAAGGTACCGTGGGGTAAGTGGATACAGAAAAATCAATAATTAACTTCATTGTTATGTACAGCTAAGGTGAATAATGTAATTCAAACTTTTTTTCTGTGGATAACAAATGAGGGACTATTATACTTCAAATCGTCATTTATTTTTATTTTTCTGATTGTTATGTATTGAGTATGAGAGACTTAAAAATTTGCGCCAAATGATCCACTTGGTGGGGTAAGTGGATCACCAATTAAAAAGATCTGTTCTCGAAACAAATGTGGTGTGATTATGTATGATAAAAATGATATTACTCTTGTTCTTGTTATTAGTGCTAGTAATGTGGCATTATAATACTTTAAAATTAAAAAAGTTCCTTTATTTAATCAAAATATAATAAAAAGTATGTATGTATTAGTTCATACTAAATCTAACAAAAAAAACATTGACTCTAGAAAAATTTGGAGAAAATGCATACGTTATACAGAAGTATTGTTGGATAATTCCTAACGATATTTTCGAAAAACACTCTTAGTTTAAAAATATTAGTTACTTTTACTTTGGAATAACAAACTGAAATACTTCTATTTTATTTAGGAACATATGTGTATCATCTGTCTAGAACAATTTCTATGGTCAAATAAGGTACGATACTAAGCGTTCAATTGGAGAATTAGTATATTTTGCTCCTTTACAACTCAACTTAGATAAAACACGAAAAGTTTCGTGTACATTTTGAAATTATTATTCTTTTAATTTTTTTTATGCCAGAAATGTTAAAAAAAAACTTTTAGGTGGATTAATTCAAATTTTCTATGGTCAATTTGACTAATTCAAGCTGGGAATGGAAGAAAATAAAGGAAAACAACATTTGCGGATATTGAAGCTTAATAAAATTTTCGTAAGCAGTCTGCCAATAAATGATAATAATTCTTGATCCACTTACCCCACCCCATTAAAAAGTAGGGGTAAGTGTACCATGTCCAATATATTTGTATTTATTTATAAAAATCACATATTTTTCATTGTGATTCATTCAATTAGAACTGAAGTGCTCACCATGTGTCGAAAAAAATAATAGAATTCGATTTAAGGTAGAGATACAATGGATTTTTGATTGATGGGAAACAATTTTGAAATTAATTACTTTTTGCAGCTAACAAGTTTGCTTGTGTTAGTGTACGTGTAGTACCAGTTTTGCAATAGTATCAGTGTGGGCATAAGAATATAACCTACACGGAGAAAACGAAGTACTCAAATTTGGGTTCTTTTGACCCAACTCGGCACGTTCGTGCGTTACCCCAAATTTGAGTAAGTTGCCTAGTACTCAAATTTGAGTAGCTGTATTGAATTATATCAGTGGGTGATTTTCACTCAATGTTACATTGAGTAAAAAAAAACTCAAAAATGGGTAGTTTCTCATTCGAAACGAAATGCAAATGGAGAAATAGTCAAAATGGTCATGGTTTTAAATGATGAAAAGAAACAGAATTCAATCCTATATTTTATTTTACGTTAACATCATAATCACATTTTTCTTTTAATTTATGTCATCATATTTAAATCACATTCACTGTAATCCGCTTGTCCATTCCGGAAATCGTTTACCGGGAATGCCTATGAACATCAGACCTTTATCCGGAAACATTTGCTAGGTGATGATGGTGGATGGGTGGCTGGAACGGCAACAACCGATGGAACGGTTTTCCCGTTTTTTCATTGTGTATGGCGACTGGCAGGAACGACACTCACTATTTAGAACGGGAGGTAACAGCGCAATAGCTTTTTAGTCCGTCTTAATTCCGATAATCCGGCACCAAAAACAATCGTAGGCCCAAGTCTATTAAACTGAAGGAAAAAAAAAATGAAGGAATCATTGAAAATTATTTTTTCGACACATCAAACTCTCCAGTATACCTTACCTTTGATAAATTCAGAACATTTTCTAGCTAGCTATCGGAGCTTTGTATACAACGACGTCAGAAACAGTTTATTTGACCAGATTTGGGAATAAAAAGAAATAAAATTGTAATTTTCCTCCCATTCCGTCTAACACCGACGAAAACAGACTACGAATGACTAGTGCTGAGATTTCAAAATGGATGGCACATTTTTTCATCCAAAATTGAGTTTAAACTACTCAACGGCAAGAACGCTGTCTAAATGCCAAACGTTGAGTTATTTCTACTCAACTTTGTGTTTTTAAAGTGTTTGGCAAATTGATGGTCGATTTACATACTTTATCAAATTTATCGGTTAGATTGCAATATTAGAAACATTTTAAAAACGCTCAATACTTCAGTAATATTCATAAAGGTAACAATCTGGGATTTTTTGTTATTTTTAGTAACTCGTATAATACACAAGTACAAAATAATAAAATTTTGTGATTAAGAGCGCAATAAACAAAACAAGTATATTTTTACTCAAATTTGAGTTTTCATTACACAACTCAAAAGTTGAGTTAAATGTACGTATTTGTCAAAACGAAAATCACCCAACTATTCAGTTCGACCGTCTTTACTTAATTTTGAGTATAAAAAAAACTTATTTTTGAGTACTTCGTTTTCTCCGTGTAAAAGGAAGCAATGGTGCGAAAACATTCAACATATTCAAGCATTTATGCTTTATATTGACAAATCTGGACAAACATTTCAAAAGGGCACATCGACATTGGTAAACATTGGCTTTGCAAGACGCTGTTGAGCCCAATTCAACTCGATCACGCTCACCAATAGAGCGCTGCATATAATGAGCCTAACCTCACTTATTTGACAGCTGCTGGTCCTGTTGTTTACGTTTCGGACTTAGTCGTTTTTTCCATCATTTTTTCAACTTCGCATTTCTATCACCAGCATGCTGATGGTGACGATTTTCCACGGTAGGAAGATAGAATAATACGATCCGTGGGTATCCGTAGTGGATTTGACCTCTCCTCGCAGCAAACTTTCACGAAATTAAGAATGATTCGAAAAAAGTACTAAGTCTAAACTGTAAACAACAGGACCAGTACCTGTCAAAATAGATGCGTGACGTCACAGTGCAGTGGAGTATACCACTATCAGGAAGAGCTAACGCCAATCTTTCTGATAGTTGTGTTTGTTTGCGTGGGCGGGCTAAGAAGGGCTCAACAGCAACGTTTCTAAAAAAAGGCTCAAGACCTCTTGGGCCCTTTTCAAATGTTTGTCCAGAAATGATCCACTTACCCCACTGATACACTTCCCCCACTGTACCTTACTAATGATTATCGAACTATTTATCTTGAATGAATTTAAATTCATTCCTAACAGAAGGTCTGAAATGGCTCCAAAACACTTGAACAAAAAACAAAGATTTCTTTAGTTCTTTAGTGATTATTTCTCAAGGAATTCCACCTACAATTTCATTTTAAAAACCTCAAGAATACAACACAGTTCGACAAAAAAAGTCGATATGAATGCACAGAGACCGGACACCCCGGGCTTGAAAGTATAAAAATAAACAAAAATAATGGCGTTTTCAGAATGTTCGTGTTTGCCCCAGGTCATTTTTAAAATATACTTGAACTTTTTGCATTTTTTATTTAAAAATCTAATCTAATCAATAACCGACACAGTGTTTTATATTCAGGACAGGGGAATTCATGTGCCATATAATGTTTTCAACTTTAAATACAATATGAAGAGTTGTAATAAGATTTGCAGGGAGCCCTCCCCCCTTTTTTGTACCCTCCCCATTTTTAAAGTATCGCAAATGATGGAATATTTGATATACAGGGAGTTGTCAAAATAACTGGGACAGGCAAAAATTGGGCCAACTTTGGAATGCTGTAACTTTGACAAAAATTGACCGATTTCAATTCTTAAAGAAGTAATGGACGGGTCAACTTATCTAGTTTTGAGGTGCATCCACGGAGATGAACTATGACCACCGGATACCGGTGATAATCCTGATTTCCGGAAGCATGTCTTATGCAGTAAAATTATGACGTGTTTTTAGCAAAGGTCTCGGCTAAAAAATCAAAATTTTACTACACATGAAGATAGAAGATCTAATTCTGAAGCGATTGGTGCGCCAAGTATTAGTATTGGTCCAGAAACAACCAATATATGGCCATTTCCCCGGAATCGGTGCCGGTAGTGGATCCGAATTGGGATCAAACAATTTATTCACTCAAAATATGTCGCGCAATATTGTTTTCTCCCTAGCTTATCATAAAATACCCTATTATAAGTTGAAAATGAGTCTTGTACAGATTTGGCCACTCATGGCGCCGCCCAGTGCCCCGGGGGAACCTTGCATAGGGGACATTTCGATTTTGACACCAAAGCATATCATGCGACGGCTCATTCTTCATGTCTTGTCGTAAATAGGGCAACTGTAGACTCAAAATGGATAGTTGACTACAGTGACTACTTCCGGGACCACCGGATGTTCCAGAGGGAACCTGTAATTAGGGACAATTGATATTGAACTCCAATACATATCGTGCGACAGTTCATTTTTCATGTCTCGTGCTAAATAGGGCTATTGTAGACCTTAAGTGGATATTTGACTACAGTGGCCACTTTTGTGACCACCGGATATCCCTGAGGGAGGCTGTGATGTCTTCAATGACAGATTCCTCCGGGATATTCCGGTGGTCCCAAAAGTGATAGGTTCCTTAGGGAACTATAGGAGGTCCCCAAAGTGGCCATTCTAGTTAAATATCCATTTTCGGTCTAAAGTTGACCTATTCATGACTAAACATGAAGAATGAGCCGTTGCACGATGAGTATTGGAGCTCAATTCCAATTGTCCCTAATCATAGGTTCCCTAGGGGACACCCGGTAGTCCCAAAAGTGGCCAATTCAATTAAATTCCCATTTTGAGTCTACAGTTATTTTATTTACGACAAGGCATGAAGAAAGAGCCGTCGCATGATATGTTTTGGTGTAAAAACAGAAATGTCCCCAATGACAAGTTCCTCCGGGAAATTCCGGTAGTCCCAAAATTGTCCACTGTAGTCAATTATCTATTTTATGTCTACAATAGCCCTATTTAGCACGAGACATGAAAAATGAACTGTCGCACGATATGTATTGGAGTTCAATTTCAATTGTCCCTAATTATAGGTTCCCTCGGGGACATCCGGTGGTCCCGGAAGTAGTCACTGTAGTCAACTATCCATTTTGAGTCTACAGTTGCCCTATTTACGACAAGACATAAAGAATGAGCCGTCGCATGATATGCTTTGGTGTCAAAATCGAAATGTCCCCTATGCAAGGTTCCCCCGGGGCACTGGGCGGCGCCATGAGTGGCCAAGTCTGTACAAGACTCTTTTTTAATTTATAATAGGGTATTTTATGATAAGCTAGGGAGAAAACAATATTGCGCGACATATTTTGAGTGAATAAATTGTTTGATCCCAATTCGGATCCACTACCGGCACCGATTCCGGGGAAATGGCCATATATTGGTTGTTTCTGGACCAATATTAATACTTGGCGCACCAATCGCTTCAGAATTAGATCTTCTATCTTCATATGTAGTAAAATTTTGATTTTTTAGCCGAGACCTTTGCTAAAAACACGTCATAATTTTACTGCATAAGACATGCTTCCGGAAATCCGGATTATCACCGGTATCCGGTGGTCATAGTTCATCTCCGTGGATGCACCTCAAAACTAGATTAGTTGACCCGTCCATTACTTCTTAAAGAATTGAAATCGGTCAATTTTTGTCAAAGTTACAGCATTCCAAAGTTGGACAAATTTTTGCCTGTCCCAGTTATTTTGACAACCCCCTGTATATCAAATATTCCATCATTTGCGATACTTTAAAAATGGGGAGGGTACAAAAAAGGGGGGAGGGCTCCCTGCAAATCTTATTACAACTCTTCATATTGTATTTAAAGTTGAAAACATTATATGGCACATGAATTCCCCTGTCCTGAATATAAAACACTGTGTCGGTTTATTGATTAGATTAGATTTTTAAATAAAAAATGCAAAAAGTTCAAGTATATTTTAAAAATGACCTGGGGCAGACACGAACATTCTGAAAACGCCATTATTTTTGTTTATTTTTATACTTTCAAGCCCGGGGTGTCCGGTCTCTGTGCATTCATATCGACTTTTTTTGTCGAACAGTGCAATATGGATTTTTCGAAGGAGAACCACAGAAAAGACCTCAGCGATTTTATTAGGAATTTCTCCAAAGATTCTCCAACAAAGTCTTAAGTCCTCCAGACTTTTATACAACGATTCTTCCATCGGTTCCTTTTGGGCACTCTCAAAAATACCCGTTTAGAACATCTGAAACAGTAACTTCTCCAGAAAGCACTTCTGGGTCTTTCTTAGAAGCCCCTACAACATTGTTTTTTTCTGTTTTTATCTGTTTTTATCTTTAACATTTCAACTTGAAATTTCTCTATGGATACTTTCTGGATGTACCCTAGAGTTTCCTTCTAAGATTTCATAAGAAATAACTCCAGTAATTCTTTGAGATATTTCCCAAGTAAGTCTTCGAATATTTTTTCAGGCATTTTTAAAAGAATATCTACAAAGAAATTTCATGAATATTTTTCAGAAATTATTAAATAAATCTTTGATAAAAACCTGGACGAGTAATATTTTAGAAGGAAACCTAAAGTAAACTCTGATGAAGCTTGTGTAAGGTTTAAAGTACATAACTCTTGATGAATAACTTTAGAGATTCCAAGGGTATTTTATTTGAGAAATTCGTTGGAAAACATTTGGATGAAATGCTGGAGAAACTCCTAGAAACAAATCTATAGGAGCATTATGGTGAATCGACAATCGAGTTTATGGGGAAATCCTTCCTTCCTTCCAATAACCCCTCGAGAAACTATTGGAACGATTCCTAGAAGTAATCATGTAAAGGAATTCACATGAAAAAGCGTATGAATTATTGTGGGGTTCCTTGGTAAAATATGTAAGCGAATTTCTTCAAAACTATGGAATAAATCTTTGTGGGTTTACTTGAAGAAATTTATGTATATGAATCTTTGGAAAATTCTTTTGAGCAACAACTGGAGGTAGGGTAAGTGTTCCCTTAGTTGTGGGTGTTCCTATAATTGCGGTAGTGCCGTTTTCACTGATTTTACTATATTAGCCACAGAACTGATACTGCCAATCGACGTATTGGCTTGTTGATACACGGAATAGTCGAAAAGAGCGTTCAAATTGCTTCAAAACTGATGGGATATCACTGAATTTGCTAAACCTTTTCTTACCTGTGCCAATAGTTGCGGTAAAGTGTTCCTATAGTGGAGGATCCCATAAGAAAACCACGGATGCCGCAACTATAGGAACACAAATAAAAAATATACCGCAACTAAAGGAACAGCGTACCAATAGCGGAGGTATTATTTTTCACTGACATGCCGTGGATTACTGCGATGAAATCATTTTTCTCATTGAATCAATGGTCGTTTCTTCCCGTTACAACATTAACATGTACATTAATTGCGCTTCTTGAATTTAGGCGGTTAAAAGAAGTTCAGTCGTGCTTATTACCTCCACTATTGGTACATCTACCCTATCGATTATAGAAAAATTGGTGCATAGTTTGGGATAATTTTCGAAAAAAAAAACAATCAAAGAAGTAAATGAAGAATCTACGGGAGAACAATCTGGAGAAATTCCTTTAAGCATAATTGGTAGAGAGAACTCTATAAAAAAACTCTAGAAAACATCCTTGAAAGTATTCTAGATCAAATCTCTTGGAATTACTGGGATATTTGTTGAAGCTTTTCCTCGAGGGACCTGATAAAAAATCTAGACGTGCCTGTTGAATAGTGGTCTCTGAATATTACTGTGTATTATTTTGCACCAGGATTAACTGCAAGCTATATAATGAATATAGTGACTCTGAGTGATTTTGAGAGCGGGCTCTAAACAGCTAGTCTGGTCTGACGAAAAGGTCTATTCAGAAGATCTAATCTAATCTAATCTAATCTAATCTAAGCGCTTGCACAGCCAATATTCGAAAAGGTCTATTCAGAAGATCCATCAAAAAGTATTCATTTTACTAGTGTATGCGTCAATTTTTACATTAATCAATTACACAGCGGAACATTTTCTTTGTTTCAAGCATCAAAATACTTCTATTTACTTAAATTAGAATTACTGAAACCTTGGCCGTTTTCAAAAATATTTTCTAGTTTTTGAGATATTGGGTGTTAAATGCATTGTTTAAAGACTACAGTCAACTTACATGCAAAAACCAGCTGATATGAAGATTTATTTGCTTAGTTTACTACAGAATTGAAAGTTAATGTGTTAGACAATACTTTTCTACAAATTTCATAATACTTTCAAAGCTCAAAAGTTGTTTGTTGATGTATTAGAAAAGTATAGTATCTTGCCATATAATAGGAACGAATAATTTTGTGTGACAATGGCGGCATGTTGAAAAAATCGATTTATTCGTGCATTCAAACCAAATTGAATCCTACATAATCCTATTCTGATGATTATTGGTGGGTTAAATCACTATATACCAATCATAGTTTAACTTTCAACATTAAAAAACAGCATTTTATACTACTTTGAGGACCAGTAGCGCAAAATTGTACTATGCTGGAACATTTTCGAAATCAGCTTCAAATTCACCAACCCCAAATTTACTAGGCACATGATTTTATCTTTGAGACAAAAAAAATATCTCTGTTAAGCTGCGTAATATTACTGCTACCTTTGAAAATTTTAATCATGCAGATTCATAATTTGCAACAAACAGACATTTTCTCCGGAACTACGAATAATCGATGACTTAAGTACTTCATGATAAATATATGGTGAATTATTTGAAAGCATTTAACGGAAAACGTCCAAGTTTATTAATAAACTGTTTGTGGGCTTCGTAGCCGTGTCACCAGGCATATAGCCGTATCGTGCTAGGGAGTGTGGGTTCAATTCCCGCCGCAGGCCGGAAAACTTTTCCTGAGGAATGTTTTCCGACTGTGCCACTGGGCGTTGCATGCTAGTCCGTTGTCTAGTGTGGTGCTTCAGTCAAAGGGCATAATGCCCACTGGAAGCATTAACGTGTCAGTGTCTTTTTAAGAAAAAAAAAACTGAATCGTTCAAGTAGCATTTTTAAGCGGCGCAGCCGAAATTTTTTATATTCAATATAGTGCGCAAGAATAGTTTCGAAATAATTAATCGTGAACATATTCAACCATGAATTACTTTTTCAAAATTATTTCCCTGAGTGTGGCCAAAATTCCCTGAGAATTCCAGGTTTTTTCCAGGTTGAATAAAATTCCCTGAGAATTCCAGGTTTTCCAGGTTTTTCCAGGTAGTAGACACCCTGTATATGAGAAAATTTTGCTAATTGCTACCGAAACATTTGAAAAGTTTATTATGACCATTTTCAACAAATTCACCTTTTTTTTTAAAAAATCATAACTTTTTGTCCATGATTTCTCCATCTTGACCCACTGTGCAAAAGACTTCATTTTTTGAAACTGACACTTATATTGAGCTATTCGGTAATCCAATCCGCATGGTTATTAAATTAATTAACTCATTACGCGTGGTAAAGATGGACAAATTATGGGTGAAATTATGAAAAAAATCCACGTGCTCGGCTGGGATTTGAACCCAGGACTCTTGTATGCTAGACGAGCGCTTTACCAACTAAGCTACCGAGCCACTTGGTGACCCAATAACTGAGTTGGTTACAAGTTTAGAATTCAAATCCCTACAGACCACGCGGACCCCTTTCATAACCAATATCCATCCATCTCATGTTCCTACACACGCGGAGCGAGCGAGTGCGATTTGTTTAGTGTTGAAACTGTTTGCCTATCGTACCTACATCGCTTCCACAACAACTGTATTGTGGAAGAGTAAAGATGTGGGAAGGCTATCAACGTGTCGTTCTCACTCAAGTGACGACATGACTACTACAGAGAGGCAGTACACTCTAATATAAACTGACACTTATATTGAGCTATTCGGTAATCCAATCCGCATGGTTATTAAATTAATTAACTCATTACGCGTGGTAAAGATGGACAAATTATGGGTGAAATTATCAAAAAATGAATTCTAAACTTGTAACCAACTCAGTTATTGGGTCACCAAGTGGCTCGGTAGCTTAGTTGGTAAAGCGCTCGTCTAGCATACAAGAGTCCTGGGTTCAAATCCCAGCCGTAGCACGTGGATTTTTTTCATAATTTCACCCATAATTTGTCCATCTTTACCACGCGTAATGAGTTAATTAATTTAATAACCATGCGGATTGGATTACCGAATAGCTCAATATAAGTGTCAGTTTATATGAGTGTACTGCCTCTCTGTAGTAGTCATGTCGTCACTTGAGTGAGAACGACACGTTGATAGCCTTCCCACATCTTTACTCTTCCACAATACAGTTGTTGTGGAAGCGATGTAGGTACGATAGGCAAACAGTTTCAACACTAAACAAATCGCACTCGCTCGCTCCGCGTGTGTAGGAACATGAGATGGATGGATATTGGTTATGAAAGGGGTCCGCGTGGTCTGTAGGGATTTGAATTCTAAACTTGTAACCAACTCAGTTATTGGGTCACCAAGTGGCTCGGTAGCTTAGTTGGTAAAGCGCTCGTCTAGCATACAAGAGTCCTGGGTTCAAATCCCAGCCGAGCACGTGGATTTTTTTCATAATTTCACCCATAATTTGTCCATCTTTACCACGCGTAATGAGTTAATTAATTTCATTTTTTGTCTACTTCAACATATAAAAAATAAAAAAAATCAGAAATACGATTTTTGAGAAAATTGATTTTTAATCTGTATTTTCGATATATAAAAAATTACAACATTTTTTTTACAGTGTATATTTTTTTCCAGACAGTCCCAACAATAACATAAAACTTTGCGGAAGACACCAAACTGATCGGACAAACCGTTTCTAAGTTATATTATAATGACCGAAAATTGAAAATTATATCATAATTTTGTATTAAAATCGCTGTATCTTTAAAACGGTAAAAGTTAGCCTGATTTTTCCGTAAACCTTTTTTGTTGTAAATTTTGCGTACTTTCATAAAATCGAGTTGAAAAATATTTAAAAAGTTTATTATGACCATTTTCAGAAATTCACCTTTTTGCAAAAAATTATAACTTTTTTGTCCATGATTTCTCCATCTTGACCCACTATGCAAAAGACTTCATTTTTTGTCTACTTTAAAATATAAAAAAATAAAAAAAAAATAAAAAAAACGATTTTTGTGAAAATGGATTTTTAAGCTTTATTTTCGAAATAAAAAATAATTACAAAACTTTTTTTTACTGTGTATATTTTTTCAGATAGTTCCAACAATAACCTAAAACTTTGCGGAAGACACCAAACTAATCAGACAAATAGTTTCTGAGTATTAATTTTTTGAAAATTGTTAAGGCTTATTTTCTTAGGCCCTTCTCAAAAGTAACGCTAGGGTAAAAATGGCGAACCGATGATGCAAATAGGCATTTTTGGGTATAAAGAAAGCATATGCCAAATTTCAGCCAAATCAAAAAATACAAAAGTAAACCGACATTCGAATTCAATTGGAACCGCTCATACCTCTATTGCGTTCATCACACAGGCGTTCCTAAGTAATGTCGCTCAAATGTTACTTTTTTTTGAGAATGTTCCCAAAGGTAGTCCAAAAAATCGGAACAGCTGATTGGTTTTTAGCAGTGCTCAACTGCAATTTGTTTGGTTACCAATGGTTTTTAGAGCGAGATCACAGGCTATGCGAGTATTTATGATTTGATGACGTTACACAGTGTTGGCTCGAAATCATAAAAATGCGTATGTGCGAAATATACAGTTATAGGCAGAGTAGAAATCTTTCAAAAATATCGGCAGAAAGGCTTCATAAACTCATCCAAAATACATCATAAGTCTCTAAAGGAATCTGTAAAGGTTGTTGCTGCAAATCACTCGCTCGTAATTTCACAGTGGATCTCTTTCACAAAACGCCAAGGATACCGCGTTAAAATAATATGTGATGCATGGCTAAAAGTCTAGTACAGCTGTTGTTGGCAAAAGTGAAACTAGTTGGAAGTGTTTTGAAACATGATGCAGGGTTGAAGACTATTTCGTGGTTTTCATAGAACAAAACTGCTGTTTTGCATATATTTTGAGGCTCTCAACTTTTTCAAAAAACCTAACGTTTAGGCAAACTTAGGCAACAGCAATCTTCTTCAATCGATTCCTTAGTCTTGAAAGCGCGTTTAAACAAAGTTTCTCCGCATGGAGTGGCGGAGAGTGATTTTTACAGCATAAATAAGCTGTTCTTTAATTGTTCGATGTATCTACAACGATAAGTGTTTATTTAAATAGATTTACGACACTTTAAAATAAATTTGCATCCGGGGATGTTAAATCTAAGTAAATATGAGTCATCGATTAGAAAAAAAAGATTCTATGACATTTGGTCGGAAAGGGATAGTTGCAACAGAAAGCATATGATATTTGGTCGTAACGATATTTCGTGGAAAGGAAAGTGATTGAATCTAGATACAAGTCGGACTCGATTATCCGGAGTATCGATTTTTTTTTCACTCCGGATAATCAAATCACTAAGAAAAAAATTGAAATCTTTGACAAAAGAACTTATATATTATCTTTTTTCGTTATTTTATTTATATGATGCGGTGGCGTAGCCAGAATTTTTTTCTAGGAACAGTAGGGGTCTTTTTACAATTTGACCGGCATACACAAAAATCCACTTTTTCAAACCCCCTCTTTTCTTAAAAACGTTCTAAACTGCAAAACTATTCATATTGTATATTGCAATACCAAATTATCTTAGATTTATGCATAAAAATTGAAAAACAAGAACATCAAAAAACAAATTCCGGATAATCGAGTCCGACCTGCAGTAAGAAACAAAGGCTTACGTTTAGTCGTCGAGAGAAGCATTTTGTCGTTAATACAAGAGTGATTGAATAATTGAAAAAGTATCAGTCATTCTACCAACAATCTATGTGCGATAAACTACATTTTGTTATTCAATTTGATGTACGCTCTCCCAACATATTGATCAACCTCTTGCATTTTTTACATTTCATCCTGCTTTTTTGTTCAAGCATGTTCTGTAAATCGAGATAAGCTGATCTTAAATAGAAGCAAGCCAATTTTTGTCGCCTCAGTCAACTCCTTTTCCCAATGCATAGAATCAGCACAATTTTATTTTTTAATAATTCAAGGCTTTTACTGCAAACTCTGTTTTTCACCCGAGGTCATCAACACTGTCAGAAAAGCCATATATTTGCTTGAGGAATGTAATTAAGCTGGAAGTCGCAATAATCCAATTGGCCATAAGTAGAGATTCCGACACATACCATTCACTTCGCCATAAAGGTTTTCCTTGAATCAAATGTTTCCTGTCGTTTTCCGCATTCAAAAATCTTACCCACGTCCGTAAGCTGCAAGACCCGCAATTCAAATGAAGACCCCCTGCACTCGCTCAGGTGAAGATCAGCAGTTCATCATAAAGAACGATGACATTTAAAAAAAGAATAAATAATATGAACATTATGTTCTCATCGTTGAGTAAGAAAATAACTTGTTGAGCAGTTTTCAAAGAATGATGATATTTTCAAAGAATAATAAATTCACTAAAGCTAAATATTTCAGTCAATATCCAAAAAACGTACTTCTAAATATTTAATTTGAATAATCATCGAAATCCTCGATTTTGGCATAACTTCACATTACAATTAAAAAGATGTTTGGAATTTAAGAATAAGACGACATAAAATGTCACGTTTTTTATACATCAATTATATATAACTTGTATTATTGCAACTTCTCATCGTAATAGGCTATTTTGCATCACGCCAATCTGTCATGAAACGGTCTACTTTCCTGTACTGAATTATGCAGTATCGTAAGATTCATTACGCAACTGATTTCTATTGTGTAATGATCATTACGGAACGATTTTTCATTACGCAACTGTTTTGAGTTGCATTATGAGCTTATACAAAACATTTTATCAACACTTGCAAAATAATTGTGAACGCATTTGGATATGATTTATAATACTGAAATAATTTCAAAAAAATCATCATCCTGCAACTGGTTGCGTAAACTAAATACTACTCTTGCTCAAAATAGTTGACAAAAGTCACTTAAATTAAAATGGTTTGAAACAAGACTTTTATGGGCACCGGTAGTCCATTTTTTGGTTCAAATTTATACCAAAAATGGACCTGTCAAAATTACAGGCAGTTGTCAAAATAACTGAGACAGGCAAAAATTGGGCCAACTTTGGAATACTGTAAATTGATTGATTTCAATTCTTTAAGAAGTAATGGACGGGTCAACTAATCTACTTTTGAGGTGCACCCTCGGAGATGAACTATGACTACCGGATACCGGTGATAATCCGGATTTCCGGAAGCATTGGAGGAACTCAGGAGGCGTTGCTGGATAAACTCCAGATGTGTTTTTAAAGAAACTCCGGGGTAATTCCTGGCGAAACTAAGAAGAATATTCAAAGCAATTCCACCGATGGGAAGGAACTACGGAGGAACTTTCCAGAAATTCCCGAGGAATCGCTATAGAAACTCCAGAGGAATTTATGGAAGAAATCTAGAAGAATTTCCACTAGAAATCTGGAGGAGGTTCCGAGGAATCGCTGGATGAAATCCAGAAGAATTTGTTATAGGATTAAAAAATAATATCTCTGGAGGAAGTATAGATAAATTCCCGTAGAAACTTTTGAAAAATTTCCTGAGGAACTCTGAACAAACTCCCGGAGGGAATGTAGTGAATTTTTCGAAGCAACTTCAGAGGAACACCGGAGCATTTCCGAGGAATTACAATGAAACCCCCATGAGTCAATGTTCCTTTATTCGATATCGACACATGGAACCATACAAAAACGAACATTTCATGATTACTATGATAATGCACTCAAACAACTTTCCAAAGCATTTCTGTTCCATGACTCGATATTTCTACACTGAGGTAAAAATACTTAAGTTTTCCATAAATCATGACTTATGAACCAGCCAAATTATGGTTTTATTGAACGCTTAACCATTTCAAAAATGGGATAATAAGTTTCATAAGTGAGAGCTTTGAATTGTTTATGAAAAAAATCAGAAGGGGTTGTGTACAAGATACGACCAACGTTATGCGGTGATACGACTACGCCAAGTGATTTTTTGCATTTGAATTTTAGTCGATTTTCATAGTTGGGAAAATATCTACCGATTATCTACCGATAAATGGCTGAGTTATTACCATTCACAATCTTACATAATTTCGGTCGCAACATTTTAGATTTTCAATTGACACCAAGTATATTGCCGTAAGACGTAGTTAATGTCAAAATTAATTTTCATAGCAATCACCAGAAGAATTGCTCCGCTTTCGATGTTGGGTATCGCGTCTCCAGTTGAAAGCCGGAATCATCGACACGCGAAAACTAATTTTTCTCTAAATCTATGCGTTGAACCTAACGTCGGGCTGAACAGCGGATCTGCTGTGCTACACAACGCACCTTGACCGACGTAGCTCCGACGCATGGTTTTAGAGAAAATCAGTTTTTCGCGTGTCGAAAATTCCGGTTTTCAACTGTGCGAATAATACAAGTTAATCAAAAGATGACATGTTATCAAAACGTGACAATTTTTGAGCACGTCTTAAATAAAAGACAAACAATATAAACGATTGTAATATTAATTAATTAATTATCATTGCGTTTATTAATTGATTGAGTTTTAAATTTTTTTTAATGAAATTCTTCACCGAAATCATAAGTAAATCTTAAAAATTTCAACAATAATCGTTGTGGCGCCAAATCATAATTATTCCTTAAGGAATTATTAAGTTTTAAACCTCAGTGTTGAGTCGATGGTCCCTTCAAATATCGACTCATGGACTGTACTTGAGGAACTCTGGAGAATTCCTGGAGATATTTCGAAAAAAAAAATCCTGAACGAACCATGGAATACGTAAAGAGGAGTTTTTGGGAGATCCCTGAAGAAAGTTATAAAAAAAATCTCCGGGTAAATTTCTAGAGAAAACCCCCGGAGGAATTCCTGTAACATATCCCCGGAGAAATTTCTGAAGGAAATTTCCGGAAAAAATTCTGGAGGTATTCCTGAAAGAAATCCCCTCAGGAATTGCTATTGGGAATCCCCTAAGGAATTCCAGGAGAAAATCCGCGAAGTAAATGTTAGGGAATGCCCCCGAAGAAATCTTTGAAATCCCCAAAGGAATTCCTGTAGCAAATCTCCAGAGCAATTCCTGGTGCAAATCTACAGAGAACTTCCTGGATCAAATCTCCGAAAAAATCTCTGGAAAAATCCCCGAAACAATTTCTGAAGAAAATTCCCGGATGAATTTATTAATAAACATCTGGACGAAACACCCAGATGAAATCCTGGACGAAATCCCTGGAGGAAATCTCTCGAGAAATTCCTGGTGAAAATCCCCAGAGAAATTTCTAGAGGACATCTCCGGATAAATTCTCGTAAAAATCCTCGAAAAAATTTCGGGAGAAAATCCCCGGAGGAATTTCTTAATAATAATCCCTGAAGAAATCTTTGGAGGTGCTTCTAGAGTAAATTCCCGGAGGAATTTCTGGATAAAATCCCCAGAGGAGTTCTTGTCGGATATCTCCGGAAGGATCATTAAAACCACCGAAGGAATTCTTGGAAAAAGTAGTTCTTGATATCTCCGGGAGAATCCTTGAAGTTCCCGGAGGGATTCCTGGAGGAAATTCTCGGACCAATTCCTTGAGGAAATCTCCTAAGGAATTCCTGGAGGAAATTCCCGGAGAGATTCTAGGTGCAGTTTTCAGATAAATTCCTGAAGGTAATCTCTGGATGAATTCTCTGAAATCCCCGGGAGTATTACTGGACGAAATCCTCACAGGAATTGTTGGAGAGCAGGTACATCACAGTGAATAAAAGTGAATAAAAGAGAGGTGCTGACGTGGAAGCAATATCAGTCAGTAGCCTGCGGTGTGGAAGGAATAGCCTTGTTGTTTTGTAGTCGTTCTCTGGAGAAACTCCTTGTGCAAATTTCCAGAGAAATTCCTGGAGGAAATCTCCGAATGAACTATCTGGAAAAAAAATCCCCGGAGGAATTTCTGGAGAAAAACACAGGAGGAGCTCTTCTGGATATCCCGGATGAATCCTTGAAATGCACCTTTATGAAATCTGGTGCAAATCCCCCAAATTCTGTGAAAATATTCCCGAAGAAATTTTCTGGAGAAAATGCCTGGAGGAATTTAAAAATTAAATCCCCGAGGAATTACTGGTGAAAATCTCCAGAGAAATTCCTGGACGAAATCCCCGGAGGAAAACCACGAAGGAATTCCTGGAGGCAAACCCCGGAGAAATTCTTGGAGCACATCCCCGGAGAAATTTCTGGACGAAATCCACGAAGAAATCTGTGATGGAAATACCTGTAGGGTTTCTGGGAGAGGAAATATCCTCATCCTCGGAGCAATTTCGGCAGCAAATCCCAGGATGAATTCCCGAATAAAATCCCCGGAGGGAATCCAAAGAGGAACTCCTGGTGGAAATCCTATTAGGGTCAGTGTTCCCTTAGTGGACAGTCCCCTATAGTCGCACTAGTGGCTTTTTACGGCCGTTTTGCTATGAATCTTTTCAAAATATTTTTTGACATGAAGGTCAGGAGCTATTTATCTAAGTACCATTGATACACAGATTGATTTTGTTCAAAAAATGCTCGAAATAATTAGTATTGCTTAAAATTTGAGCTCCCTTGCGCCTATAGTTAACCTATTGTTCCTATAGTAGCACTACTGAGAGAAACTATTTTTTATTATACGAAATAATTAATAAATTAAGTACTTTTTTTACATCAAACGAAAGCTTTCGATTAACACTTTCAAGGAAAAATATAAAAGCTTTGTAAAAATACGGTTTTGATTAGAATTTTGCCAACGCCGTGATGCTAGTGCTACTATAGGAACAGAAATTAGAAATAGTGCTACTATAGGCACATGTATTCCTATAGTGGAACAAGCGATAATAAATGCAAACATATAAGTTTTCGCAGTTTTCATATTTTTCCCACAAAACCAAGATAAAAAGCTTTCAGATGATGTAAAAATAATGACGCTAGCGTTATTTTTCGATTTTATACGAATATTTTTTCTTAGCTATGCGGCTATTGGTACATCGACCCTACACATCTAGAAAACTTTAAAACCCTCTCTTCCTAGACTGCCAAGCTCAGGGAGAAAAATCCGAACTGGTAAACAAACGTATGTGTCAAATCAGATTTGGAACAGCTCAAATCTTGTTTCAAATCCGACCAAAAATGGACCAGGCAGTTAACCTGTTCCAAATAATAGACCAGAAAACTGGTATAAAGTAAAATTGGAACATCATTTGCAACACCGACTCAAGCTCCAATTTTCAACATGATCCAAAAATTTGGAACCACCGGTGAAGTTGCCCTAAGTGACTGGTTTAAAAAAAAATACTCGCTACCAGCCCTGCAATAGGATTTTGACGGTCTTGTTGTTTACAAGATTTATGGGAGAGTGGAAGAGATGGGTAGATTTTTGTGTAGTGCCCTATGGACCTATGCACGGGTTCATTATTTGACGTTTGAACGGTGCCGTGTTATTTATGTAACCATGGAAACCAGTGAATTCGGCACCGCTCTAACGTAAATTTAGTGAACTCGTGCATCGATCCATGGACCAACTCACGAGTTCACTAATTTGACGTTTGAGCGGTGCCGAATTCACTGGTTGCCAAGGTCCCATAAATAACACGGCTCCGCTCAAACGTCAAATGATGAATCTGTGCATTGGTGTATTCTAACCACTACACGCAGCGAACTGGACTATCGAAATTCATACATTTTGCCTTATGAAAGATGTAACGATTATTGCAATACGAACGCTTTATGTATCGTTTTAGCACTACTCCATACCAAGGCGTCGATAGGCGCGGGTTGTACGCACGAGCCTATCGATCGCAAGGTCCTTGGTTCGATTGCAGGTTGCCGCGAAAACTATTTTTGTTTTCAAATTTCGGTTTCATAAGGCAAATTTATGAATTTCAACCCGATTCCTTGTGGCGAATTTTCATAAGGGGTTCCTATGTTTATCGATAGTCCATTTGCCTGAGTGTACACCAGGTCCGTCCCCTGAGCCTGTTCCAAAAAAAAAACATTGGTACATTCGCCAGTTCCAAAAAAAATAGACCAGAAAACTGGTATAAAATAAAATTGGAACGTCATTTGCAACACCGGTGCTCTAATTTTCAACATGGTCCAAAAATTTGGAACCAACCAGTGATTTGGACCACCGGTGAAGTTGCCCTAAGTGATTGGTTTAAAAATAAATACTCGCTACCAGCCCTGCAATAGGATTTTGACCTGTGTTGTACTGGTCTTGTTGTTTACAAGATTTATGGGAGAGTGAAAGAAAGGGGTAGATTTTTGTGTAGTGCCCTACTACAATGGCGGTCAAATAGACTTCTATTTCCAGTAAGATCAAATTTTGTACACTTACCCAAACTCATCAACTCCCTCGACCAGGATGTGGCCCGGCCAATTGTCATCTACTAGCACAGAGGTCACCGATTCCTGCAGCTCTTCCACTGAACCTTCAAACTCGATCACTCCACTAGATTCATCCCTCACGGAAAAAAGCACCCCGGCAGAATCGTTCCCACCAACCGTAGCGCATGTCTCTAGTTCGGAATTCATTCAACAAGGATTCACAAAGGCAATCGAAACAATAAATTCCCTATTCACTTTGTTATTGGCACTGGATAATAGGATTCAGTCCTTTGAAATTGCAGCACAAAAACCCCGCTCTCGATTCGCGATTATCAATCAAAATTACGACGCGCGCGCTCGAAACTCGAATCGACCACGGACAGCGGCGGAAGAATAGAAAATGGTGCATTATTTCGGTGGAAGTCGATGCCGTCGATGCTGGACCGAGCAAGAAGAAGTGAAAGAGGTTGCAAATTTCGCGCGGATAATTCGCGGGAGAACAAAAAGGATAACATGATGATACCGTTATCGGCATTCCGTCCGGTGGTGATTTTGCTCGCGAGAGAATCGTCGCGCACACTCCATGTAACCGAAACGGTTTACTAACCAGTGATAGTGGTAGTGTTATTGGTACTAAAATACAGCTGACGTAGAGTGGGTGTGTGAGTGGACGATCGGACGCGTTTGTGTCGATCTGTCCATAGCGTTGCGATGTTATGCGATGACTTTTTAATTCAAATCCTGTTTGAATTAGGCGCGCGTGGAAACAAAGCTGATCTCTTGAATTGACTGGTAAACGAGAAACTTGTGACGATCGACGCGCCACCATAATTCATATAACGGAGAGTATTAGAACTAACTTGGAGGTGATGATTTCGTTATTTGGAGGTTAAAATCACCTCCAAACACTAGCGATTTTGCGGTGGGATGTTGACGTTTGATCACGAATAGAAAGGCTATTTAAATTCGAGTATGTAGACATTGTCTCGTAATTCTTTACAAATGTAACTTTCATTCATAACTTATGATTGAGAGGTTTAGAAGCAAAGGACTGTACACTCAGAAACACGGGTAGTCCCAGAATGACTAAATTTTAGTAATGGATCATTGATGGTAGTTTTTGTCAATGCTTACCGCATCAAAACAAAGGCGCCACTGTATATGGGATTTAACATTGTGACAGCATTGCTGTTCTGTCAAACACACAAGGCTACGATGGCGCTATCTATGCTTCCCATAGCGGCCGTTTTGGTTATTTTAATGATCCATTTATGACTATTTTCTATCTGCCTCTCTTTCATTCTGCAGGGAATTATATTCCTATTTGTCAAAAAAATTTGTTGTAAAATTTATTAAAAATTGCTTGTAAGACCTTGTAAGACCTTTTTGAATAAGAAAACCCAGTTTCAGCTTAAGTATTTACGTTTAAATGACAAACATTTGAAACATATTATATTTTACGTTAAAAACTCATGATTTCGGGCATTTTTGGCCAAACAAGTAAGTCAAAACAAGTGTTAAATCAATTCGTTGTACCCACAATTTAAAACCTACTAAATTTGTTTCAAAACCATGTATAATTAAGAATCGGTTAAGTTTTCATAAAATAGGGCGATATTCAAAACTGAAAAGGCAATAGATGGCTCTCTTTCAATGGTAGTAAAAACGAAATCCTGAAGCAAAGAAAGCACCACGGAAGATGAACTAAACACAAAAAGTTATGTATTCACTTTACACTTGATTTCTAATCACTACTTTTTTATTCAGTTTCCTAATGGCAAGCAATTTACGATTTTCATTATTTTCCATACGTTTTGACAGTTCTCCGACTACCATTCTTCCATGCGCTTGCGTAGAAAGTTTGAGAAATTTGAGAATCCAGCGTAGCGGGTTCAGAGGGAGGAATACAAACAACACTATCGTCGCTCGGCGGCCGGTAAGAGAAACTGAATGTTCGAAAGGTTGTTGCCTGTAATGTTTACCGCTGGCGCCAACTGTTAGCGTTTGAGAACAAAATAAACATTCGTTACCCTATTATGGTCTAACAAAAATGATTTTTTTTTTAGTAAAAGGAGGAAAAAATTGGAGAAAAACTTTTTACAAATTTAATTTTAAAAAGAAAAATGCTAAGAGCTTAAAAATTGGTTGGAAAATAGCAAAGTTATGAAGACTTCACTGAAGGTCATATTTCATAACTTGAAAATTCACCTTCAAGTCGCTTGCGCCACCTTGAAATCTCAACATTTTTGGCTCATCATTTTAGGTTTCCATGTTCATGTGATTTGAATTCAGAAGAGTACACGAATTTTTGGTTTTGACATATTTTGAAAAATAAGGCACATCCTAGTGTCCACCAAGATGTATGTCTCGTCGTCCATGATGAGACAGCCTGGCTTGACCAGCTACTCACGGTACAGCTTCCGCGCACGCAATTTGGCCACCGTGTTTTGCTTGTCAGTCCGGTTTGACGCTTCATGGTCTGCTGGAAGAATCACTTCGACGAGTTGACCCTTTAGGCCACGTCTCGGGTGGAGAGGTTTGTAGTACTGCCACGTCTCGGGTGGAGAGGTTTGTAGTACCTTCCGCGCCTATTCTGGGTACTCCGTTTTCGGTTTTCGGTCGTTTCCAGCGCCCCGTCTCCGTCTCCAGGAACATCTTCATAACGCAGATCACGGTGGAATGGTGGATACCACTGACCAGGATTATAGATTACCGCGCCCAAGATTTGCTGGCGTAGCTTTTCTTGTTTCGAATACCGTTTAGACTCATATTCCGAACACTTAAGGTCAACAGTGACTTCAAATGCATCTGATTGGCATTAGTTTTGTGATATTTGTATAAATTTTAATTTCTTGGTAAAGTCTAACTGTTAGACGTTGAGTGTATCGATAATAATGTTGATTTAGTTAGTTTTAGTATTGTTTTTACGTAAAAGTATGGAACAACATTTTGACTCAAATTCCGAACACTGTGTAAATTCTGTCTCATATTCCGAACACTTTGATTCAAATCCGAACAGCTCGAATAAATCGTATTCAAACGAACAATTTCGCAAATAAATTTATCTGAGCTTGTTGTACTGGCCTCAAACTAGAGAATCATTACTACTCCCGCGGTATAAATTATATTGGGGACGTTAGAATTGAGTTGCAATTGACTGCCATTTTCTTGTTACTTGGTGACATATTTCAGCGAAACATTTCAACCATTCCGCCATACAAAATCAGAGTGTTTGGAATTTGAGACAAAACGGTACATCAAGAAAACTACTTGACAGATCGCGAAATTTTGCACCCCATAAAGATAACACTCCAAACAATATTTCACTAATTTTTACCCACGCGATAAAAAGTTACACCCAAAACATAGTGTCGCATATTTTTCGAGTGTTTTCATCAGTTGGCATATTTTACTGACGAATAGAAAAATGCAAAAGTTGTACCAATGTTTAAATCAGACAAAAGTCCGGTAGAAGCTATCCAGCAGCATGCTTTCCTTCATCAGTAAACTTTTAGAAAAGGTCATTTTGTCCACATTAACGAAAATTCAATTTTTGCCACTGGACAGTTCGGATTCCGACATAGACATTCGACAACTCATCAACTTTTACGTGTAACAAATTTGATTCGTTCCAACAAATCTTAAGGTTATTCTACTGGTCTTGCTCTTCTAGACATAGAAGAAGCATTCAACAGTGTTTGGCATTAAAGCTTGATTGTAAATTTAAAAAACTTAGAACTTAGACATAGAAAAAGCATTCGACAGTGTTTGGCATGAAGGTTTGAGCGTAAAATTCAAAAACTTTAATTTTCCAACATAAATTGTTAGAATAATCCAAAGTCATCTGTCAAATCGTACACATCAGGTTAATTACCAGAACTCCAAATCTGAAAGACTTCCTTTAAGAACTGGTGTTCCTCAAGGCAGTATTTTGGGCCAATATTATACAATATTTCTGACATCAGTCTTGCCTGAGTTACCTCAGGGATGCCAAAAATCTTTGTTTGGGTATGACACAGGCCTTTCCGCCTGTGTGTCATCTGTAGTAGATTGTAAAAGAGTTTAGATATTTTTTCTTTATACTGGCAAAAATGGAAGATTTCTCCTAATGCTTCTAAAACTTCACTAATAATATTCCCAAATAAACCAAAAGCCATTTATTTGAAACCTTCAAGTATACAAGTTGTCACGATGAGAGGGGTCCCAATAAATTGGTCAGATTTGTTGATTTTTTTTTAAGTATCTAAGGCTCATGTTAGATAAAAAATTACCTTCTAAATTTGTAAATAGTTACAGTTCTCCAAAAATCACTGTTCGTTTGTACTTTTTAACGTTAATTCGAATGAATCCACCCACGTACAGTTTATTGCAATGCAAGCTGATTAGGGCATTCCTATCTGCCACAGTATGGCCATGGTATTTCCGGCTGATGTCAGCAAATCTCCGCCTTCCAGATAAGATAATGGCGCAGTTATTTTCACAATCAACTAAAGTAATTGCATCCTGCTGTCAGCGAAACGCAACGCTAGCTGCTGCCATCGTCGTCTTGATAGGTACCTATCTATAGGAGAGCACAGAGTCTCACACGAATATTAACCCCCATCAGAGCCAATCCAGCTTAAGGCGATGATGGCAGCCAATCTCAGCAACACCACCACCAGTATCCCCCATTACGAATGACGACGGGTCCAGAAATAAAGAGCATCAATAACAATTTAGAGCTCCCACCAAGATGGAAGCTAATTTGGCTGAACTGGCTCGGACTCAATTAGAGCCGAGATTTATAGCGCTTTCTCATAGGTCACGCCAGTCAGAGCTGTCCTCTGGTGGACATCGTTAGTATCAGGACAGTGCAGTTTTTTTTCAGGAGATGCTTGAGCTTTTCTCTGTATCCCGAGGTCATGAAAATAACATAAGCTCAACAAAATCGGAAAAGTTTTCAAAAATAGATCCAGTAGTATGCAAATTTGTTAAAATTAACTTTACCGTGGATCATGAAAACTAGCGATATTTATAGATAAAGCAAAACGGAAACAACATCTATTATAAATTCAGCAAGACGTTTCCCAAGGTCCAAATTATCAAATTAAGGGCATATGAGATTGATTCCATTAATGGTCCCATAATACCGTTTTGATTCATATTACGGACACTTAAGGCCTCAATGAAGTATAACCAAACGGGAATCATATAAAATTATTCAATCTGTATGATTCCTCGGCGCAATCGAGCCTTCAAAACACTTAACTTTCGAATGGTGGGTGAAGATTTTGATTCTGATGCATGAATAATTTTAAATGAATCGAAATGTGTGGACTTTTCATGATTCTTATTCCGGACGCTTCCTTACTTTTGCCCCATATTCCGGACACATTGATTCAAATTCCGGACAGCTCATGGAAATCATAAAAAGACAAGTCAAATCATTATTTGAAATTGGCAAACCACTAAAGAGGCGTCTAAGGCAGTTGAGTATTATAATTTTTCTTTCAGATATCTATAGAAAATTTTGAATAAAATGAGCCTCGAAAGTGTGAACTTTTGAACGGCAAAAATTGAAACATTTCATGTGAAATGTTTCCCATACAAAGAAGAGTGTCCGGAATAAGAAGCTGTCCGTAATATGAATCAAAACGGTACTTAGAGACATTTTCAAGAGCAAGATTCAAGTCTATGCGTTAGTGAATCACGCAAATCGTGCTTTTCAAAATAAGAGTAAGCCGGATCCTATTCTTGGCACTTTTGATTCACTTCAGCAGTAGGGTTTTTGGAATGCTACTGAGCTCATATTTGGCCACAATATGCAATATGAAGTGCTTTTTATTGCAATGTTTCAGACAATTCGGCCAAGAAAAAGGCCCCATGCCAAAGTGAACCATGGAAATGCCCAAGTAGATCTGCACCCTATTCAGATTTCTCCGCCAAAATTTCCAATTGCTCTCAGAAGATTATGAGTGTTGGTGACAGCACGCCAGTAATAAGAACGTCCAAGTTTTTAATGACAAATAATATGTAATTAAAAAATTCCTGTAAAACAAGTACAATTTGAGTGAGTTGAACTTATGTTTGTACATATTCATAGCTTACGTTTAGTGTTCTTATTTCTGTTTAAGTTTTCTGTTCACCCTATGTACTTTGGAGTTTAGCTTCTGTAATTGGATTTCATTTTCAAAATAGATTATCGTTTAGGAGAAGCAATTAGAATTACCGGACGAGATCCTAGCTACAGCGTTGACGTATTACGCTACTATTACGTGTTTTCAGCGAGCGGGTTCAACCTGTTTAGACATATCGTATTAGGACAAATAATGAAGCCTAGTTCAAGCTATCTTACCGATTGAATCTCTAGCTAAGAGTAATACGCAAAGAAAGGCTGCAGAGCTGTCTTGTCCCACGGACGAAGTTTTAGGGTTATCTTAAGGAAAAGTATTTAGTTTAGGCAAATTCATCGATTATTTTTTATAAATTCAATTATACCCTTGTGCAATTCACTTGGCGACTATTCCTCGACACTATAGAACAATAAACTTTAAAGAACTCCTATGAAAATGTTGAAAATAGTTGGCTGATTATTTTGACGAACTTCTAGCATGAATCAACGTTTTATTTTCCTCCGCTCTCTTCTATTATTTCGCCGAACAGCGTAGATTCAGTGACAGGCAGCCTGTCACAATGAAGTTTGTAGTTACCACAGCTGACCATCTCCAGTGTAGTGAGAAGCGCCGACCGAGGGGTCGTTACAATGAGATTACGGTTCGAATGCCGCACTGGTCTAAAATTTTGATCGATGCTATGCTGAGAAGATTAGACATGTATTGTTCAGTGTAATTTTTGGAACCGTAAAAACTTCAAGTAAAAATTTAGTAAAGTAAACAAAATTCAAAAAATGTTTTTGTCAAAATGCCTACGAGTAAGCTTAACTTGTTGCCTTTCGAATGAGTCATAGAGAGTTTTAATTGAACGTGTGTACATGTGTCCTTCCTAAGTCGAGTGGTTAGAGTCTGCGGCTACAAAGCAAAACCATGCTGAGGTTATTCGATTCCCGGTCGGTCCACGAACTTTTCGTAATGGAAATTTCGTTGACTTCCCTGAGCATAGAGTATCATCGTACCTGCCACACGATATACTAATGTGAAAAATGATAACTTTGGCAAAGAAAGCTCTCAGTTAATTATTGTGGAAGTGCTCATTGAACACTGAGCTGAGAAGCAGGCTCTGTCCCATGTACGACGTAATGCCAAGAAGAAGAAGAAGTGTGTTGTGTGTTAGTTAAGCCCTTACAAATAAACAGCGAGCAATTCTCGCTGAAACCAGGCCGCCATCGGCACACATCGTTAGAATCCCAATTTTATATCATTGATCGCTAGTATAAGCTAAAACTAGGAGGTGTTCGTTTCAATTTTCTCAAATTGGTGGACCCCTCGTAAGTCAAATAACAACGAAATAGCACTTTTTTTTTAATAAATCTTAGGCATTTCTTCACGTGATATTTCTCATATTTCCCTTTTAACCTATAGCAAACTTAGTGGAATCATATAGAACAGTGATTCCCAAAGTGGGCGAATTCGCCCCCCTGGGGACGATTTTCAGGCTCAAGGGGGCGATAATTTGTAAAACAGGATTTGGGGGGCGAAAAATCCAGAAAGGTGGTGAAAAAGCTAACATGGGAGCATTTGATAATAGTTACTCATAACCTTTGGAGGACACACATCTGAAGATTAATCAATTCCAAACTTAAATATTTCCAGGACTATTTTACCTAAGATCGTTATATCTCTAATCATGGTCATTTTAAAAGTATTATAGACATTATTACATGATTGTCAAACACAAAATATTTGTGTTATTCATTGAGCTTTTTAAATATCATGAGAGTTTTAAGGATGGTCAGCATTTAAGATTTTCACGAGATTTTGCAGATGTCCAATATTATATGAGGATCTTTTTTTGTATGTGAACTTTAAAGTTTGGAAGTTAATATTTCTGGCTTCCAGCTTTTTACAAAACAATCTACAGTACCATTTTGCAAAATTTAGCCTACAAAAATTGCGTTGCAAAGACAAGAAATACTCTATTTATAAAAATATTTGAAGAAATTTCAGAGATGCGTCGGATTTTTACCTCCAGAAAGTCCGAAAAATTCGAATTTTTCTTGGTGTTAGAAAAACACCCTTTTGATGAATTGAACTGATAAATAAGTTGAAAATCATTCTGGATTTTCATATAATTTTCAGGGTTTTTGAATAAAGAAAAGCGTTAGAAACGTCAGGCATTTATTACTCACAATTTCTGAAAATTATTCCAGTAATTTTATAAATAGCAGATCAATCACAATTCACGGTGTGAGATCTTCCAAAAACGAAAAATTGCGAACCGAATAATTGCTGTTCACCCAAATATGACATATTCAGGTAAAAATAAATGCGTTTGCTTGAAAAACATTGCATTTGGTTCAGTTTTGGAAAACTTCGCCCCCAACTACGTCACAAGACGCCTATGAATACATTACATTTGTTAATTTGAAACTGGTCCAAACTTTTAACGACTAAATCAGTAGCCTGTAATGTACGCAAGATATTTTTAAAATCGATATTATAATTTACAATCCAGGTTACCGATATTCAAGACAATATTTTTAAATGTTCATAATAGTTATTGTATTATGATTCTTTGGATATGCGAGTCGAAAACATTTTTTGTCCTTATTAAAATATTTGAATCACATATCAGGGGGGCGATTCCAGATTAATATTGGCCTCAAGGGGGCGAAAGTTGAAAAAGTTTGGGAAGCACTGATATAGAATAAGGATGTAGCTTTCATTTGAAGCTAAAAAATTCGGCCGTCAGAAAAATCTGTTTTTCACCATTACGCATCCTTAATTCTGAATTCCTGAACTCTGAATCCACCCCGTTTTGAATTCTGAGATCACCATATAAAAAAAATAGAAAAAAACTGAGATTATTCAAAGATGAATTCAAAGATATGTCGAAGAATCATTCTATTATCAAAAATGCAAATTCAAGATGGCAGCCAGGCTTTTTCATTTCATATATTCTTCATTCGACTCTAAGAAAACACCAAAAATTTGTTTTGTGTTGTACGAAAAATGACGTTTGCTTTGATTGCACTTGCCATATACCACGTACGTCAAAATCGTAGAACACGATTTAGAAAATCGTTTATTTCATAAGGTACATACCATTGCTCACCTAGTTTTTGTAGCCTATCTCACTCAGTTTTTTATTCAGCTTCCTGATGGAAATCTCAGAATTCACGAAAGGGTGCACTAATGGTGAAAAAACTGATCAAGATGACGGCCGAATTTAAAATGGCCCTAAAAATGTTTTAGCCTTAAATGAAAGCTATATTCTTCCTCTATTCGATGCCACTATGTTTGCTATATGTTCCAGGGGAAATGAGACATATCATGGGAAGAAATGCCTAAGATTTATAAAAAAATAGCTCTTTCGCAAACTGTTTAGCTAGGCGCACAAGGAATCCACCAATTTGAGAAAACCGAAATGACCTCCCTCTAGTTTTCGCATATAGTAGCAATCACTGACATTAAATTGAAATTCTAACAATTTGTGCCAATGGCGGCCTAGTTTCAGCAAGAATTGCTCAGTGTCGAATTGTATAAATTGGATGGTTCATGATTTCTGGTTTATCAAAAGCCCTAATAATTGGTTTCAACTGAAATCCGTAGTTTCGTTTTATTCCCCAATATTTAGCAGAACATCTACTAGACCTAAGTATTCAAGTATTATCTCACACCGGTCGGTTTTCGCTCTGTTCCACAAGGAGCAAAACTTAGTCAGCGCTAATTTAATCAGCGCGTCTCCGATGAGACAATTTCTTTTTGTATTCTGCAGAGTTGTAAACGACGCCAATTTACCAATTATTTGCAATACATTCAATCTAGGTACGTGCTCTGTTTGTGGCTGCCGCGCGTTGCTCATATGTTGTGAGCTGCTTGCGGTGTACCTACTGGACTCCGATGAAATCATCATTCGGAAGTCCTATTCTAATGGGGATGAAGCTGAAAAAGCAAAAAAATTATCCGAGCGACCAATCTACTTTGTTGAATCAAAATAGTTAGGAGAAAGCTAATAATAGAGATTGAGTATTAAATCTTTTGAAAATTATAACTAAGATCACTCGTATTATATTTTTTGCAATTTCTCATAGTGATAAGCTGTTTTGCATTACACATATGCGTAATTTTCTGCACTTAATTATACAGTGTTTTTATAATCATTGCGAAACTGAATACAGTTGCATAATGACTTATTTGCAATTTATCATCGTAACAGGCTGTTTTTTATCAGTTTTTATCACGCCAATCTGTCATGAAATGGCCTACTTTCCTACACTGAATTATGCAGTATCGTAAGAGTCATTATTCAACTGATTTCAGTTCTGTAATGACTATTACGCAATGACTTTCCTTTGCGTAACTGTTTTGAGTTATATAATCAATCATTACACAACAATTTTCAGAAAATGGCAAGGTAATAGTGAACTGTAATAAGTTACACAATAATGATTTTTACAGCACTCGTCGTAATTATCCAACTCTGCCAGCCTCGTTTTATAAATGTACGACGTGTGTTGTGGGCCAGGTACGAAATATGGCGGGACAAAACTTTGCCGTTACGTGGTGCTGTGTATTATTATGTTTTATTCAATATTTGTGATGTTTGTGCAACAGTTTTATGAAGATGACCGAAATAAAAAAGTAGGTTGAAACGTTAAATTTCTATATCGGAAATCATTACCCGTCACCGAAAAATACCAATAAAGTGGAAACAAAACAAGTGGTGCTCTGTCCATAACTGCATAATAGAGATGGGCAAAAAGAATAAGAGCCGTTCAAAAGATCCGGCTCACTCAAAAAAACGAGTGATCCGTGGCTCTTTTTCGGTGAGAGTCGGTTCATTTGATCAGCACGGATCAGATAAAAATTGACCCGGAAAAAGAACGAACCGATTATTTTCCCCATTCTCCCCCACGGCACATATGGAAACACGGTTTGCTACGGCTCAGCACTCTCAGCATACACAGCTAAACAACTAGTTTACCCCGCACATTTCATACAAGCAGACGAAAAATAGAGATAAAAATGCCCATTGAAACGGCGAAATACATTTTGCTTCTTCATTTTGGTTCGGCTAGGGGAAATCGGCCGAGTGAGTTTCTAGGGAAGTATGAGAGAGCGAACGATACGACAGGTACGAAGCATAACGCGCAACATGGAGTGAACCCGCTCCTTTTTCCGTTTGCGCGGTTCAGTTCGCTCTTCCTTTGCCAGCTGCTGAGCCACTGAACCGTTCAAAAGATCCGGTTCACTGAAATGAGTGATTCGAATCGGATCCGTTCACTAAAATGAGCCGTTTCGCCCATCTCTACTGCATAACAGTCACATTCGACATTTTTGACAAATTGGAGTTAATACCGGGGAGAGTCATCAAATGATGAATACTTTCGATCAACTTACTGAAATCTGTGAGATTGTTCTAGAAAATTTGAAAAAAATACCAAGTTGTTTTGTCACATTGGTAATTATAATCGCATAACAGTCACATTGAGATTATAAATGAACCTCGTAATGTAATAGCAATGAAATTTCTATCAGAATTATTTTCTGACTATTCACCTAGTATGCAATATGAGTTGTACAAAATATCAGCCTCGAATAAGCACTTTTGAGTTCCTGGTATTTTTTAGAAATTTTAGTTGCCTCTCATACTGCCATAAAATGCACAATTGGTATCCCATTTACTCAATGCCTACTTTTGTCGAATGTTACAAATATGCAGTTATGGGCAGTGCTAGTGTGCATGTTATTTGGTAATGTTTTAGCAGGCTCATGATCCCGACTACTTTGAAAGTTCGTGTCTTCAGCAAAGTTGTACAGAAGCTGGAAAGCAATTTGAGGCAGCAATGTCAGCAATTTTGCCGCTTCGTGGCGGTGGTTCCGGGTCATTTGGCCAAAATTAAAAATCAATTATGAAACATAGCTAGCATGCATTTATAATGAATTTTCATGCTGAACTTCAACGAATTTATTCAGCTTATTCTGAAAGAAGGATAAATAATCCTTGATATACAAACAATTAGCTTCTAAGTTTTAGTTCAAGAAACAGTCAGTCATGAAAGAATAATATCCTACTTGTAAGCAATTATTTATGTATTTGCTAGTGGTAATAGCTGCCAGCAGAAGTTTTTGCATTGTTTTTGTAGTCTGATTTTGACAGCAACAAAAATGGTTTACCACTTCTCTTGAAAGAACAGCCATTTGCAATTTGATTTTTTTAATACGAACCACGAACGAAACGGCATTTGGCCAAACGACACGTTCGCCCAAACGGCGTTCGGCAAAATGGCCGGACACCGTAGTGGTAGTATGTATGTAATTTGGTCATATTATAGCAAGTTCCATTGGGGCCTTCCTTATGGCCGGTACGCTGATCATAAGTACTGTGCAAAAGGATAGGACAAGAAACGGTCAAGAAATGATTCCGCTACCGAATTTACTTGAGCTGTACGCTGCTGAGAAGTAGAGCTGATTTCATAACGTCGGTAACGCTTGATGTGCAAATCAAAAGGAGCTGTCACTTTTCCGTACGGAAAAATGTACCACTTAATTATTCCGCAAGTAAAAGTGACATTTCGCTCGTACTGGATCAGCTGTCAAAATTACTTAGGTACAAAGGAGAAATTTTACTTGAGCGCTTTACGTTTCAGGTGCATACCACGCATTAGCCGAACGATTAGAGTCCGCGGCTACCAAGCAAAGCCATACTGAAGGTGTCTGGGTTCAATCCCCGGTCGGTCCAGGATATTTTCGTAATGGAAATTTCCTTGACTTCCCTGGGCATAGAGTATCATCGTACCTGCCACACGATATACGAATGCAAAAATGGCAACTTTGGCATAGAAAGCTCTCACCGTGGAAGTGCTCATAAGAACAGTACGCTGAGTAGCCGGCCCTGTCCCAGTGGGGACGTTAATACCAAGAAGAAGAATAGCAAGTTCCAGCTCACGTCACGCTCCAAGCGGAGAGGGAGTTAATGCCAAGCGTAACAAGCCTTACAAAATTTTTGGAGGACTCATACAAAAAACGTGACATAAAGAGGAGCGGGTGGGGGGGGGGGGGGGGGGGTAGTTTGGGGGTTGTTAAGTATGTTTAAAAAAAAAGTTGAAATTTAGCGTGACGTAATTTGTGTACCATCCCCCATGATTCCGACAACTTAGAAAGCTCTTGTCCAGCAAGGTTGTTCAGAAGCTTGAAAACAATTTGAGGCAACCCTGTATAGTTAGCAGTTTTGCCGCTACGTGGCGCTAGTATGCAGTAGTTTGGTCATGTTCTAGAAAGCTCTACAGGGGATAGGCAAAATGATTGAGATAGGCAAAATTTTGCCCAAATTCAAATGCTTATAACTTTATGAAAAATGAATGAAATTGGATGCATCTGGAAGCAGTCGACGGCAAATTTGGTCCAGTTTTAGGAACTTTCTTGGTCATGCATATTGGCCACTGGACACCGGAGATGTTCCGGATTTTCTGAGGTCATGTCCAAATGTCATTTTTTCTGTCGCTTGTATTTTTGTGCGGTGTAAAGTTAGATAGATATTTGCAATTTTCCTAGAAACTAGAACTAATAGGAAGTTGAATGCCACCGGACGCATTAAGATTGGTTGGAAATCTTCAGAAATATGACCATTTCCGTAAAACTGGTTCCGGAAAGCATGGTCAGTCATGTTTGTATTTCCAATCATGTAAATATTATCCGGAGCTATATCCAAGTGGACATCAACCTTAAAAATGATGTTTCCTGCAGCGTATTCAGAACCATTAGATGCACCGACCACTCTATAGAAGGTTCCAGGTGCCCTGGAGGAAGTGGTCAATTAGGAACATATCTGGAACTGTTCGGTTCCGAACGTTTGAATTTTGTTTTGCCTTGTTTGATTTTTTTTGTTTTGTTTTTCCCTGTCATAAAATCTTTGTTGATTATTTCCCTTTTTCCCAAAACGCAATAAGAAACGTAACCACTTATCCCAATTCCTCATTCATAGTTCCCTTTTCCCATTACTGTTGTCTAAATTCAATACCTTTCTGATATTAGCTATAAGTACAGTAACAACCATCTAACATCAAAGTAAGCTTCTCCCGATTAACTCTCCATCGTTTTTGTTTTGTTTGTTTCGTCATTTCCATGTAATGGGAGGAAGCTAACACCTGTCAATTGAATCTCCCGATAGAGAATGTATTAGTATATAAGTAATCCACATTGCGCAGAGCGCATCAGTTTTGTTGTATCAGTCGCGAATAAACGAAAACTTGAAGAGAAGCCGGATTTTTCATTCTCCAGAGAGCACCGTCCGATTCTGATTCCGCTGCCAAAACTGCTTTCCGTTGCTGCTGCTGTTGAACCCGTTGCCGCATTACAGTCCACCCGTCATTGAAGAACACCCGGCAAGGCAATACGCGTTGGTCCCCTCATTCCGATCCACAGTTAGATCCCACCAGTGGTAGTCTACTGCGGACACCGGTTTGATTGCACACGGACAACCGATTGCAAGCCATAGTCAATCCCGCCGCTGCTGGAGCATCGCCAGCAGGATTTGACTGCCAGCTGAGAGACCTTTCCCCGGATTTTTTACGTTGTGCACCGCACATTGTTTGGTCCTTCGAACCGGATAGCAGCATTTGTGGCATTCAGTGGCAGTAGTAATTTACTTGTTGGCTCTAGTGGAGAATTGAAAAATTCCATCCAGAAGTTTCCGAATGTTCGTGTTCCGAAAGTATACTTCGCGCGTGTGAAAAGTGAAACAGTCGAAACACGTCCGAACTAGTTTCGGTAAGGACAGTTTAGTAGTGTGTGTGTGCCCGATTGGGACGAAAAAATACAGTACAGTTGTGAAGTGTTTGTGTGCTCGAGAGTGGCTGAAGAAAAACAAGTCCGAACAAGCTTCGGAAGAGACAGTATAGTAGTGTTAGTGAGTGTGCCCGTGTGGGCTGAAGAAAAATAGTGCATCGATGTCGCTGAAACATTCCCCCCAGAAAAGTGCTAGTGACAAAATGGCCGAGCTGAAGACGCTCGTACATCTCCGTGGCCAAGCGAAGGCCAAAGTGACCCGTATTCGGAAAACCGTAGAAGAAGTTTCGGGAGCCGGAGTAGTGCAGTTTACGCTAGCGCAGTTGAAGGTGTATTCCCGGAATTTGGAGGCTCACTTCCAAGAGTACCTCAATTTCCACCACCAGATCACCGCATTGTTGCCACCGGAGAAGCTGGACGACAACGATGAAACCTATCTGCAATTCGAGACGCATCACACTGAAACTGCAATGCTAGTGGAAACCCTGATCCAGTCCGCATCGCCGCCGTCGCCTGCTCCAGCTGGAACGCCCACATCCAGTGCTCCGCCGCCGCAAATAGTAGTTCAGCAGCAACCGCTGCCGGTTCCAATCCCTTCGTTTGATGGAAAACCGGAGAATTGGCCACGATTCCAGCAAATATTTTCCGACATCATGGCCAGATCCAGAGATTCCGATGCGGTCAAACTGCATCACCTCGAAAGGGCACTAGCTGGAGGCTCCGCCGCCAAGATCATCGATCCGAAAACGCTCAGTGAAGGAAATTTCCGCCATGCATGGGAACTGCTGCTTGACGTTTACGAGGATGAAAGGAAGGCAGTTGATTCCCACATTCATGGCTTGCTGGGCCTCAAACAGATGAGCAAGGAGTGTTCCAAGCAGATGCGAGATCTTTTGAACGAAGTGACCCGCCACGTCGAAGGATTGCGGCTACTGGAACAGGATTTGGAAGGTGTTTCCGAACGTTTTGTTGTCGTCGTCCTATCCGTTGCTTTCGACCCCGAGACGAGGAAGCAGTGGGAAGCCACCATTCCGCATAAGACGATACCGACCCTTGAAGATACCGTCAAGTTCCTGAAGGAGCGGTGCTCATTATTGGAGCGTTGTGAAGCCAGCCACCCGAGATCATCGTCCACCAAGGAGTCCAGTCAGAAGTCCACCTTCAAGCCCCCATCGGCGAAGTCGTTCGCTATGGCTACACCCGTAGCTAATAGTGAGGCGACGTGCGAGATCTGCAGTGCAAGTCATCCCAACTTTAAGTGCGACAGGTTAGTTTCACTGACGGTACCCCAGCGCAGAGTTAAGGTAAGAGAACTTAACCTTTGCTTCAATTGTTTGAGAAAGGGCCACCTTGCCTCTAAGTGCCCTTCGAGTAAATCTTGCCAGGAGTGTCAAAGCCGACACAATACCTTGCTTCATGAGCCCAAACTTCCAAACCCAGATCCAAAGCCCGTAGTTGAGAGCCCAAAGCCTAAACAAGAGTCCGCCCAAGTTGTTGAGAGTGTCCAAGTCCCTCCGCAGATTGAAAGCGTTTCGTCTTTGTTCAGTTCAGTTCACAAGATTCCCCGGTCAGATGGTACGCTTTTACTAACGGCTATGGTTGATGTCCTTGATAACAATGGAAAACCACATCCTTGTCGTGCATTCCTTGATTTTGGTTCCCAACCACATTTGGTATCGCGTTCATTTGTGGAACGCTTGGGAATCAATCAGAAGCCTACCCACGTTGAAGTCTTCGGTGCTACCGGTAAAAAGTCGGTGTTGGACCGGAAGGTGAATATCTTGTTCCGTTCTCGTTGCATGGATTATCAAGCCCAAATTGAATGTTTGGTTACCGATGTGGTAACTGGCCCTCTGCCAGGTCAGAAACTGAATCCTCAGTCCTGGAATATTCCCTCCGGTTTATCGCTTGCTGATCCTACCTTGCACATTCCAGGAGAAGTACATCTTTTGATTGGTGTCAAGTTGTTCTTCCACTTGATGTTGCCTGGACAGTTGATGCTAGGTAATCGCTTGCCAGTTTTGAAGGAAACCCGTTTGGGATGGGTTGTTGCTGGCGGTGCTGAAGACGTCGATTCAAATCAGCATTGCTACACAGCCAGTCTGCGTCCCCTCACAGAGTGCATTGAGAAGTTTTGGTCTATTGAATCAGTAGAATCTAACGATACCAAAACCAAGGAAGAGCAGGAATGTGAACAACTGTTCGATTTCACTACTGCTCGAAACCAAGACGGCTCCTACACTGTTAATCTTCCATTGAAGGAATCCGTAAGCGAGCTTAAAGATAATCGTTCGTTGGCCTTAAAACGTTTCCATATTCTCGAGCATCGATTCGCTAAGAATGCCGAATTGAAGAAAGCTTACGTTGACTTTATCAATGAGTATAAAGCATTGTCTCATTGCAAGGTGGTATCCGAATCAGATGATGTCCCAGGGAAGCTAGTCCACTATTTGCCGCACCATGCGGTCTTGAAACCAAGCAGTTCCACTACCCGTTTGAGAGTTGTGTTTGATGCTTCGTCGCGAGCAGCTGGTCCGTCTCTCAATGAAGTTTTGAAGACCGGCCCTACTGTGCAGGACGATCTTTTTTCGATTATCTTTCGTTTCCGTAAACATCGTTATGCGATAACGGCGGATATTTCCAAGATGTACAGACGAATCCATGTTGACGAAAAGCATTCCGGTCTCCAGCGTATTTTTTGGAGGGATAATCCAGATGATCCGATCCAGATTATTGAATTGACTACTGTGACCTATGGAACGGCCAGTGCTCCATTTTTGGCCACCAGGACATTGCAGCAATTAGCTCGTGATGAGTCACAGCGTTTCCCAACAGCGTCCAAGGTGGTAGAACAAGACGTTTATGTTGATGACGTGGTATCAGGAGCTGATACCATCGAGCAGGCCGTTCAACTTCGTTCAGATTTGACAGATTTGTTGAATTCTGGAGGCTTCCCAGTTCACAAATGGTGTGCCAGTGATGCCACTATTCTTGATACCGTCCCTGATGAAGACCGTGAAAAGTTTTTGGAGTTTGAGAATTCCGACGTGAATAAGGTGATAAAAACTTTGGGTTTGCTGTGGGACCCGGATGAAGATATTTTCCGCTTCCATTGTGGATTGCATTTCCAAAACCTGTCCATGCCAACCAAACGCACCGTCCTCTCTGAGATTGCTAGGCTGTTTGACCCCTTGGGACTGGTCGCCCCTGTGGTCGTTCTGGCAAAGGAGATCATGCAACGTTTATGGAAAGATGGAATAGGATGGGATGACCCGTTGGAAGGTGACATCTTTCAGTCTTGGATCACCTTCAGGGAGTCTCTGAAGCATGTTGACTTGTTTAAAATTCCACGCTTCGTCAGTTTGCCAAGTGCTGAATACGCTGAAGTACATGGTTTCGCAGATGCCTCCAATTGTGCTTACGGAGCAGTAGTTTATCTCAGAGTGGTGTCTACTATCGATGTCAAGGTTTCGCTGCTCTGTAGTAAATCAAGGATTGCTCCGTTAAAACAGTTGACTATTCCAAAGATGGAACTCTGTGCCGCCTTGCTGTTATCAAGACTCATTCCTAAGTGTATTCTTTCGTTGAAAATGGACATTCAACGTGTTTGTCTTTGGTCCGATAGTCAGATAGTGCTCGCTTGGTTAAAAAAATCACCCGGTCAGCTTGAAGTCTTTGTCCGCAACCGCGTGACGGAGATCAACACGTCTACGGAAAATTATTGTTGGTCTTACATCCGATCCGAAGAAAACCCAGCCGATGTCGTGTCCAGAGGACAATTGCCACAGAGTCTTGCGCATAACAGTCTGTGGTGGAATGGACCACCGTTCTTAAAATTGCGACAGTATGAGGTCAGTGTCCCTGATTTACCGTTAGAACCCGAATTGCCTGAACTTAACGCTCTTACGCCAACTGTCTCTGCGAACGTTGTGCTTGAGGACGTTCCCTTCCTTGAAGCTTTCGGCTCATTTCGAAAGCTACAAAGAGTGATTGGTTATGTGCTACGTTTTGTGAATAACTGCAGGGCTGATCTTACAAATCGTGTGTTCACCCGAAACTTGACCGTTCCAGAATTGCGCAAATCAATGCTAGTTATCATCGGGCTAGTGCAACGACTTGAACTGTCAGATGCAATACGATTGATTGCTGCCGGAAAGCCTAGCCGCCGTTTAGGGGCATTAGATCCGGTGTTGGTAGACGGATTGTTGAGAGTAGGTGGTAGACTAGACAACGCTCGTCTACCTTATGATGCCCGTCACCAAATATTGCTTCCAAATAAGAACCCAGTTTGCGAGCTTCTAATTCGTGATTTGCATTTGGAAAATCTTCACGTCGGACCGTCAGGATTGATGTCACTTTTGCGTCAGAGATTCTGGTTGGTAAATGCCAAATCTACCATTCGTAAAGTATTGGCAAAGTGTGTGACCTGTTTCCGATCTCGTCCCAGCTGTCTGCAGCCCATGATGGGCCGTTTGCCCGAAGCTCGTGTCGTTCCTTCCGCCCCATTTTCTCGCACCGGAGTGGACTTTGCCGGACCAGTTTTCGTGAAGGTTGGTCTCCGAAAATCTGTGCGAGTAAAGGCTTATATTTGTATTTTTGTTTGTCTCGCTACCAAGGCCATTCATTTAGAATTGGTCTCAGACTTGTCGTCCGCGGCCTTTGTAGCAGCTCTACAGCGGTTTGTTAGTCGTCGTGGCTTAGTGGAAGAAATTCACTCCGATCATGGAACTAACTTTGCTGGAGCAAAGTCCGATCTCCACGATTTGTATTTGATGTTCCGGGATGATCAATCCAAAGGAAAAATCGACGAGTTTTGTTCCACTCGGGAAATCGTTTGGAAGTTCATCCCACCTCGATCTCCTAATTTTGGGGGATTATGGGAGGCCGGGGTGAAAAGTACAAAAACTCATTTGCGAAAGGTTCTGTCCAATGCCAGTTTGAACTTCGAAGAGTTCTACACCGTCCTTACTCAAATTGAGGCAGTGCTTAATTCGCGTCCACTCTTTGCCAACTCCTCTGATGCTCACGAACCATCGGCCTTGACACCTGGCCATTTTCTTATTGGTCGAGAGTTGGTCGCCATACCTGAACCTACACTTGAAAAGGTCCAAGTGAACCGTTTGACTCGATGGAAGTATTTGCAGTCACTTCGTGACCATTTTTGGAAGCGCTGGTCAAACGAGTACCTTAATACGTTGCAGGCTCGTTCAAAATGGATCAAAGGTTCACCGAACGTAGTTCCTGGGCTTATCGTACTTTTGAAGGAAGATAATCTTCCGCCACAATCGTGGAAGTTGGGCAAGGTTTTAAATGTTTATCCTGGCAATGATTCAGTAGTTAGGGTAGTTGATATAAAAACTTCAACTGGGGTATACCGTCGTCCAGTTTCTCGACTCGCACCATTACCAATCGACGATAATGATGACGCACTCGCAGATCAGCACTGAAGCCCGGGGGGAGAATGTTCGGTTCCGAACGTTTGAATTTTGTTTTGCCTTGTTTGATTTTTTTTGTTTTGTTTTTCCCTGTCATAAAATCTTTGTTGATTATTTCCCTTTTTCCCAAAACGCAATAAGAAACGTAACCACTTATCCCAATTCCTCATTCATAGTTCCCTTTTCCCATTACTGTTGTCTAAATTCAATACCTTTCTGATATTAGCTATAAGTACAGTAACAACCATCTAACATCAAAGTAAGCTTCTCCCGATTAACTCTCCATCGTTTTTGTTTTGTTTGTTTCGTCATTTCCATGTAATGGGAGGAAGCTAACACCTGTCAATTGAATCTCCCGATAGAGAATGTATTAGTATATAAGTAATCCACATTGCGCAGAGCGCATCAGTTTTGTTGTATCAGTCGCGAATAAACGAAAACTTGAAGAGAAGCCGGATTTTTCATTCTCCAGAGAGCACCGTCCGATTCTGATTCCGCTGCCAAAACTGCTTTCCGTTGCTGCTGCTGTTGAACCCGTTGCCGCATTACAGTCCACCCGTCATTGAAGAACACCCGGCAAGGCAATACGCGTTGGTCCCCTCATTCCGATCCACAGTTAGATCCCACCAGTGGTAGTCTACTGCGGACACCGGTTTGATTGCACACGGACAACCGATTGCAAGCCATAGTCAATCCCGCCGCTGCTGGAGCATCGCCAGCAGGATTTGACTGCCAGCTGAGAGACCTTTCCCCGGATTTTTTACTTTGTGCACCGCACAGAAACCATATCAATATGGGCATCAAACTTCATGATTTTCAAAGGTTATGCTTTCCGAAGCATTTCCAGCACCACCGGCTGCCATGACCACTTTATAGTAGATTCCAGGTGCCCCGGGGATGTGGCCAATTCAAAACATGCCCGAAAACACATCAATATGGGTAAAAACATCATGATTTTTGAAGGTGATGCTAATAGAAGTATTTACAGCGCAACTTATTTATATGACCACTGTATAGTAGGTTCCATGGGCCCTGGGGGATGAGGTCATGTTTCGAGTTGGCCACATCTCTAGGAGTCCCTGGAATATACTATAGAGTGATTATTATATCTTGTGGTTCTGAAAATGCTCGCCATTTTCCAAGTCACATGGATCTTACTGTTTATGGTAGAATGTGATTCTAAACAGATGAACGAACATGTTCCGAATTGGCCACATCCCCCGGGGCACCTGGAACCTACTATAAAGTGGTTATGGCAGCCGGTGATGCTGGAAATGCTTCGGAAAGCATAACCTTTGAAAATAATGAAGTTTGATGCCCATATTGATATGGTTCCGGATATGTTCTTAATTGACCACTTCCCCCAGGGCACCTGGAACGTTCTATAGAGTGGTCTGTGCATCTAATGGTTCTGAATACGCTGCAGGAAACATCATTTTTAAGGTTGGTGTCCGCTTGGATATAGCTCCGGATAATATTTACATGATTGGAAATACAAACATGACTGACCATGCTTTCCGGAACCAGTTTTACGGAAATGGTCATATTTCTGAAGATTTCCAACCAATCTTAATGCGTCCGGTGGCATTCAACTTCCTATTAGTTCTAGTTTCTAGGAAAATTGCAAACATATATCTAACTTTACACCGCACAAAAATACAAGCGACAGAAAATATGACATTTGGACATGACCTCAGAAAATCCGGAACATCTCCGGTGTCCAGTGGCCAATATGCATGGCCAAAGAAATTCCTAAAACTGGACCAAATTTGCCGTCGACTGCTTCCAGATGCATCCAATTTCATCCATTTTTCATAAAGTTATAAGCATTTGAATTTGGGCAAAATTTTGCCTATCTCAATCATTTTGCCTATCCCCTGTAGTTCATGAACCTGGCCACCTAGAAAGCTGATATCTCCAGCAAAATTGTTTGAGAGCTTGAAATCAATTGGAGACAGCACTGTTTTGTTAGTAATTTTGCTGTTAGCACCACAGGGTGTTGGAAAATATAATTTTGAAAGAAATAACAAAATATCCAAATGGAAATATTTTTGAACCACGAATGATTAGAGGAAAGTAGGGGAACTTACGTATTGTCGGCAGCCTAAGCAGCTGAACTTTTAAGAGGGCAATTTTACGCAACAATAGAGCACAACAATTAGCAGCAAACACCTTAACTACACTTGAGCACTCTTCATTTGTTAATTATTATACACAAAATACTATTTTTTTCTCTTAATCTTCTATTTTCCCTCACCAAAGTCACGAGGCACTTGTTCTTTTATCGGCAATGCAATTACTATTGTCGGCAACAAAAATGTTCACTTCGGCAATCCAAAACTGCACAAAAACTAGTTTATCTATTGGTAACATTTCGTATTTGTTGACAAATCCTGAAATTAAACGTCACTCATTATGTTCTACTCGTTGAAAGGGCCAATGCAGAAAAATATAGACTACACTGAGAACAGAATTGCAGTTATAAATAGAATAGCAGAAAGTCAAATTGAATGCAGAACGCCACTTAATTTATGCAGACTAAGGCACCGTCCACAAATTACGTAACGCTCTAGAGGTAGGGGGAGTAGGCTCAAACGTTGCGGCTCAAACACAAAATTTATTTTTTTCATGCAAAGACCGTTGGTCGAAAATTGTACATTTTAACGTTATGTCATAAATGGACGCTGCCTAATTTCGTTTTCATTTATTTTATCGAATATTTTAATCACACTATGGCAGCATTTCGGCTGTAAAAATTGCCATTTCATGTTCTTGCAGCAAGTGCGAATCCAGCCTAGAAGTTGCAGCGTGACGTCATGGTTAATTGATTCATAAATATTGTGCTCTGCAAGAAAAATCCACGGAACACGATTACACTGCGAAACACGTTTTTGTCTCCAGCCCCAAAATACCGCTATTCACTTAATTAAGGGTTGCTGAATCCATTACCGTTTTCACAAATATCATAGCACGTCTAGTTTTTGAGATATTGTCTGTCGAAAATGCAAAAAATGACTATTTCAGCCAACTTGCATGCAAGTTTACCAGCTTGTAAGGCAATTTATTTGCTTAATTTGCCACAGAAATCAAACTTTATGTATAAAGCAATGCTTATCATCAAAGTTTATAATAGTTTCGATGAGGAAAAGTTGATTTTTGATGGTTAAGAGAATTGTTGTATTTTGCCTTATAGAAGAAACGAAGAATTTTGTATGGAGACTGCAAGCATGTTGAAAAATCGGTTTAAACGAAATTTAATCGTGCAATTTCAATCAAATTATATCTAAAATGAAAGTTCAAGTTCTATTTTGCATGCCTGGCGGATGAGATTACAAAAAAGTGGGATAAATTGTACTTTAAATTTCATGTAAACATCAATAAAACCATTGTTTTATACAACTTTGGCGACCTGTAGCTTAAATTGTGACGTGCTGGAACATTTCTGAGAATGACATCAGATTCAGCAACCTCAAATCTACTAGAAACACATAATTTGATCCTTGAGACACGCAAAAATGTAATTTTTGTTACGCTGTGTTATCGGATTACTTGAATTTCAGAGTTGCGTTTGAATGGGTTACATGCATGCCCCTATTCGCTACTCACACTACTGGTTGGTTGGTTTGACTTTATTAACGAGATTTTTAGCCCTGGGCTAGTTCATCTCGGGACCAACGGCTTTACTTCCTTTCCGAAGGAAGTCGTCACTATAACTTTTTACGTCATAAGTGACTATGTCGGGGATGGGATTCGATCCCAGGTCCTCGGCGTGAGAGGCGAGTGTTCTAACCACTACACCAGGTCCGTCCCCACTCACACTACTGTTTATGGTGAAATAAATTAACGGAGTACGGTAAATTTTTTCAGTATTCGGTAAAAAATCACCGGAATCCGTCTAATTTCGACGAAATTACGATGTTTTATTTCACCGAACTGTTCAGCTGTTGAGATTACGGTGAAATTCACCGTAAGCTAAGACAAGACGTGTCAGGTCGAAGTACAAAAATGAAACCAATTGCCTGTCGAAAAAGACCACTTCTCATTGGTCGGTTTGACAAAGGCCTACTTTCACATTGTTGAGTTGGATTACAACAGGGCACTTTGTTGCTAGCCTGACCGTATTGCTAGTTCATAAGTTAGAGTTTTTATCAAAAGTTTGGAAATTTTTCATGAAATCTTTTTGTTTCAAATCCATTTATATTCGATGTTAAGTTTACCGCATGTGCTTTTACAATGCAAAAAATAATTAAAAAAATGCATAAATAAAAACAAAATAATGGAAATTTTGTCAACTTTCTCTAAAAATCTCGCCGGTTTTGAATATAAACCTGATTTTTAAATAAGCTAATATCCTCTATTGCACTGTGTGAATGAAGCGTGCAAGAAACAACAACATTATGAATCTTGATATTTGAATATGTTCACAAAATTTATTTAAAAAGGATACTGGTAGCACTGGCTTTTGTAACGTCAAGGTTATCGACTGAAAACAACGGGGCAGTCTTAGTTGAGCTGTCACGTCCTGTCCTAGACCGTAAGAGCTTAGTGTGTAGGGTGCAGCTTATTTTTCAAAATCTCTCAAAACCAAAAAATCTTATACTTTTATGAATTCGAATCATATTAGAAAAGAAACTTCAAAGTTTGAGTCAAAAATATTGAGATTTAGAGGGAGGCAAGCGTCTTGAAGGTAAATTTTCAAATTATAAAAAAATGGACTTCAGTTAAGTCATCATAACTTCGGTAATTTCTAACCAATTTTGAAACTTTCAGCACCATTATCTTAGAAACTAAATTTATGAAACCTTTGTAGAATATGAAATTTGTGTGAAATCAAAACTTGTTTCAATTAAAAGTAGTTTACTCCAAATGTTTCCTTATTTTACTAAAATAATATATTTGTTTGACCATAACTTCATGAATACTCAACCGATTCCAAATCTTTTTGTATAGTTTAGAAGCTTACTTAACTAATTTCATACTTTTTATTCGACACATTTAACTAAAAAAATGATTGGACCAAGTTATTCAACAAAAATTGCACAAAACCATGATTTCTTAACGGCAAACGTCAGTTTTTTAATTTTTGTTAGATTAACAATATTTTTAAAGCTGAAACTGGTTTTCCTCATTTGATAAACCTTTGAAAAATACTTGTCAACAATTTTTAAATAATATTGATACAATAATATTTTTGCTCATGTTAAAAAAATATATGCACTATTCAACTCGTAATTAAAACAAAATGCTTTATAAACACAAGTTTTATAGGAAAAATGTAATTTTTGGCAAAAAAAAAACAAATAATCCAAAGAAATTCGATTTTTTCTTTAAAAAATCATGTTTTTGGGTAGTTTTTGTTACAAAACTAAGCCAAAACCAAGTCTATAGCGATATTTTTCGGTCCCTTGAAAAAGATTTTAATGTTATCACTATTCTCTAAAACGACATTTCTCGATTACGACGCTCCTTTGCCATGTCGTAATAACAAGCTTCGACTGTACAAATATTTGAAATAGGTTGAGTATTTATGAAGTTATGGTCAAACAGATGTAAATTTTCCAGTAATATGAAAAAAAAGTCGAGAAAACTACTTTTAACAAAGATTTGTTTCGATTTAAGACAAATTTGATGTTCTACAAAGTTTTCATAAATTCAATTTTGAAAATAATGATGCTAAAAGTTTTGAAATTGGTGAGAAATGACCGAAGTTATGGTGAGTTCACTGAAGGCCATTTTTTATACCTTGAAAATTCACCTTCAAGACGCATGCGCCACCCCTAAATTGTTAATAGGATAAGAGATAGAATTTAAGTAAAGTACATAATATTAAAATTTCAGTCTGTGTGACCTGTAGTCAAAGACGGTGAATAAATAAATATATAAATCTTAATATTTTTGGCTCAAACTTTGCGGTTTCTCTTCTAATATGATTTGAATTCATAGGAGCACACGAATTTTTGGTTTTAAGAACTTTTGGAAAATAAGCCGCACCCTAGCGTCTATGCGCAAAAAATCGCTTAAATGTAACGCGAAATTGAAAATTCTACAGGCTATTTTTACATTTTTTTTACGTTCATATTATTCTCAGTGTATGAGAAATTCAGAATAGGCCATTTGCAAATCAATGCACTTATGACTTGACACAAAAACATCATCCTCTGATTGTCTGTAGAACAACAGGAGTGTTGCCAAAATAGTTAACCTATTGAAAGAAGTATATTTTATATGTTTCTCAGTATATTGAAGTTTATGCGCTTCAATCTTTACATAAGGAAAGTATTGAAAGGCTCAATTATTACCAATGCATGCTTGGTTGCCTAATTCCAATGCATTAATTAGTTGTGTTCGATTTTTTCAATGAATTTAAATTGTGAATAAAAAATACACCGCAATTGATTATGGTTATCTGGCAACCTATTCCCGTAATGAAAAGTGATTGCCGAGGAAAGCAAAGTGCATTAATTTTAATTTGTGATTTAAAGCATAAAAATTAAGTATTTTCGAGTGCTTTATATACAAATCAAAAGATCAATAGTGCATAAGTGATCGGTGCGTAGCTGTTGTGAAAAAATCGGCATTGGAGCGTAGAATTGGAACTTTCAAAGTGGTGAGTTTTTCTTAAGCTGTTCTTGTGTTGTTTTATTCGGCAGCTCACGAATGACGATAATTTCGTCAGCATTTATTTCATTCAATGATAAAACCCATGTTATATCATATTTTTGTAAAAGATGATCTTTACATGGAAGATTATAGTTCAAGGAATATATTGAGTACATTGAAGGTAACTCTTGTTCCGTAGATAAATTTTAACAAGGAGGATAAGTTAGTGCTGCCGAAAATACCCTCAGGGTGCCGAAGCCATCATTTACCCTATGTTTCTACAAACTTATACACTTAGGAAAAAAAAAAATCAAAACATGGTAGAATACAATATAATACAATATGAAATGATGTATTTGCTTGTTTTCAAAATATGCAAATATCAAAATTGCCAAATACCAGACAGTGTTTCCTCAAATTGTTTTTGAACAACTTTCTAGGTCGGGATCATGAGCTAGACTATGGTATATCAACAAATTTACATGCACACTAGCGCCAGTGAGTGGCAAAACATTCTCCATTTTTGGTCTATTTCTGTCAAATGTGTTTAATAAAACTGATTTAAAAAGGATATAAACTTAAAGGAAACTCATATTTTTAATATGAATTATTACAAAAGTTGATCTAATGAATGGTCCCAAAGACAAAAAGCTTTCTAAGTCTTGTGGTAACAACTGGCATGAAAACGAAGCAAAAAGAAATCAGTGACAAAATCCTAGATTTGAGAAAATCTACTTTCAAGTTTTTTCAGCAATTTTTCGCTCTGTAGAAGTCAAAAAATAAGCCAGTTTTTTAAGAATTGAGGGCGTTAGAAGCAAAAGGGTGTAAGTGACAAAAATCTGTTACGAGAAAAATGACTCTTTTCAGACTGAGTTTTTTAATATAAGACACCGACCCTTTGAAGGAAGCACCACGCTAGACAACGGACTAGCATGAAAAGCCGAGTGGCACAGTCGAAATACGTTCCTGACGAAAAGTTTCTCCGGACTGAAAAAGGAATCGAACCCTCCTCACTCCTTGACAGTGGCGTAGCTAGGGTTTTTGGGGCCCGGAGCGGAGTTCCATTTTCGGGGCCCTCAAAATAAAGGTGAACGCCGTCTAAATGTAAGGCGCTAATGCGAAATCGATTGTTGAAATAAACGACGACCAAACAGCTTTTCTAGAATTATGACTAAAGTGACGGAATTTATGTTGATAAGTTGATAATATTGTTGTAGTTGTTTACGGGCAAAAATTACAATCAATGAGCCTACAGTTCGTTTTTTCTTAATTCTTGTTCAAAAATACATTAGTTTACTGAAAATTATCGAGAGGACTTCCAATGCATTCCCATGGAAGTGGATTCTAGGGAAATTTGGCATTTTCAAATTATGTGTTTTTGAGTGTTGATTTTGGAATTCTTGATGGTAGAAATGCCTTAAAAATCAATAAATTTGGCCGAAGTTTGCTTCAAATAAATAACAAAATGAACTCTTCAGGAGTTCATTACGTGATTTCCACAAAATTCCTAAGGATTCCGTTCAAGACACTTTAAGAAATCAACGTGGAATTTTTATAAGGATAACCATAGAAGTTACCTCAGATATTTCAGCGTGAACTCCTTCAAGAGCCTTTCAGAAATTTCTCAAGAAAATCATATGTACTCCAGGAATGTATCCAATAATTTTACCCCCTTTTTCTTAAAATTTCCACCAAGATTCGGTTTACAACATCTTAAAGATTTTAAAAATATTTTTCCAAAAGAATTTTCTATGATTGCTTTTAAAATTATCATTGACATTTTTATCAATGAATTCCTTCAGGAATCACTCCAAAGATTGTTCCTAAGATTCCTATGGAAATAATTCTAGAAGTTCTTAGAAAAAATTCCCGATTACGTCTTCAAATAATTTCCCCACTCATTTACATATGATAAAGTTAGGAAGTAACTAATGATGAAATCCTGGGCACTTGAGAAAGTCTTAAGCGATTCCGAAGATTTTTGTTTTAAATTGCTAAGATGATTGCAATTACTTGAATATTTACTGTAGTATTAGCTGGTGTAAACCTCTGATGAACTTATGAAGAAGCTATGGAGATTTTACTTGAAAAATACACAAAAAAATGTTTGGAAGAACTACAGGAATCATTTCGCATAAAATGTTGGAGAAATTTTTTTCTGAAGGATTTCCGAAGGAGCTTCATGAGAAATCCCTTGTTTATTTGAAAAGGAATTCCAGGAAGAGTATTTAATATTTTCCTCAGATAATCCCAGATAGATCCAAAAAGAAACCTGAAGAGATCTTTGTAAAAATCACTAGAAGAATTGCTGAGGTGTTCCCTGAAAAGAAATTATTAAAGGACCTGTGATAAAATCGCGTAATGCCCAAGTAACCGAACAGCACTTTAATTCACGCTAATATAGTGCTATTATACAACTGACATGCTCCATTGAAGCTATATAAAAGCCCTATGAATCCGAAAAAGCGAATTAGCGGGCTAGTGGTTACCTGAGTAGCCTCTGAAGGCCTCTCTGGAAACTTTTGAAGCAGGATTCACTGCCAGCAGAATAAGTATAAAAGATTTGCATTGGAATAGAGACTAAGCCTCCAAAAACGAGATCTGCAAAAAGTCCTCAAAAAAGACACCGACACGTTAATGCTTCCAGTGGACGATTATGTCTTTTGAAAGAAGCACCACACTAGACAAGGGACAAGCATGCAACATTCTGTGGCACAGTCGAAATACGTTCCTGACGAAAAGTTTTCCGGACTGATGTTGGAATCGAACCCACACATCTTGACTCGATGCGGCTAAATGTTTGGTAACACTAACCGCACGGCCACAAAGCTCACAAAATCTACCTAATTTTCATAAAAATTGTATGGGAGCAAAAGCAACAAACCAAACTTCAGCGCATTATTTTATTTTTTCTGTTGGACGAAAAAAAAACAGATAAAATATCATTGGAATGCTTGTATTTTTTAGTATACTCAACTCAAAACTGATTAAAATGTCACTTACACCCCTTCGCGTTTGAGCCCCTCAAATATAGTTTCTTTTAATATACAGCCTAGGATTCCAAAGGGTTGAAAATTTTCTTAGTTCCACAGGGAATAAAATAATTTTCATGTAACTTTATAACAAAAAAATCGGCATGTTTCAAATTTGGACCAATGAAGACAAGACTTTCCTCTTCCATTTGCTGCTAAAATCAAAATAATCCATCGGGGGTCTAGTGCATTTTTTTTTATTTTGTTGTTTGTAATATCATTTTAAATGCACCGTAAATAAATAAATTTTGGTGAGGTGAACTGTTGAAACGGAAACACTGTTGAAACACTCGGTATCGTAAGTATCCGATTTCCCCTACCCGAACCAAAAGAAAGAAGCAAAAGTGCTTGACAGTGCCATTCAATTGGGTACTTTTTCCCTCTATCTTACATCTTCCTGTGTGCAAATGGGCGGGCAAATTTATCTCTCTATGCTGAGAGCGCAGATACCACGGTGAAGCAGAAAACTTTGCTTGTATGTGTGGCGTGACGTGCAAAGCAAGGCACGTATCAAGCCTTATAATAAAGCCGAGAAATAAACGAAGGACAATAGTGTAAAAGAATCGGTTCGTTATTTTTCCGGGTCATTTTGTCTGGTCCATGCTGATCAAATGAACCGACTTTCGCCAAAAAAGAGCCACGGTTCACTCGTTCTTTTGAGTGATCCGGATCTTTGAAACGGCTCCGATTCTTTTTGCTCATCTCTAGAACATATACTTCCTTGATAAATTGATTGTAGAAATAGTGCAAATGAATTCATACAAACCTGGATAGGTTTCATTCATAACAAATCTACCTGTGGAAGATTGGTCGTGTGATCGTAACATTTCGCTTAGAGAGCTAAATAAGTACTGTAATGTTCAGTTTTAGCCTAGTTTTATTTGAGTTGTACGGAGTTCTAAAGTAGTTCATAAAACAAATAAATTCAATCAGCTTTGAAAATGTAACTCAGTAACTTTACCATTTAACGATTTAGCTTAATAACGAAATCATACGAAGCTATACCAAAAATATCAGATGAATCATAAAAGTCTCTGATTACACCAAAACAGAGCGAAAAACTGCCATTGATATACAACAGATCTCTAGTACTATATTTCGTATAGCTATGTTATATTCAAAACCTATAAAAGCGCCAGCTCGAATGACTTTTGATGCTAATATTCCATCAAAAGACGTTCGAGTTGGCGCTATAATTGAATTATAAGAGTCACAGGGATTCAAAATCATGAAGTCTGGGTAGTGCTAAGACTTTGTGGTCCCATATTACGGGTTTTCCGGTGGTCATTTTGGTGCTCCAAAAGAACCAGAATAAACATCAATTCATTTTTTTTGGCAAAATACATCGTTATGAGTTAAATCGTTATGAGTTGGACACAATTCATTTGATTTTGGGGCATAAATTCGTGTAATTTCATAGAATTGTCCAGATTGGCCACCTTTCGGGACTCCAGGAACCGGTTCCGCATGGACCATACTGGACCGAATTTTTCAAAGGATGTGCGCCAGTAATTGATTCCTTATAACAGAAATTTTTTTTGCCTAAATATCCATCAGCCGAATAATACCGATGTTAATTACATATACAAAACTACAATGGAAGCTCGTCTAGGGGCCATTCAAAACTTTTGTTTCCACAAAAATAAATTTCCCACAAAATAAAAATGTCAGGAAACTTCAAATTGCTAGGTTATTTCAAGCAGAAGTTTCAAAGTTAATGATTCGAATTTTGAAATGGGTCGAAAAAGACCCAAGGTCCTTACTAAGGTTCAGTTATATCCCAAACCCCGTAAAAAATTGAAAAAAAAAATGTTCTAGACCCCCCGACCGATTATTTTCGTTTTAGTTGCAAATGAAATGGGACAATCATGGCTTTCTTGTGTCAAAATTCCAGACATGCCGAATTTTTTGTTTTGAAATTGCTCTACGAAACACCCTGATATTAACGTTTGTCCTACCGATGGTTTTGGCCTAATTGCTAATGAAATAATGCTGCCTCAAATTACTTTCAAGTTTCTGATCAACTTTGCCGAAGACATGAACTTTCTAGGTGGTCAGGATTATGAGCTAGAGTCTACTGGAATATGACCAAATTATATGCACACTAGCGCCACGTAGCGGCAAAATTGCGCATCCAAAACTTCACCTAATGAGCACCATAAGGCTGCTGAATAACTTTGCTGAAGACCGCAACTTTGCAGGAAGAATTTCGAGATACTGCATCACTAATATTATAATTTTTAGGTGTTGTAAAAAATTTCCGGAGTGCTGCAATATTCAACTGAGGTGTTGCAATACTAAGTGATGCGATTTCATACTTATGGTGGGTAGTGTAAATTATAGAATTGCACCTCTGACAGATACTTTGTAGATACGACAGATGTTTGTAGATCCGAAAATCTTAATTCAAGTGCATTCTAGGCGAACTTTAAGCTGTGATTGAACAAGAGTTACATAATTTTCATTCGTACATAAATGTGTTCACGAGTCTCCCACCAAACCGTCTCTCAGTGCATCAGAAGCATTGTACTCAAAACCTAATAGAAAATGTGTTTATGACCCTGTATTGCTACAAACTTTGTACTAATTTTAGGTAGATCACAAGTTTCAAAATATGGCCAACGTTGATCTTAATTTGAAATGAAACTAATTCTTCATGTGTAATACATTCAGAGTATGTATTAGAAAAGTTCTATTTGAAATTTCATTGATTCGGTCACGGAATAGCGTGCTGCCAACCGAAGCTTTCTCTAGAAATACAAACTGAATCCGTCGGTAACATAATCCGAATCTTGAATTGACAACGTCACTACATTTTTCCATCACCGTCGCTTTAAAGTAAACCTTCCACATAGGTACACCAGGACCCACGCTGTCTGACATTGTCAATAATCGCCAACCCAAGAGGATATTGTTGTTGTCCTCAAAAGTTTGGAGTGGGATAATTTTCCACTTCCAATGGCAACGACACCGCCAGCAGCCAGCCAGTAGTCAGTCAGAGTGTCAGTGGCGGTGATGTCTGAGCAAAAGAAATAGAAAATTCTGTCATAAGGTGTTTTCAATAATCTCGCAGCGGGGTACAACTAGATCTGCTTCTGGATTAACTTCGCGTTGCACCTTTCACGAGCAGATTGAGATTTTTTTATGTGCTTCTGTGTGATACCATATGGGTCGCAATACGATCGGTTGGTGTGCCATCGTGACCTTAGTTCAGTGGTTCGAATAACTAGAAATGCCAACCCGGTGATGGTGACGGCACACCCATGGCGCGGATGATATTATGAGCTCACCCAGGAGTGCAAAATGTTGCGCATGGACGGATTGATGGAAATGGAAAAAAGGCCCTGACATACACCCGGTTAATCATTTCCCGATGTGACGACGCGGTTCATTTACGCCACTGATGCCCGCCCTTTGCGAGAGGCGGTGGCTTTGAAAAGAAGCAAACACATCAAAGAAAGTAATTTTCATAAATATTTTAATCCTTTCATTTATGCACTGATTTGGGATTTGCTTAATATCCTCTATATCATTATTGTTGGTCGTCCAATCAGGGCTGGTAGAGGCGAGACAGAAAAATAATACTGATTTTTTTTTCATAAGTGACTATCTCGTTGATGGGATTCAATCCCAGGCCCTCGGCGTGTGTTATAACCACTACATCAGGTCCGTCCCCAATAATTCTAGTATAAATCACTAAAATTATCAAAGTAGTGACCCAAAAATGACATCGGATTAACAAGCATTAGTCCAAAATGTTTAGAAGTGTAATGTAATGAACTGCAGTTATCCATCAGATATAAGACTATAAGTTTTCATACATACACATATGCAAAGAATACACTTAAAGTTTGTTGAGCAATAAGCTTTTCTCAATGTATTTGAGTATTGTAGGTGTGTGCTACGAATTCCTCAGCAGATCTCAGATTTTCTTGACGAATGTTCTTGTGAGATATTTGACATTTTTTTTTTCGTAGAAGCCACATATCAAACTTCCTAAGTAACCATCAGCCGACTAATGCACTTTTTCGGTTTCTTATGGTGGTAAGCTCCATCGAAGTTAATACGCCAATCGCGTATTATCTTCGATGGAGCTTACCACAATTAGAGTATTATATCTTAGAGATGGTCGGGTTTCACATTTTTCAAACCCGAACCCGACCCGTACCCGACTTATTTTATTTCTTCAAACCCGGACCCGACCCGAACCCGAGATAATAATTGAAAAGCAAACCCGGACCCGACCCGAACCCGAAAAATTTTCGCTGTGTAAACCCGAATCCGACCCGAAACCTGAAAAAAAATGTAAGAAAATCCCGAATAAAACCCGAGTTTAAAAAGATGGTAAATTTATAGATTCTGATGCATAGGGAAGCTTTTAGGTTGTTACTCTGTTCACCATTCTCACCAAACCCGACCTAAACCCGAATCAAACCCGACTTTTTGTAAGCCCGAACCCGACTCGTACCCGATAATTTTTTAGCCTTCAAACCCGACCCGAACCCGAAAAATTTCAAATTTTCAAACCCGAACCCGACCCGGGTTGTATCTCTACCAGCCCTGTCGTTCCCTCTAGTGCCCCGGTTGGATAAAAAGTATGCTGCGAACCAGTCAATCATATGCCAATCGGGGATCACTCACACCATCCGACGAGAAGAGACTTTGGCGACGACGATGATGAAGGACGCGTTCAGGTTCATTCGTTCTTTTTCACCTTATTACGGATTATCGGATTTGCCCTCGAGGGATGAAATTGTTTTGTCGCCTGCAGAACGGAACCGGTAGGTATTAAGGCAAGGGAAAGGAATCCGAACAAAAAAGTTAATTGATTGCCAGAAATGGAATCCTGCGCGAAAGGAATTCCGGCAGGGATTTTTCCAAATGCAATATCTTAAATAGCGATGGTTATGGTAACGCGATAATTCCATTTAATGCTATATTTGGGGACATTTACTAATAAGCATGTTATTCAATGTGTTAATAAAATATAATATTTTGCTCTAACATAGAAAGCAGGTAAAGAAAACTTCACGGTGGCAATATAAGATGTAAATTTGTTTTCAGAAACATAACATAGTAGAAGGATCCCTGGATGAGGGATTCTTGAGCAACTAATGCAGAAATACAGGAATCTTTAAAAAAAAACATGAAGAAATTCCAGTTAAAAATAAAATCCAGAAGAGATTGCTAGAAAAACTCTTAAGGAAGTTCCAGGAAGAATTCCTAATGAAATCCAGAAAGGTTACATTCTAGAAAAATTCTTGGATAAATTCCTGTATGAATCTTAAAAAAATACATAGAGCAATCTCTCAAAGATCTCTTGAAATATTTCTCAAAAAATCTATGGAAAATTTTTGATTGAATTATTAATAGAATTTCAGGGAAAAAAACCTAGCAGTATTCCTCAATAATTCATTAGAAGAAATTCTTGAAGGACACCCTTGAGGAATACGTCGATAAATTTCAGGATGAATCGCAAAATTTCTTGCGAAATTGTGTCACAATCCCCAAAAGAACTGCTGGAGGAATTCCTAAATGAATCTGTTAAGAAATTTTAGGAGGTATTTCTGGTTAAATTTATAGAGAAAGCCTCAAGATAATTCCTTAAAATAACATAAATTAAAACCTTTAGGAAATTTATGAAGAAATTCCTAAACTAATTCATGGAAGAATTCATTAAGATAAAGATTGAGGCATTTCTCGAAGAATCCACGAAGCAATTTCCGGAGATATTAAAGGGCTTCGAGTGCTGTATGGTCTGGATCCATGTAATATTATATATGTATTTTATTTATTGGTGCAATTCATGTGTTAAAGACAATACCATTAAAAATTAATCTACCAGCCTGTGAGCCTACTTTCACAGTCAAACTTATCAATGTTTTTGTTCTTAATGATGAAAAATAAACAGAAAAGAAGAAATCTGAAGAGGAAGAGAACTCATTTTCGACCTACAAGAAATCTGTGCCCTTTTTATACCAAGCAGCACTAAATTGTGTGTAATGTGTAATGGCTCGAAAACTAGTGCTTCTATTATATGGACAATATGAGTAAAAGTTTATGCCTGTAGTTGTAGTACCGAACCATTTTTTGTTTGTTGAAAAAAAATACGATAACGAAAAAATGGCTACTGTTGCCATGATAAACATAATTTTTATAACATTTTATTTAATCAAAAAACATACATAAAACGAGCTCACCAGATGATAATCCATACTAGATACTGAGCAGCCAAAAGCATTTTAAAATGTTTGTTCCAGAATGCTCAACATACACAGGCTTAGGTATACAATCATTGCTTGTCTTCAAAAAGCACTTCTTAGTCTCATATATTTAGCTTCTACAACCTTAATAACGTTGGACGGATCTAATACTCTCATTCTATCAGTAAGCAAAGCTGAACTCTCCAAATAAGTAAAATATCATTCTAACTCTCAATCTACCATAAATGTTAATTATTCAGAAATCTTCCCTTGCTCTCCAATTCAATTGATTCTATGATAATTTTAAAAGATTTCCCCCAATCCCACGCAGGAGGAACAACACACTCAATCAAGCTCAAACTCTCAAGCTGTTCTAAGAAACTATCATTAGTTACAAACCGGACGCTTAATTCCACCGGCTCAACCACCATTCATCACTCAATTCCAGCAAACTTCTCGTCCTTAATTGTTCCTGTTTGGGATCCAAACCTATAAAGCAAACTTTGCACTTCCTACACCTTTGTAACCACTGAAATTGAGTTCCAAGAAGCACCGTAAGAAAGGCGACTACGAATGGTTCGCTTCTCACCCATGTCGGAGCCCAGGACCGAAAAACAAATGGCACAAGAAAGAAGTGTAAATTATTCTAATTAAACTATTAATCATCAGGATAAATGATTGTATTTTCCTGTCTTGGTCACGGTTTCAACCCTTTTGGGAGCAGTCACCCTTTTCCCAGTTCGGTCGTCGCCGGCGCAAAAGGTCTTAAGAACAAAAATGTTCAAGCACCCTTACAAGACGCTGGCTGCTTGCTGGAAACAAGAAAGAAAAGAAAAAAAGTTGTTAAAGATCAACGAAAATGAAGACGACAGACCTTAAAAGTTCTCCTACCACTTGTCGGTCGAAGTATGGCAAGCAAGCCAGTGAGGGAGCCGATGCGATGGTGGAGACTAGCAAGAAAAATGGCCGACAAAGACCCATTTTCTTATCTTGTGTAGGAAAACTTTTAGCTTTTCACCGTCCGTGTCCGTTCTTGGCCCCGACTGCGTTGGGCGTCACATGGATAGCGGAGATTGGGGCAAGTATGCTATAGGGGCAGGTGGGCCACCTTAAATTTTTATTACAACGAGGAAATAGATTTTCTCTATAAATTTAACAATATGCTCACTTAAAGTTCTTAACATGTGATGAAAATTGTTCTATTTTTTCACGTACTTCAATCGATTTTTTGTATAAGATACCCGGGTTCAGTGCCAGACTTGGGCTTCAGGAGTCCGTGTCAGATTGCGGGTACAAAATAATACAATATTATAGGGCTTTTTGGTTTATGTGGAAATATTAGGAATTGAGTTTTGGAAGCATTTATTAGCATAATAAACCTGATGGGTATGATAAGAGATCGTTAACTGCAAAACGAGAATTGTTTGAGATTCTGCCTGGGGAATTTCGGCTACGCAAAACGTTGCTGTTTATCTGCTTAGTACGAGTCTCGACGATTCGTTTAAGCGAAGGGCAATCCCAAAAGTTAGACTTATGGTTGCACCCCCCCCCCCCCCCGCAATTTGCGCATACAAACTTTGTGGTATCTTTTTTCACAGGACAGCCGTCCGTAGCGTGAGAAGAACCTCCGCAAATCATATAATTAGCATCCATGCGGCAATGTTTTGTACAATGACCCCACTTTTGGCACCGACTGCACTGAGTGGGGCTCTGAAAATTTCCTCCAGATTTCAAGAATGGAACATGTCACACGGGCGTCGAACATAAGTCTTGCTTTTTCTATAGCTTTAATATTATTTGGAGCACTTTTGTTAAAGTGAACTAAATAATATTCTTGAGAAAGCCCTTTCCAAAGAATGCCAGATTTTGTTCTTTTTTTCATAATGATTACTTGGACTGGGAAAAATCCAAGTAAATCATTAATTCCATTTTTGATCTCTTGGGGTGACTTACAGTCACTTGAGAGACCTTTCAAGACGACTTCAAACAAACGTTCAGTTTTGTCGTCATAAGTAGAAAACTGAGCTTTTTCTATTCAAGATGTTTTAGAAGAAGTTCGCGATCTTTAAATGTTTCCGGCAAAATGCAACAGTCAGAAGGATCAAGGAAACCTTGTTTCCCCTAAGGGGCCGTCCATAAATGACGTAGCATTTTTCACTGATTTTTTACACCCCTCCCCCCTCGTAGCATTTAGTCACAAATGATGATACCCCCCTTGGAAAATACGTAGCATATCAAGCACCCCCCCCCCCTTAATTTTGAATTAGATTTCCTCAGCGATTGGGCTAAAATGAAACATTAAAATCCAAAAATTTCTACACAAATATAAAGATTAATTGATAATAAACATCGAAACATCAGGATAATCTGACGAATGATAGTTTGATACACCGTAACGCTAAAAAATCCCTTTGAAAATAGTTCAAACAGGCATATTTCCTGTTTAAGTTTAAGTTTAAGTTATTTTGATTCCCAGTTATTTAATTTGTAGTACTTTTGCTGTTGTTAAAACTTAAACAGTTTACAGCTGAAAATATAGAGAAAAAAACTGAAAACTTTGCTCGGATTGATAAAGCTTACAGCACTCAGTTAGAGTTAATATATTTTTTATAATATATTCAACAGAAAGGGGACGGACCTGATGTAGTGGTTAGAACACACGCCTCTCACGCCGAGGACCTGGGATCGAATCCCATCCCCGAGATAGTCACTGACAAAAAAGTTGTAGTGACGACTTCCTTCGGAAGGGAAGTAAAGCCGTTGGTCCCGAGATGAACTAGCCTAGGGCTAAAAATCTCGTTAATAAAGATAAAAAAAAAAAATTCAACAGAAATTTTGTTATATAATAGGCATTTTTTAAATTGATCGTGGTTGAGAAACAGTGGTGGACGAGTTCGTCTACCTTGGATCCTTGTTGACGGCTGACAACAATGTTAGTCGGGAAATACGGAGGCTCATCATCAGCGGAAGTCGTGCCTACTATGGGCTTCAGAAGAAACTGCGGTCAAGAAAGATTCACCACCGCACCAAATGTGCGATGTACAAAACGCTCATAAGACCGGTAGTCCTCTACGGGCATGAGGCGTGGACTATGCTCGAGGAGGACTTGCAAGTTCTTGGGGTTTTCGAACGCCGAGTGCTAAGGACGATTTTCGGCGGCGTACAGGAGAACGGCGTGTGGCGGCGAAGGATGAACCACGAGCTCGCTTAACTCTACGGCGAACCCAGTATCGTGAAGGTAGCTTAAGCTGGAAGGATACGTTGGGCAGGGCATGTTGCAAGAATGCCGGACAACAACCCTGTAAAGATGGTGTTCGCTACAAATCCGGTCGGAACAAGAAGGCGTGGGGCGCAGTGAGCTAGGTGGATTGACCAGATGCACCAGAACCTGGAGAGCGTGGGTCACAGTCGAGGATGGAGAGAAGCGGCCATGAACCGAGTGAATTGGCGAATTACACAGCGTAACAAAAATGACATTTTTGCGTGTCTCAAGGATCAAATTATGTGTCTCTAGTAGATTTGGGGTTGCTGAATCTGGTTCCATTCTCAGAAATGTTCCAGCACGTCACAATTTTTAGCTACAGGTCGCCAAAGTTGCATAAAACACTGGTTTTATTCACGTTTACATGAAATTTAAAGTACGATTTGTTAAAAAATTTTGTGATCTAATCCGCCAAACATGCAAAATAGAACTTGAAATTTCATTTTAGACATAATTTGATTGAAATTGCGCGATTAAATTTCGATTAAACCGATTTTTTCAACATGCTTGCAGTCTCCATACAAAAGTCTTCATTTCTTCTATATGGCAAAATACAACAATTCTCTAAACCATCAAAAAATAACTTTTCCGCATCGAAAATATTACAAACTTTGATAATAAGTATTGTTATACACATACAGTTTGAATTCTGTGGCAAATTAAGCCAATATATTACCTTACAAGCAGGCAAACTTGCATGCAAGTTGGATGAAATAGTCATTTTTTGCATTTTCAACAGTCAATATCTCAAAAACTAGACGTGCTATGATATTTCTGAAAACGGCAATGGATTCAGCAACCCTTGATTAAGTGAACAGCGTTATTTTGGTGCTGGAGACAAAAACGTGTTCCGCAGTGTTATTGTTGGCGAGGCTTTATCAAGATAATTGATGTAAAGCCAAATAAGTAAGTAAGATTTTCGTCATTATTCTCTAAATTCAAATCCATTCAGGAAACAGTGGCCAGATAGAGAAAAAGTGACAACTGTAATATTTGGAATGTTTCAAAAATTAGTATTTTTCCTTGATTAATACTTCAGCTAAAATTCATCATCGTTCCCCATACTGAAATATTATTTAAAGCATTGAATAAAATTCTTGTTTTACTATAATAACGTTAATATTTGCCTAAATGAGCATATTGTATTCTTTTGGAGAATTAAAGCTTCAACAGAAAATATGAATAAAACCAAAAACGGTTGATTCTATGTCTCATAAATGGTAAAACAATATTTTCCATGTCGATAAAGCATTGATTTTTAGTTTACTTACTAAGCTTTCAATTTTTTTTGTTTAAAAATAAAGTAAAAATACAATATAATATTCACACAACTATTTAAAGCTTCATAAAATTTGTTTGATTGTATTTATCAGGAAAATTTGAAATATCTTAGGAGATAAGTAGATAATCTAAGTTTGATAAGTCAGACAAAGAAGATTGATAGAAAAAAAACTGTTTGTCAGCTTTTCAGTGCTACTCTTTTTATCAAAATTATTCAAAATGCTACGTCCTCTAGTTGGGACCCCTCCCTCCCCCTCGTCACACATCGTCACAAATACGTGAAGACCCCCCTCCCCCTAAAATGCTACGTCATTTATGGACGATCCCTAATAAAGTTCAAGACCTCCTGATAAATTCGCCAATTTCGGAACAACTGATTATGATAGGCGACACTCTTTGTTTCCTCACTTGAATCAAAGAGCCTGGGCTAGAGGCAGCTTCGATTTGCTGGTCGGAAAATTTGTCTAAAACATCAAACTGATTGCTCATTTCGATGCAATTACCAACATTAACCATTTTTACCCTTGGAAGAAAGTTCGTCCTTTCTTACATTCTTGCCATTTTTAGTGACCGCTTTAAAACCCACTTTTTTGGATGGAAGTTGTGAATTCAGAGATTCACCCTTCCTTAATTTGGTGATTGCAACCATGTTTAGTGAAGAAATAAGAAAAGTGACCTGATAAGATGTTTGTTCCAGGACGGTGTCCAAGAAGGACTATCACCGCTAGCTTTCGCTAACGGATCCAATGAAAAATCAAAGCCACGGGCTCAATAGGGATCGAAAAGGGATCAATAGTAGGAAAATAGCACTGAAAAGTACTGTTTTTTTAGGGACTAAAAATACTGTTTTATTGCTTTATGTAGTTTCAAAAACTTCCGAGAGCAGAAAGAATTTGTGTATGCACAACACGAGTGTACGATGCGCACTGCTCCAAAACCAATAATTTCTTCTTAAATGACACAGTTCTTATGAGAAAATGAGACACTAACAACATGCGGCTAAATTCGTGGGTTTGACAAGCTTTGGATGAAATTGAAAAATATTTTGCTTAAACTGGCACACTTGCCCCAGATTTCCCTGCCATGATGGGGAAATCTTGTCAGTCCCTTCCAATATTCTTCCTGCTGCAGCCGGTGATGGTGTGCTCTTTAAACTTGAATGGCTGCGCTGCTGAGGCGACTTGGCCTCTTGTGCGCTACACTGACACACGTGAGCAGTTCCGTGGCCAGAAGACCCGCTACCCAAGCGCACGTATGCAGTGAGCACCGTCACTGGACGTGAAATTGTAATACTACCAAGATAACGAGTTCTTTGAATAAGAGATTTTGCATTACATTCTAAACAGAACTGAGATTTTTAACAAATCTCTTCGATGAATTGATGATGAAAAAATGGCCTGGAAAACAAATACAACAAGAATACCTTAACTTTGCATTGAACAATTATTTCTTCGTCGAAGTGCAAGATTGGTTGTGATTTTATATGGACATCTCGGGCCATTTAACTTTAAATCGCAATTTCTCACAATGGGCTCAAAACACCTAATACGAGCAATCTATAAGTTTTTTCTTGATAATTGAAAGTTGCTGAAGAATTTTGGAACATATGAAAATATTGAAATTGCCCATTGGTTGAGGTTCTTGTGGAGATTTTTCTGAATTTACTCATTTTTTTTTCAGAAACTTCTCTGAGAACTACGCTAGTGTTAGTTTCTATAACATCATTATAGGGCTGTTGTTAATCTCAACTGGCCGTTTCTTTGGTGAGTTGAGATGCGATGTCGCTCTACACGATAAGTTGTTCATCTGCAACAACCAGACAGCTCACCAATCCATCCCGAGATTGTTGAGTTGTGAAGGAGAGCGAAAGAAAGAAGGCGCACAAAAGTTTGTTTTGACGGCTTAGCAGAAAGCGCGCGCACGGATTTAAAATGACCGGTTACACAGCGTAACAAAAATGACATGTTTACGTACCTCAAGGATCAAATTATGTGTCTCTAGTAGTTTTGGGGTTACTGAATCTGATGCCATTCTCAAAAATATTCCAGCACGTCACAATTTTTAGCTACAGGTCGCCGAAGTTGTATAAAACACTGGTTTTATTGATGTTTACATAAAATTAAAAGTAGAATTTATCAAACTTTTTGGTGATCTAATGCACTAAGCATGCAAAATAGGACCTGAACTTTCAATTTAGATATAATTTGGTTGATATTGCACAATTAAATTTAGATTAAACCGATTTTTTCAATATGCTTGCTGTCCCCATACAAAATTCCTCGTTTCTCCTATATGGGAAAATACAATACGTTTTTAAATCATCAAAAAATAACTTTTCCGTATCGAAAATATTATAAACTTTATTGACAAGCATTGTTATACACATAAAGTTTAAATTCTGTGACAAATTAGGCAAGTAAATTGCCTTACAAGCTGGCAAACTTGCATGCAAGTTGGGTAAAATAGTCAGTTTTTGCATTTTGAACAGCCAATATCTCAAAAACTAGACCTGCTATGATATTTCTGAAAACTGCAATGGATTCAGCAACCCCTAATTGAGTGAATAGTGGTATTTTGGTGCTTGAGACAAAAACGTGTTCCGCAGTGTTATTATTATTATTTTTAAGAGTAGACAACAAAACTAATTTAATTGAAATGGTTTGGGATTTCTTTCATAATCCTGGAAATTGAATTCTTAGATTCTTTTTTCGGAAAAAATATGGAAGTTTCTACCGAAAATCCTGTTGCAACTCTATTAGATATTTTTTAGAGGTTTCTTCCAAAGATTTCCTAGGACTCTAATAGAAATTTTTCTGGAATCCTTACGTAAATGTTTCGAAGATTTTACCGATAATACTCATAGGATTCTTACGAAAAAGCCTCTGAACTCTAGCAAAAACCATCTTAGATGCTTTCAGAAATTCTTTTGGAATACTTTAGAAAAATCTTTCTAGAATTCTTCTAAAAAACCTCTGTAATTTTCTGCCTCAAATATAATACTTCTTATAATATAATACTTCTGGGACTGTTCCTTAAATCCTGTTGGAATTCTTCCGGATATCTTTGGAGGAATCTTTCGGAACACCTTATGGGTTTTTTTTTTCGGAAATCTGTCTGAGGATCCTCTGAATACTTTCTACTAAATATTTTTTTTTTTTTCGAAGATTCTTACAAAAGTTTTTCCAAAATTATTTCTAGTATGTTTGTGGGCATTCCTACTGGATTTTTCAAAAAATCTTCGTGTAATTATTCTTTCGAGTATCTCGCTATGATTCTTCCGGAAATTCTGCTGGAAGGCTTCATAATACGTTTGAAAGATACTATCGAATTGTTTTCTGGAATTATCCTGCTCTTCCGTAAAACCTTTTTGAAATTCATCCGGAAATACCGAATCATCCGGACATCATTCACGAATGCTACCGAAAGTTCTAATTGTATTCTACCGTGAATCGTTCTGGTATTCTTGCGGTAATAACATTGGGATTCTTCAGACAATAATTCTAGGACTCTTCCGAATATCTTTCATGAATCCTTTCTTAAAATCCTTCTGGGAATTTCTTTGAGATTATGGAAGGATTTCCGGAAGAATTCTGGGATAATTTGCGAAAGAAATACAGAGAGATTTCTGAAAGAATTTTGGTGGGATTTCTAGAAAAATTACTTATGGATTTCCGTAAAAATCTGCAAGAGTCTCATGAGGATTATGGAAGAATTACAAATAGGTTTTTGAATGTATGTTATAGTGATATCCAAAAGAATCCCAGAAGTTTTTTTCGGAGGAATCCTTGTAAGATCCTTTGGCAATTCTCAGGGGAAGATTTTATCAAGACATCCGGAAGAATTCCTGAAAATATTCCGAAATAATTCCAAAGCGATGTTCGAACTCTAGAAAGCTTTACGGAAGAACAAACGGAATTTCAGGAACTATTTCAGGGTAACTTTTATAAGAGTATTGGAAAGATTGCCGCAAGAATCTCAGTGGTACTTTTTGAGAGTCCCGGAGGGCTGTCCGGATTTTTTTTTATATTAACTGATAAGTCACAATAAAAAAGTCTAGAAACTTTTCCCGGAAAATCACAAAAAGGTTGTATCAGAATATCAAAATTTCAAACGCATATTCGAACATTTCCATGGTAGATTTCTGGAAAAACTAAAGCAGGATTTCGTTAGAATTGAAGAAGAATTTCTAGAACAGAGCCAGGAGAATTTTCCAAACAATTTTCTTTCGAAGAATTTCTTGGAAAATTTTTGAAAAATTTCGGATGGATTTCCATGAAAAAGATTGTCAAATGAATCCGCGAAAGATATCTGGAAGAATTTCCGGACAAGATTTTCCGAAAGTATTTCCATAGGAATTTGCGGAAGACTTCCAAGAATTTGAAAAAAAAATAATTTGACAGTGAAAGAACAGATTTTTATTATAGTTTCGGACGGATTTCCGGGAGAATTCCAGAAGAACCAGAATAATCCTGAGATTTCATTCATGGATGGATTTCCGGAAGAAATCCTGAGGGATTTTTGTAAGACAATCATAGAAACAATTTCTACAGAATTCCAGGGAAATTTCACGGATGAAATCTTGAAGACTTCCATAAAAATCCAAGGCAAATTAACTGGATAATCCAAGAGAAAGTATTTCTGGTACTTTTTTTTTCTTGGAAGAATCACAGAGAGGTAACTATAATAATTTCAGAAAAAAATCCGAAAGAAACTAAGATTTTTTCTGAGAGATTTTTTGGAAGAATCCCAGAAGGGTTTTTTCTAAAGAATCCCACAGGGATTCTTGGAAGCTTGTCTGAAAGATTTTCTGTAGTATCATGAATAAATCGCAAGAGGAATCCCAGAAGCATTTCCAGAATAAGGATTTTTTTGGACGGATCAGCTCGAGATAGATTTATGAATGAGCAATAGAGGGATTTCCCGCGAATTTCAGAAGGAGTTTGTATAAAGGATTCCTTGAGGATTACCGGAAGAACTTGAAAGAGATTTTTGGGATAATCCCAGAGAAATTTACGGAAGAGCTAATGAGGCATGAGGGATTCCAGAAAAAATCCCAGAGAAATTTTTTGAAAAATCCCAGGAGAATTTTCAGAATTTCTTGAAGAATCCTAAAGTGATTCAATTTATCTTAGATGATCTTTCCGAAAAATCCCAGAATAAATGAAAGAAGATAAAAAAATAGTCACTAATGCATAAACTTTATTTTTTTTGTACGCTTGTTGCTGTTGCAGTTATCGCTCAGCTTATGAGACGCATAGACGTGTTTACGACTGCGCTCCTCATTAGTCAGGCATTTTTTTCTGATTCGCTTTTCGATTGTTTCCTTGTGCCGCGTCGCGTGTGTGGTGATTACGCGATGAGGCGAGAAAACACCTTCCGGATCGACTACTCAAGCTTCCCCGTGAAGCCGACATTCGAGAAGGTGCACGGCTTTTGCCGTACAGTTCTTGGCCTGAACAAGGACGATGTGAAAAGACTCCAGTGCAGTAGAGGTGAACAATGTGCGTTCGTCAAGGTCGGCGACCTGGCGCTCGCACAGAAAATAGTGGAAGAACATGACGGACGTCACGAAGTGGAGATAGACGGGAAGAAGCACAAGCTTCGCATAACCATCGAGGATGGAAGTGTCGAAGTGAAGGTGCATGACCTCCCCGAAGATGTGACGAAAGAGAAGATCGTGGAGTTTCTGCGCGCGTTTGGTGAAGTGGTCTCGATTCACGAGCTAATGTGGGGAGAGAGCTACGAATTCGCCGGTGTACCGCTCGGCATATGGTCGGCACGAATGCTACTGCATCGTAACATTGACTCGTGGGTCACCATCGATGGACAGCAAGCGTATGTGGTATACAAGGGGCAGGTGCTCTCGTGCAAGCATTGCAAAGAGCAGGCACACTCTGGCATATCATGTGTCCAGAACAAAAAACTTCTCGTACAGAAGAGCTACGCCAACGTAGCAAAGCAGAGTGGCAATCGTCCACCGCCGAAAAAATCATCCGGTCCGAAACCACCGAGCACGAAACCGGTAGGTCCTACCGCGCCATCTCTCACCTCGTCGGTTGCTTTTCCCGAGCTGCCGAAGCCCCCGAGTCGGACCGAACAGTCTGTCCCGGTGACGAAAGCAAACAGTCAATCAGACAAGATTGACTTAACGGCGTCCCCCAGCCCGCAACAGCAACGCGCGCACGGTTCGTCGTCGTCTCACCGATCGACTCAACAAGCCACCGAAGCTACCCAACCCAATGTTGCTGTGGTGGACTTGTTCAAAAAGCCGATCCATGCGCTGCGATCGCACAGCAAGAATGGCAACGGCAACGAAACCGACGAATCATCGGCATCCACGAGCAGCAGGCGAAGCAGAGGCCGACCACCAGGCAAAAAGCCCCGCAGAGAAGACGATGACGACGAGCAGGATGAGGATTCCCAACCGTAATGGCTCTCACATCCTACAATATCGCATCCATCAACATCGGCACCATCACCAACCCCACAAAACTAGCGGCGCTGCGCACCTTCATCAACAGCCAAAGTCTCGATATTGTGTGTCTACAAGAAGTGGAAAACGACAAGCTCTCCTTGCCTGGCTTCGTCGTATACACGAATGTAGACCACACGAGAAGAGGAACAGCTGTTGCTCTGAAGGAGTACATTCAGGTATCTCACGTTGAGAAAAGCCTGGATAGCCGCCTAATCGCTCTGCAAGTGCATGATACCACGATTTGTAATATCTACGCTCCCTCCGGCTCTGCACAGCGCGCAGCAAGGGAAGATTTTTTCAACGGCACTCTCGCCTACTATCTCCGTCATGCCACTCAGCACGTCATCCTCGCTGGCGATTTCAATTGCGTGCTTCGCTCATGCGATTCGTCTAGCCCAAATACAAGCCCTGCACTCAAAACCGCCGTTCAGCAGCTACAACTCCACGATGCGTGGGAAAAGTTGCGCCCCCGGGATGCCGGCTTTACGTACGTTTGCCGGAACGCACAATCGCGCCTCGACCGCATATATGTGAGCAGCGGTTTACGGGAGCATTTGCGTACCGCATACACGCATGTCTGTTCGTTTACGGACCACAAAGCGCTGACACTTCGTCTTTGCCTTCCCCAGCTAGGACATGAGCCCGGCCGTGGTTTTTGGTCCCTTCGACCGCATCTTCTCACCGACGAGAACGTTGCCGAGTTCCAAACACAGTGGCAATATTGGACTCGGCAACGCAGAAACTACGGCACGTGGATCGAGTGGTGGATTTCGTGCGCTAAGCCGAGAATAAAAACGTTTTTTAAACGTAAATCGCGGATCGTCTTTGACGAATTCCACGACGCGCACCAGCGTCTATACGCGGAACTGCGGCTAGCGTACGATGGATACTACCAGCATCCCGATATGTTATCCACCATCAACCGCTTAAAAGGCGAAATGCTGGCGCTTCAGCGCAATTTTTCGCATATGTTTATGCGAATGAATGAAACGCACGTGGCGGGAGAACCCGTTTCAATATTTCAGTTGGGGGAAAGACGAAGGAGAAGAACCGTCATCACCCAGTTGCAAACCGAGGAGAATGAGACCGTTGCCGAGCCAGCAGCGATCGAAGCAAATCTGCTAAACTTCTTCTCGCGTCTCTACACGGAGGAAGCAACAGCAGCAAACAACAACGATGACGGGTTTACATGCGAGCGTGTGATCCCACCCGATGATCCCCTCAATCAAGCCTGCACGGACGAGATCACCACAGCAGAAATCCTCTCTGCCATCCGATCGAGTGCTCCACGGCGTTCCCCCGGCAATGACGGCATCCCAAGAGAATTCTATCTGCGCATGTTCGATGTGATCCATCGGGAGCTCAATCTCCTGCTCAACGAAGCACTAGCAGGCAACCTTCCCCCTGCTTTCGTGGAGGGCATCATAGTGCTGGTGAAGAAGAAGGGAGGCGACAACACGGCCCGGTCGTATCGACCCATCTCGCTGCTCAATAGCGACTATAAGCTTCTCTCGCGCATTCTGAAATCCAGACTGGAGTGCGTCATGCGAGCCCATCACGTGCTGAGCGACGGGCAGAAATGCTCCAACTCGGAGCGTAACATTTTTCAGGCCACTCTTGCTCTGAAAGATCGGATTGCGTGTCTCCGTCACCACCGGCGCGCCGGTAAATTAATCAGTTTCGATTTAGAGAATGCTTTCGATCGGGTCCGGCACTCATTTCTGTTCGGCACCATGTGCTCGCTCGGCTTCAGTCGGGATCTCGTCGCTCTTCTCGAGCGCATTGCCAGCCGGTCCACCTCTCGGCTGCTCATCAACGGGCGTCTCTCACGTTCGTTCGAGATTCAACGTTCGGTCCGGCAGGGTGACCCGTTGTCCATGCATCTCTTCGTTCTCTACCTCCACCCCCTGGTGTGTAGGCTCGAACAAGCATGTGGCAACGATTTGCTGGTTGCGTATGCCGACGATATCAGCGTCATTGTGACGTCAGCTGGGCAGATCGAGCTCATGAATGGGATTTTCGTTCGCTTCGAGGCTGTCGCCGGCGCGCGGTTGAATCTGCGCAAAACAGTGGCGATCGATGTCGGGTTTTGCGAAGGTAATCAAATTAACACCCAATGGCTGCAAACAGCAAATGTGGTCAAAATTTTGGGTATTACCTTCGCAAATTCGATAAGATTAATGACCACACTAAACTGGAATGCGCTAGTGGGGAAGTTTGCGCAACAACTGTGGCTACACTCGCTGCGACTGCTGACGCTACACCAGAAAGTGATAATGCTCAACACGTTTGGCACCAGCAAGCTGTGGTATGTTTCGTCGGTGCTGCCACCCCTTGGCGTGCACACGGCGAAGATCACATCGACGATGGGCGCCTTTCTGTGGAGAGGAATACCCGCCCGCGTTCCGATGGTGCAGTTGGCTCGCAGCAAGGAGCATGGAGGGTTAAATCTCCATCTGCCGGCCTTCAAAGCGAAATCGCTGGCCATCAATCGACATCTAAACGAGATCGATTCCCTTCCCTACTACAAATCCCTTATTTTCCACGATAATCCCCGCCCAGCAATCTCTATAGATCATCCCGACCTAAAAATTATCCTATCAAATTACTCCCACATTCCACCCCTTATCCAAGAAAACCCCTCCGCCGATCTCATTCACCGGCATTTCGTTCAGCAAACGGATCAACCCAAAGTGGAAAGAAGCAATCCAGCGATCGACTGGCCACGTGCGTGGCGAAACATCAACGACAAACAGCTCTCTTCGGTGGAGCGATCGAAACTTTACATTTTGGTGAACGAGAAGTGGGAGCACCGTAAACTGCTGTCCGTGATGCGGAGAGCAGACAACGAGTTTTGCACACACTGCGACGGACGTACCGTAGAAACGCTTCGCCATAAATTTTGCGACTGTGCTCGTGTCGGCCCGGCTTGGACGGTCCTACAGCAGAGGCTTGCGGTCGTCATGAATGGATGGAGAAGCCTGACGTTCGAAGACCTGGTGAGACCTGTTTTTGCAGGCGTGAATAGAACTAGACGAGTTGAAATTTTGAAAATATTAGTCAAATACATCATTTTTGTTAACCAGTGTAACGATAGAATCGATGTTGGAGCTCTAGATTTTCATATTGATTTGTAATTATCTGTTGTGAAAATAACTGTTTTGTAAATCGCTGAACTGACAATTTAATAACCTGATTTTAAACCACAAAAAAAAAAAAAAAAATATAAGTGTATCGATCAAACGTCATTCGACGAAATATCCTAAAGCCACTTGTGTGCCATCAATGGTGGCATTAATGTCAGTGAGCATGATTATTTTCGTTCCTGAATTTTTTGTTAAATTTGCATTAACGCGGGGTGGTCCATGGGCCACGAAGTAGATTTTTACAGACGTCAAGTGAAAGAACATTTGACCTATGTTTGGTTAAAATCGACGATGGTCAATTTGAATCTATTTTTTAACGTTTTTATGTTTTTCATTCCTAATGAAAATTTTCAACCTTATGTTATTTGATCAGATAGTTGAGATTCAGCCTTTTGTGTTTCAATCTTATGTTGGAATCTACTTTTATAAAGTCCTAGGTGGTCCTAGGATGACTTGCTGAATTTGCGGCAGCTTTGCTTTCCTCGACATGAAGGGTTTTCTTAAACCTTATTGTCGAACATCAGGTGATTTCTCGCATAACTTCTGATCTCGCCCTAAAAGCCATTGGTAACCATGTGTGTAGCTCATTGTTTCTGAGCATTTGAATGGATTTTCATGTTATTTAACAACGCTATAGGGAAGAAAGGATCATTATCTACCTGCCCGTGATGTTGGTTTGGATGCTTATTCTTTCATTTGCTCAGAAACAACGAGCTACACACGTGGCTACCAATGGCTTTTAGGGCGTTATCTCAGAGTATGCGAGATTTGGCCGACAAAAGAATCACATGGCAAGGAGAGCAAATCTTTCGGATATACACACGCAAAAAAATCCGTTTTCTTATTCGTGAACAAACAGTCATGGTAAACGGAACACACTGCTTTTTCTGTTTCATGATTTAGTTCCCAAAAGCGTGAGTCTTTGCGTTCCTTTTCCATGAACGTAACCACTAATCCTAGAACACAGCTCATGCCTGTTCCACTGGCACGCTTGCTTAGTATTCGCGATGTGGTTCCTGATAACGTGAACTCTGTTCATGCGCGCTGTCAAAAATGGTAACGCATGCGCAAAACCAAACATACGGTAGTCATCAAAGAAGCCAATGTGATCCTGTAATGTTCGCTTTCCAATGAATGTCTAATTGGCATGTGATACCTTAATTTGTGATTATAACCATTTTTCAGTTATTTATTGTGCTGTAAATGTGGTGCCAATTATTTGAGAGCTGTTTTCTGCTGGATATTTACATTCCACCATCACCCAGAGCATAGCTTACAACGGGACTGATTTCTGCTGCATTCGCTGTGCCGTCTTTTTCGTATTCCGCTGCAACTAAAACAGACTAAATATGCAGGCTGCTAAATATACGCAGCGCAGGATATTTAGGTTTGAAAATTGAAATTCTCTTTAGAAAAGGGGCAATAATGAGGGATCTTGTAACAATTATTTATGATAAAAATCAAGGTTTTCGAAACATCATTATAAACGCCTGTTTCCGAGAACAGTGTTCTAGATAACCAGAACAAAAATACGAGAAAGCGATACGAATGTTTTGTGGAACATAGTTCCTGAATCCATGATTGTTATTCATGGTATATATTCGTAAAGCGAAAAACAGCTTGTTCTGGGTTTCGTGACTGAATGTTCTCTTTTTTCGGAACGGTTTATTTTGCGTGCAGATTACCCCATATCATTTTTCTTCCCAAAACATAAAAATCGAATAAAAAGACTATGCTATTATGAAAGTACACGCTTATACACTCCCATACAAATGTTTGGGTTCATCCTGGTTCAACTCCTTTAAACATTCAAAAGTGCTATGATTACACGTCTTACAAAACACTCTATGACGCATTTAAAAGACAATGAGTTATTCTCACTTTTGACATAAACATATTTTGAATTTTTGTTTACTAAATTTTCAATTTAAGTTGCGGACGGGGTTGGTGGTCTGATGACTACCGCTTCTGCTTCATAAGCAGAAGGTCGTGTGTTCAATCCCAGGCCCGTCCCTTTCCTCGTACTTTGTAGTTGTATATCTCTCAGTTGCTTCTATCTTTCATTCTAAAGCTATCACACTCAAACTATTCGTTCGTAGCAAACGCTAGAACCAGAGATGGACAAGAAACCGTTTCCCTAACGCTTCCATTCTTCCACGCGCATGCCTTTCCTTACGCCTGATACATAGGCAGTCTGCTAACCACAAAAGCAAACCTCTCTGCCATGCCTTTCCCCCAATCCATACACTCCCTCATGAACTGGCTTAAATGCAGTGGTATATACGGTCTACGTGGGAGCCAGTTCAATGCATCATCAATTCCTCCCCCTTCCCTCATTGGTCTGCATTCTGACGTGGCAGGCGCTATTGTTGCCTAAATTAGAAGATCACCAGCACTTATACACTGAGGATGCCTGTTAGTCCCAAGCAGTCATTCGGTTGGTTCCTTGTGTAAGTGCAGCTGATCTGGCGATACTGGAGTAGCATCCACGGGCGGCCAATCAAGTTCAAGCTCAAGCTCAAATTTTCGATTTAAGTTGTGATATTTTTCAAAAAATACACTTAAAACATAGCTTATTTTCTCAGCGTAGGATCGACTGAAATTTTAAATCAATGCATCATTAAAACCGTGATCTTATATTCTTTTAAGAGCATTACCAAAATTTTGCCTGAAAAATCTTAAAACTATTTGGTCGGGGTTCTGCTAAACCGCACCAAGTGTCAAAAGTATTATTTTGAGATATATAACACTCATCTGCGAGTAAATCGCAAATGACTCTTTTGAAAATTTCACCGTTCACAAATGACTAATAGGGTCCAATAAGTAACTCAAGAAAGAATATTCAAAAAAATCATCAAATATTTTCCATTTAATTAGATTTGATTTCAAATCAAGAGGTACTCAGTTCACTCTGGCTGAACAAAAATTGAAGAAAATGGTTTTCAGTTCGGCATGGCTGAATGTGTTTCATGATTTCCAGGAACACAAGAGAAAGAAAAAAATAAAAAGGGTTCATATCATCGCCATGCATGTTGAAATGCTTGTCACAAATGTTTATGCACTGTAAACGGAAAAGATTTGTAATTTTCCATAGAACTAACCACAATGTAGTGGTATGAATTGGTACAAGCCAATTCGTATTCTAACGTATTCTACCGACTTTCTCTTGATGGATTATCTATTTCAACAGAAGAGTTATTGAACCAAGTCCCTCACGCATTCAAAGATTCGAAAAAGACAGTAATGATGTAGTTAAAGAATGTGCCGATCGAAGAAAACCATGAATTTGTTCTGCCAAAGCGCACCAAGTTACTCGCATTTAATACACTTTGGCTGAACAAGTTCACGATTATTAAATTTTATGTGAAGTGGATACCAAAAATAGCATGCGTTTCATCATTCCCGTTGTACATGAAACTGCTTGTGCTTTATTGTTCAAAAATAGTCCTAAAAGCTGAAAGTTGATTGATTTTATATGACTCCCTGTTAGGGACAACGTAAAAAAATCTTAATCGGGATTCGAACTCGTGTCCTTCGAGTGGTGAGTAGGCGTACTACCTCTCGGTCATTTAGAACTGTTGAATTGAGAGCGAATAACTCGAAAGAAGCTGTGCGCGATCTGATCTAGGAGGCTTGATGATGAAAACAGGTGAAAACGTCATTTTCTGAACAGCTAAAGCGTACCAAGTGCTTCCAAATTATTCAGACAACATCAAATTTAAATGTCTTGTTATTTCATCACGGCTCCTGCAAGGACCCATCGACATAGTATATATAAAGCGAAGGTAAGCGTCTTGCGAATGTTGATATCTTTTCTTTATACAAAAACACGATTTTTATATAAATGGTATATACCAATATGACCAGCCCATCGTGGTATGCCGTTTGTCATTGACTTCAGTCATTGACATGACCTTATAAAAATTTAGAGTAAACATACTACAACTCATCATGCCAAATAATTTGAATCATTGGAATTCTTTATCGGATATGAAACTTTATAAAGATAGTTAAAATTGTACAATTACATAAAGCTATAAAAAGAGCATTACTCTGTTTTGATCTTGTATAGCATTTTTACTATTACTGGCCTCGTTGTTTAAAATTTTTATGAAATATTGAAAGATAAAGAAAGATTTTTACGTAGAGGTCTTTGCGATATATTTACATCCAAAATTAGAGCTTATACAATTTTTATAAAATAACGTTATATATACAGAAAATGTAAGATTTGAAACCAAAAAAATCAATGATAGCCTTACATGTGTAACAATTTTATGCAATACCTGTAAAGTTTTCACGCAAAATTGTATTGGATTGCAGCCGCTGGTTGGGTGCATTTTTCACATCATTATCGTATCCTATGTTACATTCACCTACCTGAAACTATATACTTAAATTTATGTTTTATGTTTATGACATAATCTCGCTCTTATATTATAAAGCCATTCGCTGTCAATCGTGTTATAGTGAACCCCCTTTTAAGACTATTGTGTATAAACACATGAATGAAGGCTCTATACTGCAGTGTGCAGCCATGTGTTTCCATTTCTAGGATTTCATATTTTGATTGAGAAAATCTGTCGATTACGTCAAAATATGACTGAGAATATAATCCATGGGTATGGAAACAAGACACACACTTAGTTGAGATCAGCTAATTTTCATTGTTTTACCGAGATCCACACAGCCGAGCGCAACTGAATTTTAACTGATATTTCAGCAAAAAATCAAGTTTGTTTATAGCAGCACCTTCGGGTGCCGCTACCATCAAACGTCAGTTTTGCTGAGATGTCAGCAAACGAACTTTAACCGAGATTCGCATAGCTGATTTCGGCATTCTGATTCAAGAGTGCATCTGTTAGAAAATACATTCTTAATTTGTAACTACTAAAAACATTGATTTTTACCGCATTTTTATCATCTTATTGCTCGTATTAGGCTTATTATTTAGAACTGTGGGCTTCGTAGCCGTGCGGTTAGTGTCACCAAGCATTTAGCCGCATCGTGCTAATGGGGGTGGAGGGGGTGTTTCGATTCCCGCCTCAGACCGGAAAACTTTTCTTCAGGAATGTTTTTCGACTGTGCCATTGGGCGTTGCTTGCTAGTCTGTTGTCTAGTGTAGTGCTCCCTTCAAAGGGCAAAATGTCCACTGGAAGCGTTAACGTGTCCGTGTCTCTTTTTTTTTTAACTATTTTTCATGTAAAATACAGCAAATCAAGACTTTCTTAAATCTACAGAATTCCATATCGTTAGTTCGGAAACGAAATATTTCAAATAGTCAAAACGATATGTTGAATGATTGTGGAAGTGCTCATGGAACAAGCAATCTCTATCCCAAGAGGAACGTTTCTCCAGAAAGAATACAAAGTGTTTTTATGAAAAGCTTACTATTCTGAAGGTCAAAGTGAAATTTATGGTTATATAAAATGCGGCATACCACCATGGGCTGGTCATATTATGTTAGTGTACGTAGAAAATGATGCTCAAATTTAAACGTTGGATAATTCATTCGTCCTCAAGATATGTCAAATTGTTTTTTATCCGTTGAAATTCATCAAAATTAGTGTAACTCTAATATTCTTCTATGAACTCATATATGGGAAAAGGTCAAAAATACAGAAATCGACTTTTTTCAATCTTTTGCCGATGAAAGATTTTTTAATATACCGCAATCTTTTTTTGACTACCAAGGCCAACTTTTAGTGAAAAAAGATCTGAGGTTCATGCAAGTTCGATAATATGTGTGTTCCAGCACACCGTGTGGTACTTGGTGCGGTGTGGCTGAACAAAATTTCAATGATATTAGATCAGCACCACCGAAACAATACTGTATTTAACAAAGCCGTTAACTTACATGACATACTAAAATCCTTTGGTGTTGTTACTGTATGTTGTCCGGAATGGCCACTTAGCAATATTTAAGGAAGAATTTAAAAAAAAAATGCCGTCATTAATCAGAATACTAAATAACCTCCAATGACAAGCTAAGGTTTATGGTTCGCTCTGGTTGGATACAATTTCAGTTTTACATATCCTGCTAGAGAAAATTTTTGAATTTACTCAACGAGGGATGGTTAAAATTATTCGATATCTTAAATGTATATAGGTTACGATAATCTGAATCCTCTAGTGTAAATAACTCATTTTTGTAAAAATTGGCGTTTGGTGCGGTTTAGCAGAACCCCGACCATTTAATAGTTATAAAATAGCCATAAATTAGATTTCAGTTTTTTTCCACCAATCAATAAATGTAGGATTACAGTTCTAACGACAAGCTGATTTCAAGTTTTGCTGAGAAAATAAACCACGTTTTTTCAATGTGTTTTGTTGAAAAATGTTGAAGTAAATATGCAGTAAATAAATATCAAAAAATGGTTTTGTCAAAATACCGTCCAAGTAAGAATTCTCATTCGAATGAGCCCTAGAGAGCTTCAGTTAAACATGTAATCACAGAGATATGGACAAAACACTTTTGTATATTTTAAGGCGGTGAACCAGGGAAAACCCAACCTTCGCACGGGAATGTATGCTCCAAATAAGTTTTTCAGCAATATCCCGAAATTTAGGTTGTTAGATTTTTTAGCGTTCATTGCAATCGACAAGTAACCGGCGCTCAGTAGTTTTTTTTTTCTTTTCAATATGGGATATTTTTCATTTTGCGCCGTATCTGAACTAGCACCCATGTACGGTAACATTTAAAAAGTTTTCCCTCGGATTGCTCCGCACGTCGACGGAACCAATGGCGACACCTTCCGCTGGCGATGGGCACTGCAGTTGTGTGTGGTGAGCGAAAGACCAAAAATTTATGGATCTCTGCCCGCTTCTTTAGCACCTAGTTTCCCATATAGATGCTTCACCTTTTCCCAGGTCCTTTTTTTATTTTATATATATTTTTTTCTGTCGCACTTCGGAGAGAGGTACGGAAGTGGCAAACGGTAGCGTGCACCAAAAGCATGCGACCGGGAAGACGAACGGATGCGAGGTTGTGCATGGCAGGACTTCCGGTTTGATATCGGCTGTAAAGGACCGGACGAACCCTGTATAGAGATGCAATGAGGGCGGAGGAACACACGTGTGGCTAGAACCGGTAACAGCTCACACGGTGTGTCTGAAACCGTTGTTAACAAAAAAAGGTCATCAATTCTGCACCCACCATTCGAAAGCATACTTTACGTATAATTCAAAATTTTTCAGTGAGGGAAATGAAAGTAATATTTGAAGATTAAGAGCTATTTTTTCATGTCTGTTATACTTCCCATTAGAGTACATCATAGATGTGATATCGAAGCATCGTTCATTCTTTTACATTCAAATCTTGATCTTGATATTGATGATACATTAAATCGTTTAACCCAAACAAAATTTTTAACCTACCAAAATGGCTAAAGCAGTCCAAGTTTGTGTGAAATTTAATAATAACATTGTATTTGGATTACGTTTCTCTAATGGATTCATATAGCAGATATAACTGAAACTACTTTGAAATCTGGATGCAAGCTCATAGAGATCAAAATTTCATGTTATCACCATTTTTCGTTTATCGAAACACCTACTCCTTTTTCGCCATTTCAAACCAAAGTTTGACTTTGGGTGTTTCTGTTGAAACGCAACTTGGTAAATTTACTTCCATGGCTATTTGCCTTTTCCTGTGCACTGAACAGCAAATTTAATTCAAAATTGTTGAATTTAGTTTTGAATCCTCTGCAGAGTTTTCTTCCTTGTATTCCAACAGCTAGTCAATATTTGTACAGCATACAACTAGGCCGGCATGAAGATTGGTTTGTAGACCAATAGCTTGTTCGTAAGACAAAGTTTCAAATTTCTTTTAATAAGTGGACACATACATTTTATATATTTGTTACATTTGGATTGAATGCCCTCAATATGCGTTTTGAAAGTTGAATTCTTATCTAGTATGAGCCTTAGATACTTAACTTCATCTGACCAATTTATTGGAACCCCAAACTTTTTTGAAAGCTACTACAGATGACACGAGGGCTTTGCCCTTTGGTGGAGTGGCTTGTGTCATCCGCAAACAAAGATTTATGACATTTCTGAGCTATTATCGTCCAAAACTAGTCATACAATACTGCAGAAACACCAGCTCTTACAGGAAGTCTTTCAGGTAGTACTCCATAAACTGAAGTGTACGATTTGACAGTTAAATTTTATTGTTCTTACAATGTATACCTACTAAACCATATCTTTGGAATGGTGGGTGTAGAAACGATGGTAATTTTTCTCGTTAATAACAATTTCAGCCACACTGTGAGCTCCCGATGCGATGCGGGTTTTAAAGTGGAAGAAGGGGTGGGTGGGTTTTGTCAGGATGATGGTGATTTTTTCCTCATCCTTTCGCTTGCATGTTAAGGAATGGCAATACCGTCATCCAACGATGCCACAAGACGAAGTTTCCTGCTTCTTGTGAGAAAAATGGAAATGTGTGTCGTTCTTACCAACCAGCCATCCTCCACTCCACACGTGTGATGCTGGTTTTGGCGGCTATGGCTGCAAGCTTCCCTGGCTGAAGGAGATCTCAGAAGCCGACAATCCAGGAGAGAGCACATTGTGGCGGAAATTTATAACGTCTTAAAGTTTTTGACTTTTCGCTAGATGGCATGGCACACAGGCGACGCAAAGGTGTACTTTTCTCTGCTCGCTTTGTAATATGTTGAGGGCCAAAACTTTTAGGTGCCGCTGTCAATTTCAACTCCGGAGCTAAGTTTTTGGCTTTGTTTTTGCTGAGAATTATTGAAGTTCGGTAACTTTATCATTTGTACGTCCACATGATATGACATGTGAGGAGCAAGTGGTGTAGAAGTTGCACTTTTTACTTTTTTTATGACGTAGACTTGGCAAGTTTGGTAAATATTTTGAACATCTTATCGACATTAACTCACGGGAGGTGGTAGGTTATTTGACATAAAGTCGTTTGGCATAATGATCATTTGGCATAACGTCGTTTGGCATAATGGTCGTTTGGCATAATAGTCGTTTGGCATAATGAGTCTGAAACCAAGAATTTCTCATTTTTTTTTTGTTTTTACGTTTCTATTGAATCTTTCTGATGACATCAGGCTTGTTTTGGAGTCAATTGATACAAAATGACACTTTATTCAACAATCATCCGCTCTTGAATAAATTCAACCATATTAGAAGAGTTATTGCCAATAGTATTTTATAAGTTATCCAGAAATTGCCCTTCTTTCAAATATTATGTCTTCTTATGAGTTTCGCTATTGGACCAAATTTTTGCACTGAAAATTTTTATATATTCAGCACAAATTTACCCTTCTTTTAATTCTTCTATTTTTTTGTCTAAATACGATGTAACCATAATTATAAGTATGAAAACTGTTGATTTAAAATTTCAATAAATTTACTTTTCACCGAATGTCGGTTCCCCGAATTTCGTTTCCCTGAACGCCAGTTCCTCGAATGCCAATTCCCCGAATATCCCGTTCCTCGACTAGCCCACGTCCCAGAAAAGTTTTTAGCACTCATAATTGTCGTAACTTTATACTTTTCAGGATGGTGAACGAACTGACCATCTAATATGCACCCTTCTTTATTTCTTTCGAGTTTTACCGGCCTCAGCGATTTTTGCCAAAATGCGTATAGCCGAGAATGACAGAATACTTCCTTCTTTTGACTGTTTATCGTTCTTTCTCGTCACCACTTTTCGAGGAAATCAGTCATTCGAGGAAATGACATTTGGGGACAAGTAGCACAATCACTTCGATGATTCTGAACCTTTTTATGTATTTTCGTTTTATTATTCCGCAATAATTTTTGGCGTGGCGTCCATTCTTATGATTTAATTATAAATTTTGACTTCTTTTAGAAATAGGTTGTTCTTTATGTTTATATTGTTTTAACCCTTTGGGGCCGACGCGGCCATATATGACCGCAGTACAAAAAAGGCTGTAAAAAAAGAACCAATGAACAAATGTATAAACTGTCTTCGGCAAAGTTGTCCCAAATATACTCTTTTATCAGAGAAAAATATGGAGTATATGCCTTTATGACCTAATTGACAACCTAGAACATCCTGAACATTCTGAAGTTTGGAAAATTGAACTATAAGTACATACGAAGCGTGAAATGCTGTTTGTGAACATAAATGATGTTCAGGCTAGATAATACAGAATTACTCTTTTAACGAAAACAGAATTTCACTTGCTTTGCTATGTCCTGGGATGTTCTAGGACGTCCAAACTGTCATGAAGCACACTCTTTGAAATCTACAACCGTAACAGTAATTGTTTGGGTTAAAAACAATAACATTACAAATTCAAATAGAATCTACCAATCTCTGAGAATCTCAAGAGCAATTTCAAGGAACGTTTGGGATATTCCAGGCCCTCCAAATTACCCTGGAGTTCAGAACTTCAGGTCTACACTTGTTCCAGTAGTTATTCTCGCGAAACTGAGTGAAGTTATATAATATACAATGTTTACTGAACCTTGTCACGGATCAAAAGGTTACTTCAAGAAACGTTTGAGGTATTCCAGGCCCTCCAAATTACCCTGGAAATCTGAATTTCATGTCTACATTTATTCCAGTAGTATTTCTTGCTAAACTGGGTGAAGTTATATAATCTACCATGTTCACTGAACTTTCGCACGTATCAATAGGATATTTTAAAGAACGTTTGGAGTATTCCGGGCCCTCCAAATTGCCCTAGAGTTCAGAACTTCAGGGCTACACTTATTCCAGAAATTTATCTCGCTAAACTGAGTGAATTTATAAAATCTTTCCTGTTCACTAAACCTTCTCATGCATCAATAGGCTGTTTCAAGGTACGTTTGGGATATTATAGGTGCTCCAAATTACCCTGGAGTTCAGAACTTCAGGTCTACACTTATTCCAGTATGTTTTCTTGCTAAACTGAGTAAAGATATATAACTTACCAAGTTTACTGAACCTTGTCACGGATCAATAGGCTATTTCAAGGAACGTTTGGGGTATTCTAGACCCTCCAAATTACCGTAGTGTTCGTAACTTCAGGTTTACATTTGTTTCAGTAATTTATCTCACTAAACTGAGTGAAGTTATATAATCTAACATGCTCACTAAACCATCTCATGGATCAATAAGCTCTTTCAAGGAACGTTTGGGATATTCCAGGCCCTCCAAATTACCCTGGAGTTCAGAACTTCAGGTCTGCACTTGTTCAAGTAATTTATCTCGCTAAACTGAGTGAAGTTATAAAATCTAACATATTCACTGAATTTTCTCACGGATCAATTAGCTGTTTCAAAGAACGTTTGGGGTATTCCGAGCCACCCAGATTACCCCGGAGTTCAGAAATTCAGATCTACAATTGTTCTAGTAATTTTTCTTACTAAACGATTATGTTTTTTAATGTTCACTGAGCTTTCTCACGAATCAAAAAGATATTTCAAGCAACGTTTGGAGAATTCCAGGCCCTCTAAATTACCCTAGAGTTCAGAACTACAGGTCTTCCCTTGTTCCAGTAATTTTTCTTTCTAAACTGAGTGAAGTTATATAATCTACCATGTTCACTGAAACTTCTCACAGACCAATTGGCTATTTCAAGGAACGTTGGTGATATTCCAGGCCCTCCAATTTACCCTGGAGTTCAGAACTTCAGGTCTACCCTTGTTCCAGTAACTTTTCTCGCTAAAATGATCAAAGTTTTCCCTTTGGGGCCGGCACGGTCATTTATGACCGCAGTCGGGAAATGGCTGTATAAAAAGAACTAATGAATAAAATTTATTGTCTTCGGAAAAGTTCATGCAAATATACTTCCCTGTCAGGGAAAAATTTTAGGTGTATGCCTTAATGTCCTACTTGGCAACCTAGAACATCCTGAACATGCAGAAATCTGACAAATAGAATAATTAGTATAAAAGTAGCTTAAAATGCCTTTTGTAAATACAATTGATGTTCGTACTTGGTAATACATACCTATTATGTCAAGAAAAACGCTGCTTCACATGCCTTTCCATGTCCTGGGATATTCTACGACCTTCAGACTATCCCGAAGCTCAATTCTCGAAATTTACAGCAGTAGTTGCTTGCGCTAGAAATAATCAGCGATGCCAAATTTCTTTGGAAATCATTCCGTAGACGAAAAGTGATAAGCGGGGGGAGAGATCCCCGGCATTGCAATTCCGTAGATTTCCGTTGGAAAAATCCGTTAATTACCGTAGAATAATGAGAATTTCCGTAACTTTCTGTAGAAAATATACATTTTTCGTAGAATTATCTTACGGATCCGTAGAAAGTGCTCAATTCCGTAGATCTACGGAAACTTCCGCCCCCATAGCCGAAGCTGTAAAGACGCGGGTATTCATCATGACCATGCTGAGGGTTCCGGGTTCGATTCCCAGTCGGTCCAGGATCTTTTCATAATGAAAATATTCTTGACTGCCTTGGGCATAGAGTAAAGGGTGTCCACGATGAAATTGCCACACACAAAATTGATTCGGAAAATTAGTTGACGTTTGCCTAAGACGCACACTACTACACGAATTGCCTGTAAGTTTTGTTCGCATCATTCAGCAACGTGTACACTATCAAAAGTCAAAGCGGTCGAACACTAGCGCCTCTGGTGGAACGATCGCGTCGGTCAAATGAAATTCAAATTCATCGTTAAACGCATGTACCATGAGCTTCTCAAGAGTGTTACGTCTGTTTGTCTGTGACAGTACAGTAGTGACGCCTCTACACGCATAGTCGTGTTGCACGATTGCAAAAAAGAAGTAGAGCTCGAGATTTGTATGACGATTACCGGATCTTTTCGTAAAGGAAAGAGTCTTGACTTCCTTGGGCACAGAGTATGGGCGCATGCCTGCCACACGATATATCCATGCAAAAAGGTCATTAGCTGAGAAAGATCTCAGGTAATAAATGTGGAAGTGCTAAACTAACACTAAGCTGAGAAGCCACCTTCCTCCCAGTGCCAAGAAAAAAGAAGAAGATTCGTCGACAAACACATATATTCAAAACGTGTTTCTACTCGTTTACGAATTTAGACTCTACTGACGTTTTCACAAATTGTTCTCAAACAAAAGGTGAAAAGCAGGGGGATTGAAAATAGTATATTTTTACGTGACATAATTTATGGATGCTTCCCAAAAGATGTCGCTAATTATGACTGGAAACTTTGTCGAATACACCATGTTTCGGAAGTGCTTCGTTTCGTGGTTATTAATTTATTACCACTAAATCCTGACTCTCATCGCTTTGTAGATCTTATGTACTGAACATCTCGACAAGTTAGATAATCTAGAACATTCGAAATGATCTGATAATATTTGCTGAACACTCAGAAGGTTCAGAATATACGGTAGATTACAGTTCATCACCTTGTATGATGAACAAGGTTGTTATTACAAGCATAGACTTCAAGTTATGAACTCAAGAGCAGTTTGGAAGACCTAGCACCTTCCAAAAAAATATTTGTCATCATTTCTTGTTATGTTAAGCATTTTGAGCACCAAAACTATTGAAAGGCTTTCAAAAAACTGTATAATAGTTCTTGGAAAAAATCAGGCCCCAAAGGGTTAAATGTTATTATTTAGTAAAGCTAAATGTTAACCATTTTATATTTTGCCATTTTATCATTTCTTTCCAGATGTGTTGTTAGAATGATAATTACTTTAGATCCTGCCAATATTCAACATATATTTTTTTTGGGAGATTCTGGAGATATTCTGTACAAAAATAATGTTTCAATCACATATTTTCCCTTCTCTCGATAACCGTCCATTTGATGTACACTTCCAAAATACGAATTAATATTGAACCATTGAAAAGTTTTGCCACAAATATTTTCTTTTACAGCCATTCCATGAAAAACCGATCTAGTGGGTCTCCGAATTACGTGCAAATTTGCTATTTTGTTCCTTATCCGAAATAAGGATACACGTATTTTTGGATTTTTTGATTAGGGTGACCATTTCCGAAATAGGGTGACCAGAAAAATCGCGATCTTGCAAAATTTTTATTTGTAAAAAATTATAACTTTTGAACCGTTCGACCGATTTTCAATCTTTTTCAAGGATGGAAATCTAGTGATCATGATAAAACAAATGATGCATCGTGGTTGTTCTTTATCATGCGATCATAGCAACAACGATAAACCCTTAGTCGTCAAGCCATCACAACAAACTCCGCTCCGCGAAAAATGATTCGTCCGGCCTGTGAGCTGACGATCAATTGTTCGCGAATCAAAGTCACAATTTTGGAGGATTTTTCCAATTTCATTCCACGATTTGTCTCCTAGTTTGTCGGTTTTAATCTGAAAGTCAATCGTGCATGGTATGTGAGAAAGTTTATCCGTGAAATTTAAATTAATTCTCAGTAATCGCAACGTGTTACAATATCCAACAAACCCTTTGTCCTACGACAAACAGTTCATCGGATGCTCCATATATCTATGATTAGCGCGCGTGGTGAGGTGTTGGAATCATGTTGCTGCAAAAGCGACGGCCCTCTTAGACCATCCAAATATCGTGTTGTTTGTCGTTAGAGCTGATTTTTTTTCCATCCTTGATCTTTTTGGACGAAATGAAGGCTTAAGATTTTGACTTTTCAGGAAAAATATAAAATTTCACAAAAATTGTGTTTTTTACATGAAAAAACTCAATAGTTTCCGTTTTTTCATGTTTTGAAGGCCTCGGGACCAAAGGGGCTATCGCTGTTCTCTTTTTTTCTTGAAAGTTCAGAAAATTTTACGTATACTGTCAAATTTTCAGCGATGTATGTTTTTTAGTTTTTGAGATATATTTTTTTGAAAATAAAAAAATCAGTCATTTTTTATCGGCACACACTGTAGGTCTCAGCGCATTAGATTTGTAATGTTTAAAAAAATTATAACTTTTGAACAGCTTAACCGATTTCCAATCTTTTTGTATGGAATGAAAGCTTAAAATTTCAACTATTCAGACATTGAATTTCAATTGAAAAATCTGATAAATATATGTTTAAACGTGAAAAAATATAAAAAAATCTAGTTTTTTTTAGAAATTTTCATATTTTTTAATGTGAATTTTTTTTTTCAAAGTTTTCTATTTTTTCTATTTTTTCTGAAAAGTTGAGACCTTAAGCTTTCATTCCATAAAAAAAAGATTGGAAATCGGTTGAGCTATTCAAAAGTTATGATTTTTTTTAAACATTACAAATCTAATGCGCTGAGATCTACAGTGTGTGCCGATGAAAAATGACTGATTTTTTATTTTCAAAAAAATATATCTCAAAAACTAAAAAACATACATCGCTAAAAATTCGACAGTTTACATAAAATTTTCTGAACTTTTAAGAAAAAATGAGAGCAGCAACAGCCCCTTTGGTCCCGAGGCCTTCAAAACACGAAAAAACGGAAACTATTTAGTTTTTTCATGTAAAAAACACAATTTTTGTGAAATTTTATATTTTACCGAAAAGTCAAAAACTGTAGCCTTCATTTCGTCCAGAAAGATTGAAAATCGGTCAAACGGTTCAAAAGTTATAATTATTTTTAAAATTAAAATTTTACAAAATTGCGATTTTTCTGGTCACCCTATTTCGGAAATGGTCACCCTAATCAAAAAATCCAAAAATATGTGTATCCTTATTTCGGATAAGGAACAAAATAGCAAATTTGCACGGAATTCGGAGACCCACTAGATCGGGTTTTCATGGAATGGCTGTTAAAGATGTGTTGTTCATTTGAGCTATGCTGTGAAAAGATTTTTTTTGCGTTAGATCCAACGAAAAATAATCTACTCTCGTATATACGCTATTTTTTCCTTAGGTCGCATTGATAGATCTTGGATTAGAGCTTTTGATATTTTGCAAAAAAAATCCATTCTATTATCAAGTAATTTTCATCGAGTGTTACGTCCAAACTGGGACAGAGCTTGAGCTGCAGCTAAATTTTCTATGAGCGTTCTCTTGATGAATAACTGCGAACTTTCTTTGCCAATTTACTGTTTTCAAATATGTATATCGCAACAATCTCAAAGATACTCTATATTCTGAGATGTAGAGACCCGGCACGAGTTTTATTTAGTTATGCGCTCTAATGTCACACCAATTTTTGATATTCTTGGCTTGGAAAATCTCTGAATGAACACCACGCTTGTTTAGAACCCACCAAAATGTTTTGCTATGGGCTCGGTGGTGTTGATCTCGGTAAAAGCTTAAGAAAAAGCCGATATTTATTTTAAGTCAATCATTATGCCAAACGGCCATTATGCCAAATGACCATTATGCCAAACAGCCATTATGCCCAACGGGGTAAAATCCTCACGGGACTCATCCAGATAAAAAATAATAACATATTGGATAACTTTCAAATTTAGATATGTTAACTTAGGTACTTCCTTCATTTAATCAAAATATTTAATATAAGAACTAATTTTACCTGTCTATTTTATTCAATCTTTATTCAATAAATATGATCATATAATCGTTTGGGGCCTTCCTTAGCCGAGTGGTTAGAGTCCGCGGCTACAAAGTAAAGCCATGCTGAAGGTGTCTGGGTTCGATTCCCGGTCGGTCCACAATCTTTTCGTAATGGAAATTTCCTTGACTGCCCTGGGCATAAAGTATCATCGTACCTGCCACACGATATACGAATGCAAAATGACAATTTTTGGCAAACAATGCTCTCAGTTAATAACTATGTAAGTACTCATTAGAACACTAAACTGAGAAGCAGGCTTTGTCCCATTGAGGGCGTTGATGCCAAGGAGAAGAAGAAGAAGACCTTCTAAGTTCATTTAGTTGCATGTCTGGAGAATTCAACTACAAATAGCTTGAAGGTACCTTTCACCTACGTTTTGAAGAAAGCTCAACGGAAGTCTTTGAAAAAGGAAGCCTAAAATTCCAACCAAAAATTATTTATAAAATTTGTAAGAAACTTGGTGATGTTAGAACACACATGTGCTGATCAATTCGAGATCAACACTTAAAGTTATATATTAGTTAGTTAGTCATTTAGAGTTCTGTTTGATCTTTCGACCTTGACACTTGCTCCTACGGGGGCGAGCGACGAGGGCAGGATCAAACATGTCGCGCGTCGGTCTAGTAAGTGAAAAAGTGGCGTGATCGGTTATTTCGTTTAGAGTAAGTGAAAAGTGTCGCGATCAGAGTTGTGTTTGATCCTTCGACCTTGACGCTTGCTCCTGCGGGCCGGCGATGAGGGCAGGATCAAACATGTTGCGCATCGGTCGAGTAAAATGAAAAAGTGCCGCGTTCGATAAGTTCTTTTTGATCCTTCGACGTTGACGCTTGCTCCTGGGCAGTGCGTCAAGAAAGCCCGAACAGTCGTCAGTTGTTTTCCCTCTCGGGTCGCGCGCCTATTTTCTCTGTGTGTTTTTATATAGCCGAGCAAACGAGTGAAGCTGAAAGTGGATTGTTGCTGCTCAAGGATGACGGATCAATTGGTGAGCTCGTTTCATGCTACTATATCTTTTTTTTTTTTTTTTTTTTTTTTTTCATTTACGAACTAACCCAGCGTTTCACGTTCGATATGGAGGCTAGTCATATCGAATTCGTCCATCGTGCGCCAGAGTGTCGGACTCCTTTATACCGACTAAAGTCCACCTTCGCCCACGAGCCATTCCCCCCGGAACTGCCTCTTGGCATTACTTCATGGGGGAGGCTATTGTGCTAAGCACTGCATTGCTCCTTGCTTCTTACGCTCCTGTACTTCCCTTGCTCTCTTCGTACTGCTGGCATCGCGCTAGGGCCATGTTTCTACTACCGCTTCTGTCATTGCTACGCTTCGTTGCTCTGCTGCGACGTGTTTGGGGCTGACATCTCGCCAGAGCCCTGCGCAACTGTTGCGCCTGCTGTTAATCCGCTGATTCTCGAGTTCTCCAGGTTGGACCAGTTGGATGCCGAGGTCGGTCCAGCGATTCCGGTTGGAGGGTAGCTTCCGGTTCACTGGCGCCCCGACGACCCAAAACTGGTGGTTGTCACGATCGCTACTCGGCATAGTCCCCGACGGTGGAGCTAGCCTACTCCAGCGGAGAGTTCCCGACGTAGGAATGTCTCCCGAAACCGATAACGTTACGCGTTTGTTCCCGCATCACTGCTGCTGACCGGTGAAGTGCCGAGGTCGATCCAGCGATTCCGGTTGGAGGATGGCTTCCGGTTCACTGGTGCCCCGACGACTTAAGCCGGTGACTCGCTACGGACTACTCAGAATAGTCCCCGACGGTGGATCTATCCTACTCCGACGAAGATTTCCCCGACGGCGGAAGATCTCCCGAACCGATGCTTTCCGGGCTGATGCCGAGGTCGGTTCTGCGATTCCGGTGGAGGGAAACTTCCGGTTCACAGGCGCCCCGACGACCATTTGCCGGTGCAACTACGCGTTCTACTCAGTTAGTCCCCGACGGTGAACTTAACCTACTCCGAAGCTGACCGGGCTGATGCCGAGGTCGGTCCTGCGATTCCGGTGGTGGGAAACTTCCGGTTCACAGGCGCCCCGACGACCATTTGCCGGAGCTGTTTCGCGATCTACTCGGCTAGTCCCCGGCGGAAGGACATAGCCTACTCCGACGCGATGTTGGTCGGTAAGTGCCGAGGTCGGTCCTGCAATTCCGGTTGGAGGATGACTTCCGGTTTGCAGGCGCCTTGACGACTTATTACCGATATTACGCTACGCCCGCTCTAGTCGGTCTAGTCCCCGGCGGAGGATCTAGCCTACTCCGGTCGCGCCCGTTGGTCTCCTTCATATGCTCTCTTCAACAGGCTGACTTGTCAAGCGCCAAGGTCGGTCCGACGATTCCGGCTGCCCCAACGATTCAGAGCCATGTGCTGTCCGCTGTGTAGAGTGCCGCTGCTCCTCTCGCCATCTTCGTTGTAAAAGAGACATCATCTGAACGATAGTTCTGTTTACCGCGTCCCATTTCTCTTCGTCGGCACACATTCGTTGGACGATATTGTGCACATTAACGTCATTGCCGACGACGGATGTCATCTCGGCTCGCTCATGCTCGAAGCGCGGACATTCGAAGACCACGTGCTCAGGGGTTTCGTCAACATCGCCGCACCCGGTGCATAACGGCGATCTTGCGTGTCCAAACCTATTAAGGTATTTCTTGAAACAGCCATGGCCAGACAAAAACTGCGTCAAGTGGAAATTCACTTCTCCGTGTTTTCTGTTTACCCACGTCGACAGGCACGGAATTAGACGGTGGGTCCATCTACCGTTCTCAGCGCTATCCCATTGCTGTTGCCATTTCCTCATGGTTTCATCCCGGGCTCTTTTCCGAATTCCCCGCGTGCGTCGGTCCCTGTAGCACTCGCTGTCCTCTTCGAGTTGAAGGCTTATAGGGATCAATCCTGCAATCACACAGACTGCCTCCGATGATATCGTACGATACGCGCTCGCCACACGCATGGCCATCAGTCTGAACGTACTGTTCAGCCGGGAGCGGTTCCTCTTCGTCTGCAGTGCTGTCACCCACACGGGGCCAGCGTATCTGAGTACCGACGTCGACACGCTCGCCAGTAGTCGCTTCTTGCTGCTGCTGATCGCTGAGTTGTTGGGCATGATCCGGGATAGAGCTGATATCACCTTCACGGCCCTCTCACATGCATAATCGACATGGCTGTTGAAGCTCAGCCGATCATCGATCATCACTCCCAGGTGTCTGACTTCCCGCTTTGAGTCGATGGTACACTGTCCAACCGAGATTCTCGCCTTCTGCACTGCCTTTCGGTTGCTTATCATCACAACTTCGGTTTTGTGATGGGCTAACACAAGCTTCTTCCCTCGCATCCATTCTTCCACGGCGTCTACTGCTTCGGTAGCAAGTATCTCTACTTCCTCTAGTGATTCGCCGATGACTACGAGCACCACGTCATCCGCGAAGCCGACGATCTTCACACCCCGGGGGAAGCTCAGCTTCAACACTCCATCATACATAGCGTTCCAGAGAGTCGGGCCAAGAATAGAACCCTGTGGGACGCCCGCTGTGACTGTCGTGCACCTTTTCCCAGCGTCTGTTTCGTAGATCAGTGTACGATTTTGAAAGTAGCTCCTCAAAATCTTACAAAGATACTCGGGGACCTCCAATCTGTGCAGCGATTCGGCGATCGCAGCCCAACTGGCACTGTTGAAGGCATTTTTTACGTCTAGAGTGACCACACCGCAGTACCGGTTTCCTCTCCTCTTTTGCTTCCGCGCCGTATCCATAGCTTCCACGACCGTTCGGATGGCATCAACGGTGGATCTACCTTTCCGAAAGCCGAACTGCATGTCACACAGGCCGTTTTCTCCCTCCGTGTATTTCGTAAGCCTGTTTAGGATTACTCGCTCCAGCACTTTGCCAACTGTGTCCAGCAGACATATCGGTCTATATGCTGAAGGATCTCCAGGAGGCTTGCCTGGTTTAGGCAGCAGCACCAGCTTTTGTCGCTTCCAAATGTCGGGGAAGTTACCCTCCTCGATACATTTTTGCAGTACGATCCTGAACATATCTGGGTTTTCTTGGATTGCTGCTTGCAGAGCTACGTTGGGGATACCGTCTGGTCCCGGAGCCTTCCTGGTTTTTAAGGCTTTCGCCACCGCGATCAGCTCATCGTTCGTTACCTGGGCTTCTTCTTCGTCGTTATCCTGAGCTCCGTAAGGTGTGGACGGCCAGCTCGTCGGTTCGTGCCGGGGGAATAGCGCTTCAATGATGGTCTTCATCTTCTCCGGACACCTATCGGGTGGTACAGCTGGGCCCTTCAACTTCGCCATTGCAACTCTGTAGGCGTCACCCCACGGGTTTGAATTGGCGTTGCGACAGAGCTCCTCCAGACAGGCTTTCTTGCTGAGCCGAATTTCCTTGTTGAGAGCGGTTTTCGCCGCCTTGTACGCTGGTCTTCGATCTGCTCTTTCAGCGTCGTTGCGGGCTCTCTGCATCATTCTCCTAGCCCGAAAGCAGCTTGTACGCAGGTCGGCAATCGTCGAGTTCCACCAGTAAGCTGGGCGGCGACCATGTCGCGGTTTACCTTCCCTCTGCATGGTTGCATCGCACGCTCGTGCTAATGCCGCTGTCAACTCATTCGCAGTAGCGTGTTGAGCATTGCGCTCCAATCTCAACGCCTCCACAAACACCTCCTTGTCAAACTGCGACGTTTTCCACCTCCGCTCTTTCGAAGGGATCGCACGTGCTTCCAACTGCCGTCCGCTACCAATATTGTACCGAAGCGCTTGGTGGTCACTGTGCGTATACTCCTCACTCACTCGCCAGTTCAAACTTCCTGACAGCCCAGGGCTACAGAAAGTTACGTCAATAATTGACTCTCGACCATCCCGACGGTATGTGCTGGTGGTACCATCGTTGGCAACATCGACGTTTAGCCTTGCCAAGGCCTCCAGTAGACTGCTCCCTCTTGAGTTGGTGAAGCGACTACCCCATTCTATGGCCCACGCGTTGAAATCGCCGGCTATGACGACTGGTCTGCGGTCTGTGAGCTCTTCAGTCAGCTTGTCGAGCATCTCGTTGAACTGGTCAATAGACCATCGCGGGGGTGCGTAGCAGCTACAGAAGAAGACTCCGTTAATTTTGGCTATAACGAAGCCTTCATCTGCACGATGTACCACTTCCTGGAAAGGATATCTTCCCACCGTCCATATCGCCACTGATTTTGCGTTGTCTGCTATCCAGTTCCCATCGCCGGCCGGGACACGGTATGGCTCCGAGATGATAGCCACATCGCACTTGTACTCCGCCACAGATTGCCTCAGCAAGTGTTGTGCTGTGTCACAGTGGTTGAGGTTAATTTGAATTACCTCCACTGTGGTTTGGTAGCAGTCGCCTTCATGAAGGCCGGGCATCGCAGGCCTCCTGTAACGTGGTTGTTATTATCTCCGTTAGCGCAGATCATGCACTTTGGAGGCTTCCGGCAGGCTTGCGCCTTGTGGCCTTCTTCTCCGCACCTTCTGCATAAATTACCTCTGTCCGGCCCCTTGCAGAATCTAGCCAGATGGCCGTACTCGTGGCATCTATAGCATGCTTCCGGTTTCTGAGAGACGCTCAGTGGACATACCGACCAGCCTACTTTAATCTTCTCCGTTTTAAGTGCCTTGACGGCCGCTTCAATCGGAAGCCTAATTGATGCTATTAGCATTCCGGATGGCCCCTTCCTTATGCGGATCTGCATCTGCACTTCTCCTAGCATGCACTGCTCTTTCATGGCAACCCTTACATCGTCGTCCGTAGAGATTGCGTCCAAGTTCTTGCATTCAAGTACTGCCTCCGGACACACGGCTCTCACTTCTACCGTATTACCCATGGCTTTCTCGGCGAGCTCTTTGTAGGAAGAGCTGCTGGCCATCGGGTCTCGTTTTAGCTCCAGGATCATATCTCCGGTGCGGGTGCGCCTGACTTTCCGCACGTCTGCACCCAGCTGTTCGAGCTCCGGGTTTGTCCGCATTGCACGGAGAACCTTCTCGTACGAGTCATCGCTTGCCTTGACTATAAGCGCCTCACCTCTCTTCCGGCCCTTGAAGAGGCTTTGTTTTTCGGACCTGCTCTTGGTTTTCGTCTTCCGATTTTTTGCCTTGACGATTTTCCATGGGGTATCGTTGCCTTCCTTGGTGGTTGCTGCGTTCGCTGGGCCTGACTCGTTGACGCGGGTGTCCTTGTGTTTCTTGGAACCACCCGGTCTTGCATCTCCTGGTGATGCTCTTGGCCTCTTCGGTGTGAAGGGCACGCTCTCCGTCCTCTGGGATTTGTCCTTCTTTGCGTTGGTTTCCCTCGCAAAAGTAATTGGCATCGCCGTTTGTTGAATCGGCACTTGCCTTATTTCTAAGGCAGTCTTAGCCGCCGACAACTCCTTCTCAGTCGATTCCACTTTCTGTGCAACGGCCGCCCATTCCTTGACAGCTAGTCCAAGGGTTCCTTGGATCTTCAACACCAAAGTCTTGATGTCTTTGTGCACATTACTTCTTTTATCGACGAACTCGTGCAATTCGTCCACCAGTTTCTTGGCTGCTACAACTCTCGGTAGCTTTGGCACCTTCGACCATGCACTGACCTGAGCCTGTTGCTGCTGCTGAAGCTGTTGCTGCTGCTCTCGAGGCTGCTGCTGCTGCTGCTGTTGAAGCTGTCGCTGTACCTGCTGCTCCTCCTGATTGCGCTGCTGTTGCCCTAGCTGCGATGGTGGTGACCGTACTAAGCCACCTTTAGCGAAAGGGTTCGCCGCGCCTTCTTCGATCTCAATTATACTCTCTTCCATTCTTCAGGGTCCCCCCTCTGGGCCGCTATCATTTCCCGCCGTACGTAGTCGCCTTTCATGATCCCATGGTTATCTTTGCAAGCAGGGAGGCCATGCAAGGGTTGACACGATCCCTTATGAGAATCGTGTTCAGAGCCGGATCGGCGTAGATCGGGGTTTAGTCATCCGAGCCTAGTACTCATCACTTAAGATGGACGGGATCCGAACGTATCCAGAGGCCTGCCAAGGTTTTACCGGGACGGGGGCAATCGCACCATTAGCCTACTCGCCGTTTCAAGTTGGTATCACCCATCCTTACTCGGGGAATAGAATAACACGACTGTCAGCTCTGTGTCGCAATGTGGTGTGTAATCCGTAATCCGTGTCCTGTCCGTTGTTCTGCGCCGTGACCAGTATACCATAATCAGGATTTTACTGGCATCCATCCTGATGTGCCGGTTGGCACTCCAAAGGGCTAAGATACTTTGAAAGCGGTACCAGGTCGCTTGTTCAGGGCTACTTGCAGATCTGTGGTTTTTTGTAGAGATTCACCAGAGCCCACTGATGAACCCCCGCCACATCCTAGGTAGACCATGCTTGAGCCCCTGGTCAGATGGACCAGACGCTCGGCCACCTCCCGAAGGAAGTACCAAAGGTGGTATTCCATACGGCTGTATGTATGAGTTTCGCTTGGAAAGGGTAAAAATCCCAAGCTCCCACCTGGCACCTCCTCACTCTAGCTGATGTCAGAAGGACAACAGTGCCCAGGTTGCACTACCAGCTAAGTACGCAACCCTTAGCTGGCGGTCTTTGTCATCGTTAGACCCGTGGAAGCGTGAGGTAGGGGCTTGTGAGGACCAGAGCTATGTTGGACGCTCCTTCCTGGTTGTCGACTCACCATTTTGCAACCCATGCTACTACCATGCTACTATATCTAATCTATAAAATATGTATGACTGCACCTTTAATCGTTGCAACGGTGAGACGTAAATATGATTTTTCAACAAACTATGAAAGGTTTGTCACTGTGAGTGTCGACATAAACTCTGATTCATAAATTATTTACGTCCAATTTTTTTTTCTCAAAACACCTTTTTTCTTTTACTTTTATTTTTGTATTTAAAAAAAACTTTGAATGGTTCGACACTACGAGTGTAGACTTGCGAAAGGTTCACTTTATTCAACAAACTTTGATAGGTTCGTCACCTCAAGTGTCGGCATAATTTTTCTCTACATAGATATTGTTCACACCAAATGAAAATATTATATTTACATATAAGCATATTTATATCTCACAAATAATTATTTATCATGGTCTAATCGCTTATCAAAGTGAATCCTGTGACCCAACGATCCTCCCCATTAACAAACATCCCTCCCAGTAACCTTTGTGGAGATGCAGAGGCAAACACGGTCTCCAAATAGCAAAGGTTACACACTAACATTCCTTCCCCCAATCCCATCTGACTGCAAGGACGTGGCCGGCGCCGTTATTGTCCATGTATAAATAGAGGCACTGAATTATGCACACTGAAGAAGATTATGGCCAATCCCAGCCGATATTCTAGTTGATTCTTTGTGCATTTTCACTGACCTCGGTCAATCACGGAATAGCAACCATTGATATGTGTAGTCAGTCTAAGCTAAGCTAAGCTAAGCTAAGCTAAGCTATATTAGTTAGTTAGTCATTTATTAGACTTTGGTGATACGATTGTTTTGGATACTTCGAGTACTAAGTAATATCTAGATTATTGCAATACGTCTAAATCATTCTCTAATTACTATGGCACAGTAGTCACCTGATTCAGCTTTTCTCGAGTTCATCGAAAATAGATAAAGCTTCATAGCTACCTTGTGAAAGCGTTCAATTCAAGTAAATTTTCACTGGATTTTTTTCGCATACATTTCACAAGAACATCCAGCTATTTTTTTTTTTTTCAATTTTTGTAAGGGTCGCCACAAGACCTTACTCTCGAGCCTTTCCTGAAATTTTTCAAGAAATCATAAAGCATTTTTCCTGTAAACTCTTTCCGCAACTCTGGCATATGGAAAAGCTTAATGCCGAATAGTTTTGCCATAATTTATTTCTTCAGAGTTAATGACTTTCAAAATTCCATGAATTTTCTACATTGACTGGAAAACGAGATTTAAATTTGTTGCGTATGCCTCGCTCTTTATGCGCCCGTACAAGATTAACCAGTTTTTTTTATTGTACACTCTGCTCTTTGATGATGTTTCACGTGAATTGTAATTCGGTCATGTTATCTGTATACGTTAAAAGCAATAATCTGACTACACATATTTCGAAATACTACAGGTCATTTCATTTTAAATTTCACATAATGGGTAGGCTTGTCAATGTTTTTAGTTTCTAAACTTTTATTCTGGACTAATATTTGTAGTTATGAAGTCACTTTTATGTGACTATTTGGTCACTTTCTTGGTAATATTAGTCACTTAAGTTACTCTTATTTCACTATCTGACCGCTACCAGCCCTGGGGATACTACAATTAATTATTCAATGAACTACTTTATGAACATCTTTCCTGAGAAATTTCACTGAAGATCTCCTGAAGACTTCCTTGAATTTTTTTCAAGCATAATATGAAGAATATATGGGTGGTAAATGACTGAACAATGCGTACCATTGGTACTTCGCGTACCTGTAGAAATAAAATATACCCCATTTGTGGTCCTTAGCCTCTTGGTCAGTAATTCCTATCCCTATCTCCCCGTGGTGCCGCCTGGGGTACAAGTAACCGTAGGGAAGATCGGGTAACCAACCCTAGTGGGATCTTGGTCGTATGCTGACAGGGAAGGGGGGCCCTTTTTTTCTGACGGTGTAGCTTATCAGAGCGTCTGTTATCCATGTTAGGGTCGGCTCAAAACAGCGTCTGTTTTTCATGTTAGGAGCGGCTGATTATAGTCCTAGTGCCAGCGTGGGACTCTAAAAAGTTCTGTGCACGATGGTCTTTCGGCAAGACATTAGGTTGGAGCAGGCCTTATAAGCCAGCCATAAAAATCAGGAAGCATACAATGTAAACTCTGAAACTCTGATCATGGAACTGTATGTCTCTCAATTTCTTGGGAAGTACCCGGATTCTTTCCCAACTATTGAGGGTCCACAACTTCGACATCGTAGCGCTGCAGGAAGTTTGTTGAAAAAAAAAACGTCGACCTTGCTCTGATAGATGGTTATACCATCTATCAGAGCTTCGGCAACAGACATGAGTTAGGCACAGCTTGTATCGTGATGGGCGAAATGCAGATGCGCGTAGTTGGGTGGTGGCCAATCGTAAACAGAATATGCAAGTGGAGGATAAAAGGCCGTTTCTTCAATATCAGCATAATCAACGTACACAGCCCTCACGATAAGGACGATTTCTACGTGCAGCTGGAACGTGAATACGACAGCTGCCCAAGCCATGACGACAAAATCGTTATCGGAGATCTCAACGTGCATATTGGCCAGGAGGAGAAATTTAGACCGATTTTAGGGAAGTTCAGCGCTCACCAGCTTACGAACGAAAATGACCTTGGACTGATTGATTTCGCCGCCTTCAAGAACATGGCCATTCGTAGTACCTACTTCCAGCACAGCTTTCCATACAGATACACCTGGAGATCACCCCAATAGACTGAATCACAAATCGACCACGTTTTGATTGATGGAAGACACTTGTCGAACATTATCAACGTCAGAACCTATCGCGGGGCAAACATCGATTCGGACCACTACCTTGTGACGGTTAAAGTGCGCCAAAGACTTTCTGTTGTGAACAACATTCGGTACCGACGCCCGCCACGGTACAATCTGGAACAACTCAAGCTACCCGAAGTCGCTAGCTGCGTTGCCGGAAGAGGGAGAGCTCACCGAAGCCCCTTTTGAGGACTGCTGGAAATGTGTCAAAGCAGCCATTAACAACGCAGCGGAAGGTGCCATTGGGTTCGTGGAATGAAATCGACGGAACGGTTGGTTCGACGAGGATTGTCAAATGGTTTTGGACGAAAAGAATGCAGCGCGGGCGATTATGCTGCAGCAAGGCACTCATCAAAACGTGGAACAATACAAATAGAAGCGAAGGCAGCAAACCTATCTATTCCGGAATAAAAAGTGCTGCCTTGAAGAGTTTGAGTGCGTAGAGATGGAGCAGCTGTATCGTCAAGAAACGCGTAAGTTCTACAAGAAACAAGAAACGTGGCGGGATAAAAATTGAGGTATTCTGACGGACGAACGTGAGGAGATTGAAAGGTGGAAGCAGCACTACGATGAACACCTAAATAGCTAAGGGAGGAAGGCCAAAGCAACAGGAGAAATGGCTTCATCAGTACGGTGGATGAGGGAGACGTACCAACTCCCACAATAGGTGAAGTTAAGGCTGCTTTCAAACAGCTTAAGAACAACAAATCATCTAGAAAAGATTGTAATGAAGCGGAACTTATTAAAGTGGATCCGGACAGGTTTGCCACTTGTTTGCACCGATTGATAGCCAGGATCTGGGATACAGAACAGCTACCGGAGGAGTAGAAGGAGGGAGGAATATACCCAATATACAAAAAAGGGGGACAAATTAGAATGTGAAAACTATAAAGTGCTTTCCCAGATCATTTTCCGCCGTCTATCGCCACTGGCAAGCAGATTTGTGGGAAGTTATCAAGTTGGTTTTGTGGACGGGCAATCGACGATAGACCAAATTCTTTATGTTGCGGCAGATCCTCCAAAAGTGTCGCGAATATCAAGTCCCTACGCACTACCTATTCATCGATTTCAAAGCGGCCTATGATACCATCGACCGCGAAGAGCTATGGAAGATTATGGACGAGAATGGTTTTCCCGGGAAACTGATTAGACGGATTAAGGCAACGATGCATAGTGTATAGTGCTGTGTGAAGATATCAGGTGCATTATCGGACCCGTTTGAAACACGGAAAGTACTTCAACAAGGCGATGGTCTTTCCTGCCTCCTGTTCAATATTGCGCTAGAAGGTGTTATGAAACGGGCGGGTTTCAACATGCGGGGCACGATCTTCAATAAATCCAGCCTGCTCATCTGCTTTGCTGACGACGTGGACATTGTCAGAAGATCGTTCCAGGTGGTTTCTGAATAGTATACCAGGCTGAAACGTGAAGCAGATCGGGTTGGGTTGAAGGTAAATACGTCGAAGACGAAATATTTGCTGGCTGGAGGAACCGAGCGCGATACAGCTCGCATTGGCAGACGCGTGATGATCGAAGGGTGGTGGCTGAATTTGTCTACCTCGGATCATTGATAACGTCGGATAACAACTGCAGCAGAGAAATTCCAAGATGTATCATTGCCGGAAGTCGTGCTTACTACGGACTCCACAAGACCTTGCGGTCTAGTAAACTTCACTTCCGTACTAAGAGGACTCGAAGAGGACCAGCAAGCGCTAGGAGTTTTTCAACGACGTGTACTTAGGATGATCTTTGGCGGAGTATGTGAGAACGGCGTATAGAGGAGAAGAATGAACCTTGAGCTTGCGCAACTCTACAGTGAACCCAGTATCCAGAAAGTCATGTGAGAATGCCGGACAATAATCCCGCAAAAAATATGTTCATTTCAAATCCGACAGGAATAAGACGAAGAGGAGCGCAACGAGCTAGGTGATTTGACCAAGCAGGAGCAGGATCTTGAAAGTGTGGGCGATCGGAAAACTGGAGGTTAACAGCCATGGAGCGAGTTAGTTAGCGGAACATTGTGGCGCAGGTCATGTCTTGAAGGACGTAGCGTCATCTAAAGTAAAAAACAAATGAAGAATATATCCATAGATTGCTACATAAGTTAAAAATAGTTTTGTTCGTGTACGTGTAGTTCAAAAATTAATACAAGAGTTAACGCCAAGATTTTTTTCTGTTTGCCTTCGGGAATTCTTTAATTAAATCCTCTAAGCATTTGTAAAGCAACTACCGAATAATAAATCTTGCAGCTGATCATCGTCCGCGTGCCAGAGAAGGACTCTTAGGTAAATTGTGCATTATGGCCCTCCGAACATTTAGGGGAAATGGTCCTCCGGAAGTCTAGGGGGTTGGAGTCAGGCCCTACAAGCCAATCGTAAAAATACATCAGCACAGGAACGTCAACGAGAGAATACGGACCAGAATACTCGGCAAAGACCACAGCGATGGAAATGGACTAGTGATTGGAAACTCGTTACGTGGAATAGTAAATCTTTTAACTTCATCGGAAGTACTCGCATACTCTCCGATGCATTGAAGGTGCGTGGTTTTGGAATTGTAGTGCTGCAGGAGGTGTGTTGGACAGGAGCAATCTGCCAGAGCTATCAGAACCTATCGTGGCGTTGAAATATATTGGCTAGGACCACTACCTGTTGATGGCAAAACTGCGTCCAAAACTATTCGTCTTCAACGAGCTGAAATATGCAGGTATAAGGATGTAAATATCTTGGCGGACGGACGCGAGATGATAGAAAGGTCGAAGCAGAATACGATGAGCATCTGAATGGCGCAGAGAACACAGTTATAGAAAGGCCAGGACAGCGAAGGTAATCGCTACTTCAGCACAGCGGACAGTGGAAACTAACTAGCTTCTAGGATGAGGGAAGTCCAGTATCAAGCAGGATATTACAAGGAGAAAATTTGGAACCGTCGCAGATTTGTTTACTCACTTGAAACGTGAAGCAACAAAAGTCAGACTGGTGGTGGTTGCGTCAAAAACAAAGTAGGGTAGGTGTACCAGTTATGGACATAGTGGTTCCCTATTTCGCCATACGTGATTACTTTAATTCCTTCAAATTTTGAAAATTTTTGTGTGTTGTAGAAGTTAGATTTAAGATATATCTTGATGTTAAAACATTCAAAAAGATTTTAAATGTGAAAGTTGACAAAATTTCCCATATGGCCAAATAGGGAACCACTATGGCCATAACTGGTACACTTTCCCTACATGCTGGTAGGTGGAACTGAGCGCGACATGGCCCGTCAAGGAAGCAGTGTCATGATAGACGGGGATACCTTCCAGGTGGTTGACGATTTTGTCTACCTCGGATCCTCACTGACGGCTGACAACAACGTTAGTCGTGAAATACGAAAGCGCATCATCTGTGGAAGTCGTGCAGAAGAAACTACGGTCTAAAAAGTCCAGTTAGATAGTTAGTCATCTACGGGCATGAAACGTGGACTATGTTAGAGGAGGATTTGTAAGTTCTTGGGGCTTTCGAACGCCGGGTGCTAAGGACGACCTTTGGCGGTGTGCAAAGCTGGAAGAATACGCTGGTCAGGACATGTTGCAAAATTGCCGGACAACAACCCTGTAAAGATGGTGTTTGCCTTGAATTCGGTCGAAACAAGAAGGTGTGGCCGCAGCGAGCAAGGTGGATTGACCAGGTACACCAGGACCTGGAGAGCGTGGGTCGAAGTCGAGAGGCGGCCATTAACCGAGCGTATTGACGAAATTTTGTTAGCGAGGTTTTATCAAGTAAATTGATGTAGAACAGTATAAACAAATCATTCTTTTCTCGGTTCTTTTAATTCATTCGTCTTTCTGCCAAATTGACGATTTGATCGAGAAAATTCCCTCCCCCTTAATTTCTGAATCTTGAATCTTGAAGGTGTCCAACTAAATAGTTCTGCAGTCTGACTCTTAAATCCACTGTGGCTGGAACTACATATGTATGAGTCATTATTGGTTTATGACAGAACAGAAGTAGGATAACTTATACGAACTTTTGACAATATATTTAGTGCTTTAAACGTTTCAATGGTCTCACGCGCATATTTCTATAAAAGAAATAGTTCTGCTACGTCTAGTCGTAAAATTTATGCTACCATCTTCGTCAGCAGGGGCACAAACCAAGTCAAACTGAAAATCTGCCATAAATAATAACGAGTCATGTGTGGATCTTTGGCGGGCAAGATTCGCTTTTTTTCAACTTATTTTCAGTGCTGCTGTAGAGCGTCGACTACTTTACGCTTCGTTTTTATTTGGCAAACTCTGGAAGCAATAAATCAAACTTTGTTTATTGACTGAACGAAAACGGGGCACCCTTCGATCTCGAATGTGTGGCTTGTGTGAGAAAATGCACACGAAGTGCGTAAAGTTTTTCACTAGTCATTGGAAATAAAAGTTTCGCGATTTTTGCTGGGTCCTGTGGTTGTTCACATATTTTTGATTTATGGTGGATCGGTCTAAAATGCGAAACAATTCTCGCTGCGGAAATATGGCTCAAGAAAGATTTACATGCGTAAGAGCTTTTTTTTTCTTTTTGGCAATACATTTGAGCAGGACATGGACTGTAGACTTGTTTCCGACCAGCTCCACAGTAATTATTCGAGAGCAAACTTTTACTTTTGTTTCAAATTATTTTATTACCTGCTTCCGTGTAAACTATTGATAATTATAATTTTCTTGATGCATGAAAATAATTTTTCCTAATATGTTTACATAGAATAAAAAAACCCTTAAAAACGTTAGAGAAACTAAAAATTTAACTGGAGTACCATGTACCTTTTAGTTCCGCTCTAAATGCTTATATTTGACAGATACGCGTATTTCAGTGTCAGTTACTCGTATCCACTGAAGAAATCGTCGCATCTACCTTAAATAAAGGTAAGAAACATTTATACCTTCATGACTAACACAAACACTCTCCAAAAGTTGTAAATCAAAACGCATGAATCCCTTAGCTTAAAGTCGGATGACTTCCAACAACATCATCAGTCCTAGTAACTTTGTCCTAAATAAATCCCTGGAGACGTTGTTCGCCAAATCGAATATTCACCCAAATTAGATTTAATTGCCCCAACAATCATCAGCGACGACCTTCCTTCCGCAACCGCCGTCATCGTCGTGTCGTCGTTGACGATTGCACGAGATTGCAGGCTGCCGAGTTCGCAATCAACTAATGAACTGACTCCCTCCGAGCCGTGATTTGCTGCGACGTTGCACACAGGAATTAGTTGGTTCAATAATGGCCAAAATTGTATTCTGCCTTCAATTATCTGCTTATACCCTAACTTTGACTAAAAAACGTCTTTAGCTTGACTAAGAATAATTCTGAGCCATTGCATGCTCCAATTGCATCCACCTATCAGTACGTAATTGTATCGAAAAACATATCGTTATGAACAATCAGTTTTGAGTTCATTTTTGTTGGCAATTCTTAAAAAAAATGATTTTGTATTGTTTTTGATTTTTTTTTTGTATTATTCTTTTTTATTCTCCGAGGTTTGGTATAATTTTGGCTTATGTTCTGAACTCTTAAGGTTTACAGTGACTATACATGCAAATTGAACTATGAAGTACGCCCCGTGATAAGTCTGAAGATTTGTCTTTTATCTGGCCTTCTGACTACACTGTCAACTTGTTATTTGATCATTTGGTTTCATTTCATGACGATTTTTTCCATGTTTTTCAATTCACTTGATGGTTTACAAGCTCAAAAAGCATCAAAATTCAATTATTGAAGATAAGAGCCGGGGACGGACCTGGTGTAGTGGTTAGAACACACGCCTCTCACGCCGAGGATCTGGGATCGAATCCCATCCCCGAAATAGTCACAAAAAATTTCAGTGACGACTTCCTTCGGAAGGGAAGTAAAGCCGTTGGCCCCGAGATGAACTAGCCCAGGGCTAAAAATCTCGTTAATAAAGATAAAAAAAAGATAAGAGCCTAGTAGCATACGAGTCTTCATTATTTTAAAAACAACTGAATTTGTATTAAGCTGGAACGAATGTTCTTACAAAAAGGCTACATTGATCAAATACAACCTGATTGAAATATAAACTGGACTCTCATGAAATCCTGGACGTTAATTTTAAACAATTTATGAGGGAACTTCCTAGAATTCAGGAAAGAAATTAAAAAAAAACATTGGAACAGAATTTCGGACATGATATTCACGACAAACTTAGAAGGATTTTTATATAATTCAAGCCAAGAATACCACTGAAGCCGAAATAGGTAATTTTTCAACAGAATGTTTTTTTGAACTCTACATTCTCCAAACTAAAGAGCAGAATTTTAAAATAAATCTTGAGTGAGATTTGACCAAAACCTTCTGTCTCAAAAAGGAAAAATACTGAGAACCTTTCCTTCGATTTTACCGAAATAATGAAATTTGTGAGTGAACTGACAAAATTTTAAAACTACTAATTGAATACTTGTTTTTAATTATGAATCGTGGTTTTACGGCCGGTTACGGAACATGAGTCCGTTGCTCGATAAATACTTGTTTTTAATTATGAATCGTGGTTTTACGGCTAACCAGCCTAGTGGAAGTTTAACAACTTTCGTTTGAGAACGTCGCGACCCATTGGGAGCCCACACAATAGAAACCTCAGCCAGCGCAGTTGCTGGTTAGTGTAGTGTGCTATTTCCATACTTAGAAAATAATGCGCTCTCGGGCTTGGCATTGGATTTTGTATATATAAAGCGTTGTGTTTGGATGGGCATCTAATTCTTCCGAAAGAGGTGCACTTTGCGAAAAAGGACCACGTGATTATTGAGCTGAAATCGAATTCAGGTTAACTTCTGCGTTCATGAGTCCTCTCATGGCGTAGGGGTAACGCGCCCTAACTAGAGATCAGGGAGTCGTGAGTTCGATTTTCACTGAGAAGACGTGTAACTTTTTCGCAAAACTTCACATCAATTTGTCCATTTAATTCAATTGCGAAATATATGTAATGTTAAGCTTTCGGTAGTTACTAATAGGGTCCTTAAGCCCTGTCCCAATTTTAATGCCAAACGCTTAAGTTTCGGCCAAAAACACATGTTTACTCAATTTTCTAATGTTTTCCGTTGGTTTAAGCCCGAAAAACATATTTTTAGATTTTTAGATTTTTTTTAAATTAAAGTTTAAACATGATACAGCCATTATTTGAGCGGTAAAAATTGCTAAAGTAGTTACAGTAACATGCTTTTTCGTGTTATTAAATAAAAACAAGTGTTAAAGTTCAATTAGTAGTTTTAAACATACTCTAATAATCCCTCTCCTAAATTTAATAAAAGAGTGTAGTGACAAAATTTTACCTGCCACACAATATTGCTTAGCTGGCTCTACTATGTTTGGCATAATGGTTATTAGGCATAACGTTTGGAATAAATTTGGAAAAATTAAGGTTCAAAAGCATTAGTGATATGATGTGAAAAATTTGAGAATCTAGTAGAACAGATTGCACTTGTAAGAAGGTTTCCCTTATTGAAATATTACAATATTGATAATTAGAGTGTCCATTTCCCGGACATTTTGCTTGTCTCGGGATTTGATTGCCCCTAGAAATTCCGGAATTTCTAATATTTTAATAAAACATGTATTTTCGTTGGAATGGATGTGAAATTTCAATTTTACAACGTTTCTACAATAAAATTTAAAGAGAAGATTTTTTTCCCAGACGAATGGTCGAAATGAAAAACATATTTATAACAAATTTGGGCTTCGAGGCCGTGCGGTTAGCGGCGTCAGTTGTTGAAGCGTATTGTGAATGCCACGAGGCGTGAGTTTGATTTCTGCTCCAGTTGGTGGACACTTTTTGTCAAACGGAAAATTCATCACGTGTTGTCCGTTGCCTAATATTAGTGATCGCTCAATCTGTGCAGCTTTTGGCTGAAGACGGTGTAAATTGTCTTCTAATAAAGTTGCCTAACAAAATATAAGCTTACCTTGACCAAGTATGGGAGTCTTGAGGGAAGTTTACAAATTTCTCTTGTTCTCTTCGTCTTGCCATCAAGTAGGCTATTAAAAAAATGGCACGCTTTATCCCATACATAATGACAGATAAATTTTCTTCCTCACTATTCCGAAGACTTTCCGATGCCCTAAACGATGGTAATACAGTTGACTCTCCACATCTGGATATCGAAGGGATCATCGAGATAGGGAGAGAGACAAAGAACATATTTTTAATGAATACTAGTTTCAAAACCGTCCAGTTATTAGGAAAACAGGACAAATAATAAACAAGCAGACGTCATTTTCTGCTCCCAAACCGTTTTAAATCATGAAAATTTGGTCTAGTAATCTTTGATAAGGGACATATCGACATACGGAGAGAAAGTCTGGAACAAAAAACCAACAAGAGCACATCAAGATAAGGAGGATATCGGGATATGGAGAGGAAAATTATATACAGAATGATGGGACCAAAGAAATCATCGACGCAGGGAGAGATATCGAGATATAAAACAACGAGATGTGGAGAGTCGACTGTAGTGAAAAAATTGTGTGAATCAGTTGACCCGCTCAGCATTGCATTGTTATTTATATAGATATAATATAAAAAGATAGATGAAAGTATGGTAAACATTCAAGTCATAATATTAAGACAATGCGATACAGAAAATTTAAAAATTCATCATTATCATCTTTTAAGTACAATAAAAACTTTTTTAAATCATGGAAGGCACTGTAGTGGATCATACCAAAAGTTAATTATTGAAAGTTAGGAATATAGGTGTATTTGAAGATTGGCTTTCCCAATCAAGGGTTATGAAAACGGCAAATTTTGTAAAGGAACACAATAAAAGGCCTTTGCGACTAGCCATATAATTTTTTATAGTCATTGTAAAATTTAGTCTTTTCATGAAAATAATTTCCCATTTATTTTCTTTACTTTATGAAGCTTTTCTCTTGTACGAAACTAAGCTTGAGTCGAAGAAAAATGTGATATTTCGCATTAAAATTTACTGGTTTCCATCAAATATTACATTCATCTCGGGTTGTCCTGGTCAAAATCCCAGGACTTTTTGTCCCGGGATGGAAATTCTAATTGATAATGTATAAAAAGTTGGAAATATATCAAGTGAAAGAGTAGCTCATGATCATAAGAAAAGAATATGAATATTGAGAAAGATGTTCAGAGTTGTCAATGATTTTCCCTTCTTTGACTATTATGCCAAACAGTGTTATGTCAAGTAGCATCAGGAATAGTAAAATAGTATAATATTTAAAGTGGAAACAACCAAGTATTTGTAGATAAGAGTGTCCCAAAATTTTACTTTGTTAGAAAATTTGGAGGCTCAAATTCCAAAAAGTAGCTAAAGATATAACAATCAAAATTTTGTATTGGGGGAACTCTAAGAAATGATGTTTAGAGGCTGCCTCGACGAGATCTTTGAAAAAAGTCCAATTTTAGATTTCGATTTTCAATCAAACTTTTGTATGAGGGGAACTCTGAAAATTTACGTTTAGATATTGCCCTGTTGAGATTTTCTAAAAGAAGTCTGATTTCCTTGAGAAATGTCAAACAAATATTTCTAGTTCTGCAATATTTCATAAAACCCATCGTTTTTATATTTTTAGCAGATCGATTGAAGAATCTTGGAAAAATCGTAACTTTATGTTTTGCATCATGATTTTTTCAACACATTTTTATATCACATCGTCAAAAGTGGGTTTCAAACTTAACGCTTGTATTATTCCTTATTTACGGAAAGATAGGAAAATGTATAAGAAAAAAAATACCGGCGACATCATGCCCCCTAATTTTAAATTATAATTTGATGGACGGATTTTAGCTATTTAGTTTAATATAAGAATTGATTATTAACAAACTAAAACAGATGTTCATGTCAAACAGCCATCATATGAAATATATTATGCGAAACGTTCTCATGTAAAATATGTTAATTCAAAAAAGCATCACCAATTGTTTCGAATACTTTGTAAATAATTGTACAGTTACTGTACAGGCTCAAGCAATAATTGTTTAATACTGAAATTTGAAAAATTAAATGTAATAAATGCGGTTTTCTTGCGAAGTTAACCAAAAATTTAAATTGTTTTAATTGACAAGAAAAACTAAAAACCGTCTACCAAATAATAAATCCATCCTTAACAACAATTATATGTGAAATATGGGGTCACTCCCTTTTTTTCGGTTTTGTTGGAAATTGGATCACATTTGTATGGTATTCTGCAAAAAACCCGAAAAAATCGCAAGTCTCCCCGCGGTAAATCTCGAATAACTCCAAAACGTATAAAATTAGGGGTGTGATGTTTTCGTCAGAGTTTTTCCTCACAAAATTTTTCATCTTCTAGTACTTACTTGATACTTGATGGGCTACAATTCGCTACGATGAATCTGCGCCGAATGGATGAGTCTTATCCACTGGACTCGGTACTGGGTCAATCGCTTCCAGTCACTCTGTACGTTAAGTGCCCTAAACTGCAAAAAGCCATCGTGTGCGTGGCCTACCACGAAGTCAGCGGCCTCGTCCTGGTTCTATTTTGAATATTATTTTGATTTTCGTTCTCCTGACATAAAGGCAGCGTGACCAGCCCAACGTAGCCTGCCGTGTTTTATGCGCTTGGCAATATATACCTATGGGTATACTCGCGATTCATGCGACGCCGTCAGCTGCCGTTCTCTAATTTACCGCCGAGTATTGTTCGCAGCACTTTACGACAAACGGAAGGATCAGTGTCTTGAATAACGCGAGTTTAGTTTTCGTTTGCAGGCTACGGAACTTCGGCTGGTTACGGAGCCCGTAGAAAGCCCGACTCGTAGCTGCAATACGTCTTTTCACCTTGCGCGTAACATCATTATCGCTTGTCACTAATGTTCCAAGATACACAAATTCTTCCACCACTTCAAATTTGTCATCATCTAGCACCATTTCAATACCACTAACACGTCCGGACCCACGTTGACCACCAGCGATCATGTACTTCGTTTTTGCGGTATTGATCGTGAGTCCGATCCTTGCTGTCTCCCTCTTGAAAAACACGAACGCCTTTGTCGGGCAGTAACAATCCTGATGATGTCGATATCGGCCACATAGCCAAGGAGCATATGAGAACGTGTGATAATGGTACAGCTTTTCTGACCACCGGCTTTCCTGATTGCATCTTCGAGCACTATGTTAAACAGCAATTTAGAAAGAGCGTCACCCTGTTTCAATCCACCTATGGTTACGAGCAATGACGAAATCTCGTCCAAAACTCGCACACATGATTTAGATCCATGAAGCGTTGCACGAATCAATCTAATCAGCTTCGCCGGAAAGCCATGTTCGGACATAATTTGCTATAATTCGTTTCGTTTTACTGAACCATACGCTGCTTTGAAATTTATAAGCAGATGATGAATCTGCAAGTTGTACTTCCGGAATTTATCTAGGATTTGAAGCAGGATATACACTTGGTCAGTTGTTGATCCACCCTGTCAAAAACCAGATTGGTATTCGCCGACAAAGGTCTCAATCTGTTTCCAGATTTCAGACATGATTTTGTACGCCGAATTGAGGAGTATTATCCCTCGGTTATTGGCGTACTCCAGACGATGCCCTTTCATGTACAAAGGGCAAATAAGACCATCTAACTAACTAGTAGGCATTTTTCTTCATCCCGTATCTTCGAAACAATACGATGACGGAGTTCATGCAGCTGCTCAGATCGGCCGACAGCTCATCCTTCACAGCAACCTTGTTGTTCTTCAGCCCGTTGATAGCGTTTTTTACCTCATCTAACGTAGGAGGTTCCACAACCTGTTCATCGTTTTTGATTTGGATTCTGCTACCAGACTCGAAGTACTCTTTTTACCTGGCGGCCGCCATTGTTTTATGCGTCAGCATGCTTCCTTCGCGGTCGTTGCACATGGCGGGAGACGGCATTGTTTTTCTCCGCACACCATTAACAGATTTGTAGAACCGTTGCATATCGTTCTGTTCCATAGCTTCTTGCGCCTGAGCACTGCCTTACTGCCTCTCTAAGCTCCTTTTTCTATCTGCGATGGATCCGTTTTTCGGCTGCCCTTGTTTATTTGTAACGTTCTCTGCTCTGACGGGTACCAGTCATTAACATCCGCCTTCTAGCCACGATATTCTCGTCCGTCATTTTCTGGCACTCCTCGTCGAACCAACCGTTCCTTGGTCTTCACTGAGCAGTACCAACCACTTCTCGCGCTGACTCTGACTCCCACAAATCGCCGAAGTTGATGTTCTCGTTGATTTCACAAATCCGCTCGTTGAGCTTTTGATGGAAGTCCGCTGCTACACCATCTGCTAACAGGCGTTATATATTGAAACGCAACGATTGCCGATTTCTAGAACTCGAAACGGTTGATAACCGCGCTCGAATTTTGCTTACAACTAGATAGTGGTCTGAGTCGATATTAGGACCCCTGAAAGTTTTAACATCGATGGCATCGGAAAATGTCAGCCGCCTACCAGAACATGGTCGAATAATAAATTCGGTATGCTTACCTTACCGGGGTCGCGCTACGTACATCACGTTGATGGGGCTACCATGTTAGGTGTAGCAACCCTTAGCTGGCGGTCTTTGCCATCATTTGACCTGGGTGAGGTAGGAACTTGTAAGGATCAGTGCTCTGTTGGTCGCTCCTTCCTGATTGTCGACTCACCGTTCTGCAGTCCATTCATTTTTTAATATGAAACAAAATTCTAGGGTCAAATTTCATACCCGCTTTTGATGACATAATAAAGAAATGTACTAAAAAGTCATAGATTTTGAACATTCAAAAAAAAAAACCATTGTGGAAAATTTTAGAGCAAAACATACAGTGAATGATTGTTCTTAGATAGCTTGGACCCTAATGAATCTGCAATAAGAACATAAAAACTATGGGAAATCTGGCCTTTTCGAAATTTCAACGGAACATCATATGAATGTCATTGCTCAGAGTTCCTCTCATACAAAAGTTTGATTGTTACATGTGAGTTCTGTTTGATCTTTCGACCTTGACGCTTGCTTCTGCGGGAGCGGATGACGAGGGCAGGATCAAACATATCGCGCGTCGGTCGAGTAAAGTGAAAAATTTCCGCGATCGGTTAGTTCTGTTTGATCTTTCGACCTTGACGCTTTCTTCTGCGGGAGCGGATGACGAGGGCAGGATCAAACATGTCGCGCATCGGTTGAGTAAAGTGAAAAAGTTCCGCGATCGGTTAGTTCTGTTTGATCTTCCGACCTTGACGCTTGCTTCTGCGGGAGCGGGTGACGAGGGCAGGATCAAACATGTCGCGCGTCGGTCGAGTAAAGTGAAAAAGTGCCGCGATCGGTTAGTTCTGTTTGATCTTCCGACCTTAACGCTTGCTTCTGCGGGAGCGAGTGACGAGGGCAGGATCAAACATGTCGCGCGTCGGTCGAGTGAAGTGAAAAATTTCCGCGATCGGTTAGTTCTGTTTGATCTTCGACCTTGACGATTGCTCCTTGGCAGTGCGTCAAGAAAGCCCAAGCAGTCGTCAGTAGTTTCCCCTCTCGGGTCGTGCGCCTATTTTCTCTGAGTGCTTTTATATAGCCGAGCAAACGAGTTAAGCTGAATGTGGATTGTTGCTGCTCAGTCAAGGATGACGGATCAATTGGTGAGCTCGTTTCATGCTACTATTTCTAATCTATAAAATATGTATGACTGCACATTTAATCGATACAACGGCAGGACGTAAATATGATTTTTCAACAAACTATGAATGGTTCGTCACTGTGAGTGTCGACATAAACTCTAATTCATGAATTATTTATGTTTCACATTTTTTTGTTTTCAAAACACCCCTTTCTTTTTATCTTTATTTTTGTAATTATTAAAAAACTTTGAATGGTTCGACACTACAAGTGTAGACTTGCGAAAGGTTCACTTTATTCAACAAACTTTGGATGGTTCGCCACTGTAAGTGTCGGCATAAGAATAAGAGTGTTCTATGATGTTCCAGCCAATCGAGTTTTTGTTTATTTTCAAATAAGTAAAATATAATAACACATGCTTTCGTCCTGACAGCTGTAGGAATGTTACATTTAGATATTTGTTCAACAAACTTTGAATGGTTCGTCACCTCAAGTGTCGGCATAATTTTCCTTTACATAGAAATTGTTCATATCAAATGAAAATATTATATTTTCATAAAAGCATATTTATATTTGACAAAAAACTATTTATCATGGTCTAATGACTTATCAAAGTGAATCCTTTGACCCAACGATCCTCCCCATTAACAAACATCCATCCCAGTAACCTTTGTGGAGATGCAGAGGCAAACACGGTCTCCAAATAGCAAAGGTTACACACTAACATTCCTTCCCCCAATCCCACCTGACTGCAAGGACGTGGCCGGCGCCGTTATTGACCATGTATAAATAGAGGCACTGAATTATGCACACTGAAGAAGATTATGGCCGATCCCAGCCGAACTTCTAGTTGATTCTTTGTGCATTTTCACTGACTTCGGTCAATCACGGAATAGCAACCATTGATATGTGTAGTCAGTCTAAGCTAAGCTAAGCTAAGCTACAAAAGTTTGATTGTTACATCCTATTTGGAGGTTGAGCCAGCATGTGTTTTTTTTCTTTTTTTAACAAAATGAGATTGTGGGACACCCTTGTGTAGATATAAAATTCACTGTAATCCAAGCGGATCCAGCAACACTACCATCTCGTGTTTGGTTTGAGTAGGTTTTTTGTCTGTCTAACGACTAATTTGAACGAAATTATTGAAATCAAAACAATTGTTAAAAGATCTGGTAGCACTTTTGTGATCTTCAAATGTTTATTGTTTTATTCTGGTTTTTAACCAGCTTAGAATAACTTTACTTTACCTACCTTACCTTTATCTTGATGGCTACAGAGTAGCGTCACGCCATTGCCGGGCGTATTGTAGAGCTCCATCTTCGTCGATCTTGGGCGAAACTTCTCCAGTTGCCCCGAACGTTTAGGGTCGCTACCCGAGCAAAGCCCAACATCAAAATGAAAGCAAGTTGAAAACATATATTGTTTTCAGCATCAAGTTGATATCATAATTTGATATCAATTTATCAATGAAATATTCGGTATCATATTTTGTTTTCGTTTTGCTATCATTTTAAATTTTTGTTTATATTTTTTTTTATTTAATTATAAGTTTATTCGTGCTACATGTTTAAATACTATGAGAATATAAAAATAAAGCATTTATCTAGTCGCAGCCACATTCAATATCAATCAAAAATATGTATATCTCAATGAGTTCTCAATTTGCTCTCAATGATAGCAGAAACTGTTTTCAATTTGCTTTCACTGACAGCAAAAAAGGTTTTCAATTTGATATCATGGGAACATTTTTCTGCTCTCAGTTTTGATATTTTAACCGTTAAAACGACCAAAATGACAACAAACTGAGTTATCAAAATCCACGACATCACAACATCAAAATTAGTTTTCAATATGATCTCAAGCTTTGCTCGGGTAGGTCCTCTTCCACTGCGTACAGCCAGTATATTCGTGGTCTTCCCCGAAGCCGCCGATCTCTACCTGGTTCCATGCTGAATATTATTTTTGCAATTCTTTCTTCCGACATTCGCACTAAGTGACCAGCCCACTGAAGTCTGCCGTATTTTACACGCTTGATAATATTCGCATCTTTGTACATCTGATACAACTCGTGATTCATGCGTCTGCGCCACACCCCATTTTAGAATTTCCCACCGAGTTTTGTCCGCAGCACTTTACGCTCAAAAACACCGAGAGCTTTCCGGTCTGACTCATTCAACGTCCACGCTTTGTGCCCGTAGAGAGCCACCGGAAGAATCAATGTTTTATACAGGGCGAATTTTGTTTCCGTTTGCAAGCTGCGAAACCTAAGCTGGTTACGTAGTCCACAAAAGGCCCTATTTGCAGCCGCAACACGTCTTTTCACTTCGCGGAAAACGTCGTTGTCACATGTCACAAGTGTTCCAAGGTAAACAAATTCTTCAACAACTTCAAACACATCCCCATCAAACACTACCACAGCACCTACACCACCATGCCTGACTTTATCTCTACCTGCAACCATGTACTTCGTTTTGGTAGAATTAATGGTCAGGCCTATCCCCGATGTCTCCCTCTTCAGCGGCATGAAGGCCTCTTCCACTGACCTGCGATCGATTCCAATTAGATCTATATCGTCCGCAAAGCCAAGGAGCATGTGCGACCTTGTGATAATAGTGCCATTTCTCTGCACGCCAGATCTCCTAATAGCGCCCTCGAGTGCAATGTTGAACAGTAAATTCGAAAGTGCGTCTCCCTGCTTCAATCCGTCTAACGTCACGAACGAGGTTGACACCTCGTCTGCGATCCGAACACTTGATTTCGAACCATCCAGCGTAGCACGTATCAGCCTAATTAGTTTCGCCGGAAAACCATTTTCAGACATTATCTGCCAAAGCTCATTTCTTTTCACTGAGTCGTATGCCGCCTTAAAATCAATAAACAGATGGTGAGTCTGCAAGTTATACTCCCGGCATTTGTCTAGGATCATTCGCAAGCTAAACACCTGGCCCGTTGTCGAACGACCCTCACGAAAACCAGCTTGGTATTCGCCGACGAAGGACTCCTCGAGCGGTCTCAGTCTATTAAACAGGATGCGCGACAGAATTTTGTACACCGAATTCAGCAGGGTAATTCCTCTGTAATTGGCACACTCCAGTCTGTGCCCTTTCTTGTAGATAGGGCGGATGAGGCCATCCAACCACCCGGTGGGCAATTCTTCGTCCTCCCATACCTTCAGAAGTACTCGGTGGATCGACTGGTAAAGCTGTTCGCTTCCGTGCTTGAGAAGCTCGACCGGGATCTCGTCCTTCCCAGCAGCCTTACAGTTCTTCAGCTCGCTGATAGCCTTTTTAACCTCTCCTATGGTCGGTGGGTCCACAGCTTGATCGTCATCATCTATGTTCATCCTGTTCCTCGCTACATTTCCATTCTCACCGTTCAACAATTGCTGAAAGTGCTCCTTCCACCTGGCAGCCACCGCCGTTTTATTTGAAAAATATTATTTTCTAGACTTCTCAAACGATGTTAGAATTTGAAGAATGTTAGTAAAATAATGGGTTTTTGTCTAATTTACAATCACGGGCGGTCAAGTTAATAAACGTTTAATGGGATTTGAATTGGTGATGGTCAATAACATGTTTGTACTTGTTTTGTGGATACTTTTTAAGAAACGATCTAGGGTAGGTGTACCAGTTATGGCCATAGTGGTTCCCTATTTCGCCATACGTGATATCTTGAATGCCTTCACATTTTGAAAAATCTTTTGTGTTTTAGCAGTAAAACAAAGGATAAATCTTGATGTTAAAACATTCAAAAAGATTAAAAATGTAAAAGTTATCCAAATTTTCCATATGGCCAAATAGGGAACCACTATCGCGATAACTGGTACACTTTCCCTATATGCAATAGAAAAATATAGAAACATCATTGAAACCCCACTTTTTGCAGTCTCATCACATATTTTCAATGTTTTTCTGTCACCTTCTGGAAGTAATTACAACATGTTAATTATGTTCAATAAATAAAGCCAAATCAAAAACGCTTAATTTTTAAATTTGAAATAATGGCCACGAATTCGTTCTAGTTCCTCCTTTGTGACGTCGGCTGGCTGGCAGATAGTAGGAGACCCCAGGCCGCACACCCGGTAGGCAAAAGGGGGAATATGTCTCGTCGATGCAGTGCACAGTAGTGGCAGTAGCGTTAGACCAAGCCCCGGGATCGAGAATCGGGAAGTTGTGAGCGAGCGAAATTAAATACCGCCACGGACGCGGAGTTTATTTGATTCTCGAACCCGCGCCGAAACAAGGGGGCGTTACACGTCAATCAAGCGTGCATTGTGTAGTTGTTTCGTTGTATGACGTCCTGGGCCCGGAACATGACGGGTTCATAGGTTGTAATCAAACCGGCTTCGGTCTCTCCTCCGCGTAGTTAGATGTTGATGGGAAGGGCAGGACGACGGTTCTCCGGAATAATAATAGTGTTCGCGAGATGTTGTTACTGCACTGCAGCAGCCAGCCTAAGCGGAAAACCTCATCTACGACCCCCGAATTCGATCGCTGCTACTGACATGCCTTCCGTGGATTTTAATTATTTTGATTTTTCGAACTCTATGGGCCGGGACGGTGTGGTCGGGCTGCCCTCCGCAAAAGCGGTTTTTGCTATTTTCCCAAAGCATGACAAAAGTCACGCAGGGAGTGTAGCTTATCTCGAAATCGATGACTAGCTGAAATGCGTAATCCTAACTTGTTGCTCAATACCGTACCAAAACAGAAATTAACTTCAAATTTATGAATGAATTCCATTGATACCGACCATCAATTGATCAGTCCAGAAAGCAGCCTCCTAAGCGGGAAATATTTCATTCAACAGACAATAGTTTCTCCTACAATTTCAAACAACTTCGAAGAATGGAACAAAAACCGGCAGTCTTTCATTCTCCGCTTTCGAAATTTATCGATTTCAGCATCGCAGGGGGTTCGGTTCGGATGACACTTGAAGAAGCTGCCTGAATGAAGGATCATATGATTCCTTGCGTACTTTTCAAATTTTTTTTTCGTCTCTAAATTCGACTACCTTTGCGATGCGGTCCTGCGATGAAAGAACAGCCGATTCGGCAAGGAAATCGATAAGGTGATCTACTTTCTTTATGTTCAGTACCACAACTGAGGGCTATGAGTGATTCCTGGAAGAAAAAAGTGCGACCTGAAATTGCTGGAAGGTTTGAACGATGTGCACCTAAATGTGTTCTTACCTTTCGATGGGAATAGTGAGGCCTTAGTTCGATATGAGACCAAATTTATCACATGCACACATAAAATCAGTACCGTAATCCGGGGGCAAATTGATCACTGGGTGAATTTGATCAGGTCGGTACCAAATAGCATTTCCTTTCAAGGATGTCTTATGCTTCGTTGGCATCACATACATTCCTTGTTTTCTAGTTTATAGATGTCTTACGATGATTTTAAACTATTTCATTTTTATTAAGGTCAGTTTTGCATTGAAATATTCACAGTTTCCGGAGGTGTAAGCAAAACTTTTGAAAATGTCGGCGCTAAAAAATCCGCATGTGCTAAGCCTGCATGCAAACTTTGAGTGATAAAAATGTTGTGTAAGCTTGAGTGTGAACTACTGAACTCATTTTCGAAAGAGCACAGCATTACAAGAATAGTTTTTTTGCTCATACTTATTACTCGGCAAGCCTCCGTATGATAAATTTACGACTCGTGCTGTAAAAAACATCAATCTGCAACTTGATCCGTAAACTACTATTTCAGAGGTTCGTTTGCTAACACTTCTTTAAGTGTAGTTAACAGTTTCTCATTCAAAATTAAATTAAATTTGTAGACAGCATATGCATCTGATTGACTTTTTGTGTTTTATGCTTATAAATATGTCAACTTATGCCAGATTTTCAAAACATAGTTGGATGACATTTAGTTATTCTCATTTATATGAAAATTTAATAGGTTAAAAGAATACAGATTCAATGAGACATTTTTTTATATTGTTCCAACCTCATATACAGTCACCCCACAGTTATGGATCAACTAAGGGTCATTTTTCAGAATAAAATATGATTAAAAAACTTGGTGAAGCTGTACAAAACAAAAATACCTCCCTAGCACAGCAGAATATAGTTGTTTTTGAGAATACACCTCAAAATACCCGATTATTTACGAAAAAGTGTTGATTTCGATAGAAATTGCAAACAATGTCCACCCCACAGATGTGGATCAGTGGGAGAGAAGGCTCCTTATTATGGATCAAATCGACTCATATTATGGATCAAAGCACTATAACAGCAATTTATCTGCGAGGTAAATGAATGGTGTGCTATTGAAAGCATAAGTTTTGGCGTTATTTTCGGAATCGTCTTATCTTTGATTCATAACTGTGGTATGGGTTTCAATGCCCCACAGTTATGAATCAACGCATCTGGGAATACGGTTGACATTTTTTTTCCTACGGACGGAAAAAACATGCTTAAGCATAGTACAATTGATTGCGATGCTGTACAGATTCATGATGCACGTGGGTAAAATGAGTTCTGCGTAATTGCAACTCTATTTGATGAGATATTTCCGTTTTAATCTAACTCTGATCCATATCTGTGTGCTATACATAACTGTGGGGTGACTGTATGAAACAGCAACATTTTCCTAGAATTGAAGCTGAACATGGGAAGACATATTTTGAAGATAAGTCCAGCAATCGAACCTTTTATTAATATCCTTCCAAACTTTTTTTTTACAAAACATATTTTGAAACAATATGTTTTTCTTGATACGGTATTTATATTATCGACCAAAATTGCAGGTCCTTTATCGATATAATGTACAGTCACCCCACGCAGTTGAATCCCCACAATTTATGAATCAGCTGATTTTAAGAGACAAAATTATAATGAAATTTATTACAAAACATTACAGAAACATTATTGCTGACAAGCCACACATTGTGTCTAACCATTTCAATACTTTCAATCGCGGTAAAAAGTCTCTTGATTTCGGTATAAACCAAATAAATCAATGAATTATGTTTGTTGTCAATGAAGATGTATTTTTAGTCAATTTCGTAAGAAGCACGCCTGTAGTCTGCTATTTAGAAGCGACGTTTTAAAAGGTTAATACACAGATATTTGTAGGAGAATGAGTTACATTCAGCTTTTACAGATCAAATAAACATGGTAATACGATAAAAATTTGAAATATGAGAGATTTGTCTGAGATTTTCGCGTGAAATACTTGATTTATAAAATGTGGGGAATAAACACGCCTGTCACAATTTTTGAATCAGCGTTCAAACTGCTAGAACTTGATGTTATACCCATTTATAATCAATTTTCAAACTCAGATTTTGTAATGGGGGTTCGAAAAGTGCATGACATGGCTTTGGGGCCGTTCATAAATCACGAATATCAGACAAAGTAGTACAATTCTGTAACGGTGAATAAATTGTTGTAATCAAGTCTGGAAGGAACAAGAATTACTGGAAAGGATTACTGAAAAATTTATGGCGTACTTGACATGCACCTCCTTTTTCTTACTTTTTTTGGCGTTACGTCTCAACTGGAAAATAGCCTGCTTCTCAAATGATTATCAACTAAGTTTTTCCACAGTTACTAACTGACAGCATTCTTTTCTGATTGACCATTGATCAAAAATTGTATTTTTTTTTCCAACTCGAAAACATCCTAGACCGGCGGAATTTAAACGCACAGCCCTCAGTATCTTCTTATTTGCATTAATGCCCCCACTGGAATAGAGCCGGCTACTCAGAGTAGTGTTCTAAGAGCACTTCCACGATTATTAACTACTCTCAAGTCAAGGAAATTTCCATTACGAAAATATCCTGGATCGACCGGGAATCGAATCCAGACACCTTCAGCATGGCTTTGCTTCGTAGCCACGGATACTAACTCGGCTAAGGAAGGTCCCTCAGCATGGTCATGATGAATTGCTACGGTTATTGGGCTCTTCCAGGTGCTTCCTGATCTTGTTTGCTTCTGCAGAAGGACCATAACTATCCAGTTAAAAAAGCGCCGGTTTGCATCCTGATTCGTTTTGATATCAGGTGTATGTCATAACCTTTTGCGATCGCATTTGTTGCACGTAAGGTGATTAAGGGCATAATGAATACACGGGGCGAAATTGACACCCCCTTATTCTCCAAGAATATGCATAATTTATCAAATTTTCATGCAATTTGTGAAATTTGTTGTGTTTATGAACTATTTGACGGCATAGAACATTATGTTCTGCTTCATTTGTCTTCCCCAATTTGATTTTTTCAGCTTTAATTTGGTTTCTAAGCAAGGCGATGGAACAATCTAATTTTTGAGAAAAGTAACTAACCTAGAAAATTTTTATTGCAAGTGGTTGGAGTTCTTCTGCATATCATAGCGTTTGCCACTAGTATATAATATATTTTTCTCTAAACTCCACGAAAGTGTTCATTTTGCCCCGATGGCTTTTTACCAGCCTTGTTTTTGACACACATTTTCTGACATTTGATGTGATTTTTTTTCACCATGAATGAATGCAACACATCGTACTAGTTACGAACTTGGTAACCAGCTGAAGGTAACTGAATAATATTGCAATTTTATGGTCTTAAATTATGCATTTATTAAATGTGTCCATTCTGCCCCTAATCGCCCTACGCTTATATGGATTAACTTCCAGGCTACATTGTTGGCTCACGGATAAATAAACAGACTTATGCAGTATACTAGTCTGCATATAAGGACTGTTCATTTTATAAAGTGGACACCTTGTTTATGCTATATCTTTTTTATTTATTGATGAAATCGTAAACGGTTTTCTGTGTATCGTTCAACTATTATTCTACAATGTTATGAAAATACAGAAACTTACAAAATGCTTTCGGTTGAAGAACTAAATAGTTTTTGCAAAAACTCCTTAGAAAAACTGTTCGTCAAGTTTAAGCATTATTTTTCGCATGAAAAAAATCCTAAATTTAATGAACAAGTTGTATGTTGGTATCCTTTACTATTCAACTTAAGGTAGAGCTTTTAAAAACATCAATAATATTCCATCAGTTCCTGACGCTGAGTCACTTTAGTGATCTATTCCTTGTGGTCAAATTTGCTGATAAACCATCTTTTTACTACCAGCAAAAAAGTAAAGTAATAAGCGTGTTCAAAACTGGTTTAGATTACTAAAGAAACTATATATGTATAAAAAAAAGCAAAATCTTGAGTTTTAACCGCATTCTTGGGTACCAAATTTACTCTTTATGGTCGTTTTATTGAAAAATCCCATACTCTTAAAAATTATATACGCATGTTTATCGATCTAGAGCAAAGCGTTTTTCTCAAAATATTTTGATAGTTAGTCTCAGAATAACACACTCTGAAAATAATACATGCAAAATAAATTTGATTTAATTCAAGCAGTGTTCCCAATCTTGATGATTGTCATTGTGCTTTGAGTGGTCTTCTGAAAATAAATTATTTGTTTTTCTATTGTGCTTAAAATATGACGTGGGGACTAAATCAGCAACTCTATGAAGGCGTAAGTTATTTTTATTATAAATACTATATTATTACTTCCGTCTGGACGTACTTTAAACCTTAAAATTCTACTCATATCAGTTCCATTTAAATTTAAGATATTTTTCTTTAAAAAAAATTGATAAAAAATGATTTTATGATATCTGCAAAATTGCTTCTCCAAAAATAACTTGATATTTTTTAGCAAGCTTCTAATTGATGATGCTTTCTAAGTACACCCATTTTTTGAAAATAAAAAATATAAATTGTCGAATTTTCCTGCCGATTTTTAAGAATCCTTGATTTTGATAACCTCCAAAAATCGACCGTTCTAAACGTTGTGCCTTATTAGTGTGAAATCATATTATTTTGGTAACTTTTTTATTACCACAGCATTGTACAATATTAGTCAAACGATGTACAGAAAACCGATTTCGATTTCATTGATAAATTAAAAAGATATTGCATGTCCAAAGTGTCCACTTTATAAAATGAACAGTCCTTATATGTTCATTTTGAGTGCTCAGCAGCAGTCCGAGGCAGTATTCTCATACATATATGGACTATTCAACATCTATTGTAAAATAAATGAAAACAATAAGCTGATTCATAAATTGTGGTCATATTGATTCATATTTGTGGACAGGTTTTTTGCCGATTCTTAAAATGTGGTTTTAAACGATGTGCAAATACGTGAAAATTTTCAATATTATCAGCTATTCAACACCAAATGGTAAAGTTGGACTTATACTTACAGTTCATGCACATTGTACGCATGAACTGTAAGTATAAGTCCAACTTTACCATTTGGTGTTGAATGCATTGAGATATGTGGTTTATTTAGCTTGCTATATTTATTTGATTTTTCGCAAAGCCTTAGTTGATTCATAATTGTGGGACCAGTGTATTACTTAAATCTTGAAAATAAACCTAGAAGAGTAAATATAGGAAAAATCGAAGTTATCTTTATTAATTACATATTTCAAATCAATCTTCTAAGCCCCATAGGTACAATATATCTAACAAACATTGTGAATTATATTGAACAAAAATTCTACTTTTACCATTGAGACGCATTTAAATAGATTTAATTAGAAGGATTCTTGAATAAACAATGAATTAAAAAAAAGAAAAACAAATTTAAAGTTCATAAAAAGGGTTATTTATTGATTCAGTTTAACATAATTTTAATGCGCTTCATTATCGTACTCGTACATTATCGTATATTATCGACTCAATAACATTTTAATTCACACAATGACAGCTCATCCCTTCGTAAAATTTGTTAAGGGGTGATTCAAAAATAACTGCCATACTAATTAAAAAAAAAAACAAACCCATTCAAGAAATAGTTCCAGGGCACGGACAATTTTGAAACTTTGGTTTCATGTTTAGTTTTTAACGTAGATACAGAATATGTAAAAAATTAGATACACCTAAGCAAGCCAATTCTTCTTTGAGCTGTTTAGTGGAATACCTTTCGTGACCTAACGCAAATCTTAAATTGCGAATGTAGCGCTGTTCTAGAAGGGTAATTAGCGCATCCCAGTTGAAGTAACTACTGATAATTTTGAAATAAAAATCGCCACAAACATTTTGCTGAAAATAAATTGGAAATTCGAAGCATAGGGAATCGTAAATATTCAACAGTTTCCAAGCTTATTTTTATAAATCATGTAGAGATACTTTTAATATTGATATGTAATTAATTTAAAAATAGTGTATTTTTTTATCAAATCATAAACCATTAGAACAATAATTCGTATTGAAAATTATAACGAATTGTAAAGTCCAACTTATAAAGATATATATTTCTCAGAAATCATTCAATACATTTTTAGGCAGTTTCCAAAATATCATATTTTTATCATGAAGAAATTTTTCTAGGTGAGCATTATCTTCGTCTTTTAAGATTGTCCCTTTTTTGTTGTTCATTTGTCTCGTTTTTATCCGATTAGCTTATGGTCAGCCTATTTGGGCAGACCGGGAATCGAACCCAGACTCCTCCAGCATGGCTTTGTTTTGTAGCCGCGGATTCTAACCACTCGGCTAAGGAAGGCCCGAGTGTCGAAATACACTTGTAATTCATAAACATTAATCACTTTTACTTATGTTTAAAAAAATGAAATAATCTGTCTAGAACAATTGATATGGTCAAATAACGTACGGTAATATGCTATGTTTTCATTTGGGGCATATGTATATTTTGCACTTTTGGTATTTAGCGCAAATTAACCACCCTAGATTTTGTTCGAATTTTGCAATATTTTTTTTTAATAATACCACAGAGACTGTAAACAAATTTTAAGTGGATTGATTAAAATTGTCTCCGGTCAGTGGAATATCCGTGGTCATAGGGCCAACATCAGCGAGCTAAAGCTGCTCATCTCCGACCTCGAACCGTTTGTCCTAGCTTTGCAGGAGCTCAAGGTGACCTAGACTGTTGGTCCGCCAGACTTTGTTGGCAGAAACTACACGTTGCTGCTACAGTCGAGGAACGCCAACTACTGGCAGCACAGGGTAGGCCTTGCTATCCGCGAAGACGTACCTTTTGAGCGTGTACAAATCGACATCATTTTGCACCTCGTCGCTATCTATCCAGATGACCGTGATATCGGTGTATATTCCACCGAGTGCAGTTCAATGTCAGACAGCATTGGGAGACCTGTTGGAGTATCTAGAATCTAGAGGGTTCGGTTCTGGGGGATTTTAACGTTCACCATCTCGCGTGGGGGCCTTACCAGACGAACGCGCTTAGCCAGTTCGTTTCCGAAATAACGTTGCCTGAACAAACAACTGGTGATCCTGAACGACGGTTCCCCCACTCGTTTCGACCCGGCAACGGGTAACACCTCTTCAATCGACGTGTCCATCTGTTCTGAGAATCTGGCGCAAAGGTTCACCTATCGGTCCAAGCTGATTGATCGTTGTACGAAAGCTTCATAGCAGAAACCATTCGCCTAGATGGCAAGTGTGACGTAGAAAGATTCACCGAGAAGATAATTGCAGCAACGAAGAAGGCTCCAGTGGCTTTGTCAACCTGAAGCATTGTCGAGCTTCCAGGAAGCTGAGGCAGCGGCGAAAAAAGCGGTTACCCAAGCAAAGCAGCAATCGTGGAAAGATTTAGTGGCAAAAATATCACCCAGCAGCCCGACGACTGAACTGTTGAATACAATTAAAACATTGCGTGGCAATCGACGACAGTGACCGGTGGTACTTAAGAAGGCGAACGGATTTATAGACAATCCCAAAGAAACAGCGGAAGAACTGGCGAAGTATTTACAGCAAGAGATCGGCTACTTCGAGCTACCCTCCATCGTTCTAGATGGCAAAATTGGCAGCTGAACGGGAGTCCATGGATTTTTCTCCAAATGCCGGCGAAGTGTATGACATCGACATCACCCTAGCCGAAAAACTGTGGGCTCTCGACAAAAGACGAGGCACCTCAACAGGTGCTGATTCTATAGGGTACCCTCTTCTTGAATATCTTTCTCTCGGTCTTTGAAGATGACGCTTATTGAGGACTTCAATGATATCTGGCAAAGTGGCGAGTTCCCTGTCAGCTGATGGAATGCTATCATCGTTCTCATCCCGAAACCTAACTTCCAGGATTCTGGACCTGCTGCCTTCCGGCCAATAACGTTCAACAGCTGCATGACGAAGGTTTTCGAGCGCATAATCAATCGTCGTTTAATTACAGGCTAGAGTCGAGCGATCGACTGGACAAGCACCAGCACGCCTTTTGTGCAGAACGTTGCACCGATACCTACTTTGCCGAGCTGAAGATATCGCTTTCAAACATCATCGAACTGCCTCATAGCTTCCTTGGATCTGTCGAAGACGTATGACTCAACCTGGTGGCAACAATTTTTTCGTACCTTAATATCATGGCGAATACGTGGTCGAATGATAAACCTCCTTTAAAAATTTCTCTCGAAGCGAACGTTTCAGGTGTCCGAAGGAGGACATTTGTCTCCTAGCACTAGCTTGAGAATGGGGTACCACAGGGTTCCGCGTTATCCGTAACTAACTCGTCGCGATGCAACCCATCTTCCAAATCATACCGGCAGAAGTAGAAGTTCTTTTGTATGCTGATGACATCCTCCTCGTTATACACGGAGCAAGGATTGCACTGAAAACTACAGGCTGCTGTAAAAGCGGTAGACAAGTAGGCAAAAAGCGTGAGTTTCGGTATATGTGCTTGTTAATTTATCCAGACATTAAAAGCTAATTATTTTCGATTTCTCAACAAATTAACATCGAATTTCTTCAAGATTATTTGGATAAAATGGACAACTGGAGGATCACAGTTGGGAATTTGAATCGACATCCTCTGAATGGTTTCGTATATCAATAGAACTTAACGGCATGGCTATGTACCCATAATCTTTTCGTCCTTGTCAAAATCACACAATAAATGAAGAAAGCTTGGTTTGAAATAATTCTGCGTACCACATAATCATCATCGAATGCGGTTTTCACACTTAACACAGGTTTTTCAATATATATTCAATATTTAAAAGCATTAAATTCAAAAAGAAAAACATTACAAATCATGCAAATTTCACAACCGTATGATTTGCTTCTTAATTTGTGAGAATCACACTTATCTCAAACGAAACAAAACCAATCCGGATGGCGTAGCACCAACGGGATCATGTCAACACGACCCAAGCAATCTTCAAAATCTTCGCTAAAAAATACACTTTGATTTCAGCACAATCAGGTAGTTCTATTGCAGCTATTAAGCGTTGCACAGAGCACTACAATCCGGATAACATTGCACCTACTAATATCGGTGGAATTGCAAACAACGAGAGCACGAAAAAAAAAATTCAGGTGGCATAGCACCATCAGCCGAATCTATTTTTCACTAACAATTTGTGTGATTTGTGCTAACGTAAGAGCAACACGACATTCACAAAACGCGACGCAAGACAAGACATAACAATTATAGTTCTTACAAACGTCAAGAAAGTTTATAAAATTACCTTTCTGTAGACCGGTTTCGGGCACGATGTAGCCCATCTACGGGACAATGTCCGACTATTTTTCACTATCCGAAAACGCGGAACCGAGATAAACGTGACAGAAAATTCAAAACGCATCCGCCCGCGCGCACGGCTTGCTGCGATCTCTCTGCTTCAATGGTAGATTGATTGTAAACAAATATAAAATATATATTCGAAAATACAAAGCCTTTAAAATGTTTTAGGTATGAGTTTTCTTATTCTATGTATTAGCCAAAAATAAAGTTGTTCCGATCACCGAGATACAAAAATACGAACAACCCAATGGATAAATCGTCGGCGGGATTGAGTATTATTGGCAGTGTTGTTAAACGTCATAATTTTAGAAAAAAAAAAATAAACGCCTGTAGCACCCTCCCATGCAAAATATCGCATCAGCAAACATTGCCAAACGATTCCGGCTTTTCGCGATAATCGATACAATTGACTGTTGCACATTTGAAAATGCTCATTGAACCATGCAGATAGCGACATTGATAGAAGGATTTGCTCCGCTATTCTAAAGGACTACAAAATGTTTGGAAGATAAGCCCAATGAACCATTTCCACTCGATACTCGACAGAAATTAACTTAACATATTGAGTGGCAGCCAAATTAGCAAGAATTGAAATAAGGCTATGTGTTTTATTAAAAAGTAGCCACTATAATAATCATACACATCGATAGTTTTTAGCGAAATTAGCAATCAAAACCTCAAACAAGAAATTAATAAGGTACCGTGGGGCAAGTGGGTGATGGAAATCGCTTAGTTGAGGTTCTTTGAATCATAAAAGCTAAGCTTATTTTACCGAAATTCGTGAATTTCACCGAAATCTCAACAGCAGAACAGTTCGGTAAATTAACACACCGTAATTTAACCGAAAACTGTAAAAAAAATTACCGTACTCCGATAATTTATTTCACCGAACTTTTCAGCTGTTGAGTTTACGGTGAAATTCACAGAGTCCTGTAAAATAATTTGAGTGTGTAAATACTCCAAATATAAATCTTTTTGATTTTCCTATTTTTATTACCGAGTTTTGTAGCCCTGGGCTAGTTTATCTCGGGACCAACGGCCTTCTCTTCTGAAGGAAGTCGTCACTATAACCTAAATGTTAAGTGACTATTTCGGGATGGGATTCGATACCAAATCTTCGGCGTGAGAGGCGTTTATTTAATTTACTTGTAATATGCCTAAATGCCTAATGCCTTTAAAGTACTTAAACCGATTCTTTATCTTCAAAATTGTAATGGCTTTTAAAATGCCTGAAAAAATGTTTCAATAGCATGACCTGAATGTTTACCACACTTTCATTTTCATTCATATTATAGAGATAAAAAAAAACAGAAAACCTGTCATCCAGGTCAAGTTAAGCTTGGATTTTTGTTAAGTAATTTAATCAGAATGAAAGATTAATATATAAAACATATGTTTCTATTAACTTTTTATTTAAAAAGAACCCAAGTAGCATTGGTAGTTGTATCACAGATTATACAGCTAAACTAAGCTGTATAGAGATCATTTAAGCTGAATAAGCTGAGGGAAAAACCCCTTTGAGTGATCAATTAGCCAATGTTACTTGGGAAGTCACCTTTTCTATATATTTAGTTATAAAAACATTGTATTGTTGAAATTTTACTTTAAGGTAAAAAATAATATTAGTTTTATTGAAAATTTCCCGGAACAAGCCTAAAATGGACACTCTACTAGTGATGGGTATCCTTCTCCTAGGGCATGATTCTATGTTTCCCCCATATTCAGTAGCTAGTAACATGGAACAATTATGCGTAAAAAATGCAACATGGAGCTCAGAACTCAAGAAAGCGTAAGCTTCAGCAATCAGTATAGTTCAACCTCCGTAAGCATATTGATTCCAGTTTGAGTCCCTCGTACAATGGGAAACCAGTCCCTAAAAATATTAGGTTTCAAATAATTGCAGTGTGGAAAGCGGAGCAAAAGAAAAAATAAATCTCATTCATAAAATTGGTGCTCGGTCAACAGCAGCAGCAGGATATCGTTTGAGAAATATCTGAAACCTGTATTTTCATTTCACCGATTTCTCAGCTTATGGGCAAAAATGCGACATCCTTAAATCCATGTTGTTCAACGCAAATCGAGGAAACCAGAGGCTGTAATAATTGAACGGTCATTTCTAAGAAAAATATCATGCAACTAACATTTTGGAATATCCAAATATTAGCTTTTCTTCAGTTAAAAATACAACTTTACAAACTTGATATAACACACCCTTCCATGTTTTGAGAAGCTAAATCGCTGCGGGATTTAAATGCACACACCTGTTCTGCCTTTATACTCGAAACTCGACTGATGCACCTACAAAGCGCCTCCATTACGATCGTTCTTCTCTGGAACTCAATCAGGAAGCTGATGGTGTCGGTTGGTTAGTAAGCGCCACGTTTCCATACTAGAAATTCAAGCAAAATAATTTAAATTCATCGAACCGGACCGGATCGGACCGACCGGGGAGGATTTAATCTAATTCCAAGAGAAAGTGTCAGCAGGAAGGCAAAATGAAAGGACGAGATCGGTGGCAAACAAAACATTCTCTCCGTGCGCCTTACGCCTCCGTGAGCAATCTGAAAACGTCCATTTCTGATGGAATTTTACAACTCCCTGCTCAATAATGGTTGCCATTGCGATGGCCATAGCAAATGAAGATGCATTCCCACCCTCAGTGAATGGAGAACACATGTGGAGAGGACAGCACGGCTCTATATCTAGGTACCTATCATGCATTAAACGCATTGCGCCCAGTCCATTACTATGGGCACTAGATATAGGGAAAGGTGGTTTAAAATGACAAACTATGATCAATCGCATTTTACAGAGATATAACAAAGTTTTACTAAAAACTTGTAACGTAATCAGTTCAAACTGACAAATGAACGGGACAGAACATATGGAAACATTGGAGTAGGACGAATCAAAATATAAGGATAATATTAGAATACAATGCACTGTATTACCACAATATAAGTATACAATGCACTGTAAGATTGTTCTCGTGTTGTAGGGGTGCTTTGGTGAGTAAAATTTTTCGATATTATTATTTATTTATTTGGTTTTACATCAATTAACTTGATAAAACCTCGCCAACAATATTTCGCAAATTCACTCGGTTCATGGAAGCTTCTCTCCATCCTCGACAGCGACTCACGCTCTCCAGGACCTTCTTGTTCTGACCGAATTCGTAGCGAACACCATCTTCCCTAGTAGCACACATGTTATAATTGAGGAAGAATAACTCTTATATGACTAGATCTGGTCATATATCAGTTGATATGCCTTAAATATAACATGTGTGTCACTCGGGTTCACAGGGCTGTTGTCCGGCATTCTTGCAACATGTCCTGCCCAGCGTATCCTTCCAGCGCTAGCCACCTTCAGGATACTGGTTTCGCCGTAGAGCTTGCAAGTCCTCCTCGAGCATAGTCCACGTCTTATGCTCGTAGAAGACTACCGGTCTTATGAGCGTTTTGTACATCGTGCATTTGATGCGTGGGTGAATCTTTCTTGATCGCAGTTTCTTATGAAGGCCACACTGTCCATAAAAGCATAACTGTCGCATATGGAATAAGTAGGCATTGGAAAATAGCGTTCAAAGTTTGAAGTTTGTCTACTCATACAAATGTTCATAATTTTCTAGTACATTTCTGCAAGTCATTTTCATTTGGCAACACCACACAAATTACTGATTTTGCTTCTATTCATCAGCAAAAAATATAAAATTGAACAAAGTTCACGTTTTGCAGTAGCTATTTGGAGTGGAAGTTCATATATTGACTGTTATGCCTCTATTTTTCAATATGAGACTGCACCAGCTTCAAATTTTTCCACAACATTTTCAAACAAAGTGTGTTATTTACTATGTACACAGTAAAGTACACATCAACACGTGAATGTTGCGAAGAAAAAAGATGAAATCCATATAGGACAGTTATGCTTTTATGGACAGCATAGTAGACACGACTACCAAGGATGATGCGCCTTCGTATTTCCCGACTAACGTTGCTGTCGGCCGTCAATAAGGATACAAGGTAGACAAACTCATCAATCATCTCGAAACCCAAAAACCGCGTCTAACGTGACACTGTTTCCTATGCGGACCCTGTCATGCTCAGTTCCGCTTACCAGCATGTACTTTGTTTTCGACGCATCCACCATCAGTCCAACTCTTGTTGCATCGCTTTTCAGGCGGGTGGACAAATCTGCCATTGTTTCAACTTTTCTTTCAATAATATCCATGTCGTCCGCGAAGCAAACAAGTTGTCTAGATCTCGAGAAAATCGTGTGTCGACTGTTAAGTCCGGATCTCCGCATACTAGCGCAATACTGAACAACAGACACGAAAGTTCATCATCCAGTCGTAGTCTTCGTGGCGGGATTCGAACGAACTGGAGTGTCCGCCCGAGATCTTAATGCAGTTTTGCACACCGTCCATCGTTGCTCTAATCAATCTTGTGAGCTTCCTGGGAAAGCTGTTCTCGTCCATGATCTTCCATTGCTCTACACGGTCAATGCTGTCGTATGTCGCTTTAAAATTGATGAACGTGCGTAAGGACCTGATACTCACGGCATTTCTGGAGGGTTTGCCGCACGGAAAAGATCTGGTTCGTTGTCGAGCGGCCTTCGTTGAAACCTGCTTGATAACTTCCCAGGAACTCGTTTGCTATAGGTGATAGACGACAGAAGATAATCTACCTGGTATAGCGCTTTTGTAGGCTTAACTTCCCCCATCATGGAAGCTGGTTGGTTTCCACTGCCCGCTGTGCTGACGAAGCCATCACTTTCGCTGCCCTGACCTTATGTGCCTGTGTTCTCTGCGTCATTCAGATGTTCATCGTAGTGCTGCTTCCACCTTTCGATCACCCCGGGTCCGTCCGTCAAGATCATCCCATTTTTATCATGGCACATTTATGCTCGCGGCACGAAGCCTTTGCGGGATGTGCTGAGCTGCTGATAGAACTTCCGCGTTTCTTGAGAACGGTACAGCAACTCCATCTCTTGATAATCCACCTCTTCCAGGTGGCGCTTTTTGTCCCGTAATAGGCGGGTTTGCTGTTTCCGCTTCAATCTGTATCGTTCCACGTTTTGCCGCGTACCATTTTACAGCATTGCAGCCCGCACTGTATTCTTCTCCATAAAAACCTCCTGGTACTCCTCGTCGAACCCACCGTTTCTTGAACTATCCACGTATCCAACAATGCTTACGGCAGCGTCATTAATGGCTGCTTTGACTGTCCTCCAGCAGTCCTCAAGAGGGGCCCATCGAGCTTGCCCTCAATCGGCAATGCTGCCTCCAGAATTTTATGAAATTTTTCCGTGAAGTATTTCAACCAACTCACCATTCAAAATCCAACTTATCGAGATATGAATTTGTTCTGAATTTGAGACAAAACGGTATTTCAATAACATTTGAAAAATTACTGAAATAAAACAAATCCGTGAAAAACTTAGTAGTGCACAAGTCATTTACGCCCTTACTGAAATCTGGTATTTTCCCTCCATAAATTCCCTCAAACAGCCCGAAAGTCAAACTAGATCCGAGCTCTCAAAGAAAGCAAGAAAGCATCTGGAGAATATATATAGGTAAAATACAATCATGAGGAATATTAGAAGGAAGCAGATGAATGAAAAAAAAAACGATCTGATAGGGCGGTCCATTTATTACGTAAGACAATTTTCTGGATTTTTCAATCCTCCCATCCCCGATGATAAGATTTTTTGCATGAAAATAAAAAATGAATTGCATGGCGCGTAAGAAATCTCAATGCATCCTGCAAAGGCTTTGTGCTGCGAGCCGAAATGTGCCGGGATAAATATGGACGAACATAAGGTGAATGAAAGGTGGAAGCAGCACTACGATGAACACCTGAATGGTGCAGATGAGGAAGACCTAGGCAGCAGGAGAAATGGCTTCATCAGTACGGCAGATGAGTGAGACGTACCAACTCCCACAACAGATGAATTTAAGAATGCAATTAAATAGCTCAAGAACTACAAAGCAGCTGGGAAGGATGGTATTGGAGCGGAATTTATTAGAATGAGCCCGAACAGGTTGACTACAAAGCTGGAAAGGTACGATAGATGAGGCACGTTGTGAGAATGGCGGATTATAATCCCGTAAAAATGGTGTTCACCTCGAATCCGGCTGGTACAAGACGAAGAGGAGCGCAAAGAGCTTTCACACAAGAACAAGTAGAATTTTAAAGAAGGCATATAGTTCTCATTATACCAAACGTGCTTATGCGAAACGCCTTTACCCCTCGCTCCCCAGCTATGGACCGGGTTAGTTGCCGTAACATTGTGGCGCAGGTCATGTCTTGAATGAGTTCCATCAAGAGTAAGTAAGTAAGTCCCGGCTTGTATTACAAATTATAACTCAACATATTACCTTCAAAGCGTATTGCTAGATTTTTTAAAGTTACGTTTGTATTCCAATAAATATAAGACTTAGTACAACAAGTCAAATGCAATCCTTTGCCCTCTACTGGGAAAAAAGTTCGTATTGTACGGGGCAAAAGTTCGCACTGTATGATCTACAATGTTTTGACGTGAACATATTGTATTACGGCTCTTTTCACATCCGTATACTTTCCTTCAAGCTGTACCAAGAAAGTTACTACAGTTTCTTTGTTTTTTTTTTAATTTTTACCATAAACCTCTTATGAAACATTGTTTGTATATTAGATCAGAACAGCTCAAAACAAAACTTTAACTTATATACTTTAATATCTTTGGCGGCCATTTTCTTCAATGTCAATTTATCGAAAAAATAAAATGTATTCAACACAAAGCTAGGAATCATATAAATGGGTCAAGTATTCTAGGAGATATCTGAAAATTACGATATGCCGTTTTTTGAAGCTTTCAAGATCTTTATTTGGCCAGCGTGGTACCAGACACATAAATGCTTATTACTCAAAGACGGCTGCACCAAAATGCTTCATTTTTCACAACATACAAAACGTGCAAAAATATCGAGAAACAAAAAAGTTATCGTGCCTCGTTGTTGTTATTGTCGTTCTTTCGGCTTGCGCGCATTTTGCTGGGCAGTGCTTCGTGAAAGCCCAAGTGTTCGTGTTTTGTTTTGTGTCATCAGAGCGATATTTTGCATAAAAAGCAGAAGTGTTATTTTTCTCGCGTCTCCAGAGTAATTTCTTTCTTTGTTAGTCTGTACGCGTTAGGTGAAGCTGGAATTCGATTGGCTGCTCAGTCGAGGATGAAGGATCAATTGGTGAGCTCGTTTCATGCTTTTATTTCAAATATGTAAATTATGTATGAATGCACATTAAATCGTTACAACGGCGGGACGTAAACACGTTTTTTCAACAAACTATGAATGGTTTGTCAGCATAAGTTCTAATGGTTCGTCGGCATAAGTTCTAATTTATAAATTATTTATGTTTCGCATATATTTTCTTCAAAACACCCCTTTCCTTTGACCTTCATTTTTGTAACTAAGAAAGGACTTTGAATGGTTCGATACCATAAGTGTAGACTTGCAAAAGGTTCACTTAATTCAACAAACTTTGAATGGTTCGTCACTTCAAGTGCTGACATTATTTTCTTCTATATGGCAATTTTCCATATCAATTGAATACATTATATTCATAGGCATGTTTATTTCTTACAAATAATCGTTTATCATGGTCTAATCGCTTATCAAAGTGAATCCTGTGACCCAACGATCCTCGCTACTAACAAACATCCATCCCAGTAACCTTTGTGGAGATGCAGAGGAAAACACGGTCTCCAAATAGCAAAAGTTACACACTAACATTCCTTCCCCCAATCCCACCTGACTGCAAGGACGTGGCCGACGCCGTTATTGACCCTGTATAATAAGAGGCACTGAATTATGGACACTGAAGAAGATTTTGGCCAATTCCAGCAAAACTTTAGTTGATTCTTTGTGCATCTTCACTGACTTCGGTCAATCACGGAATAGCAACCATTGATATGAGTAGTCAGTCTAAGCTAAGCTAAGCTTCAGGTTTGGTTCCAAAAATATCGAATATCCAAGAAAACGTATCGACATAACAATATATCAGGAGTATCAGATCATCCCTATCGTGTTTTCCTTTGCTCTGATCGAATTCACGTCGAAATGGATGACTGAAAAACGGATCATTTATTTAATATATAAATTTAATTTAAAAAAATGGCTGAAACCGAGAAAAACTGTTGAATAATGACTTTTTGTACAAGATGGTGCAGTATAAAAAAATATTTATTTTATTTTGAGATCTGTGCTCGATACGAATTCATCAAAAGCTACATAAATTTAACAATTTTCTTTCAAAGTGAAATAACAAAAGACTATAAATGTCGGAATGATGTTATACTATCAATAGAGTGATTTTTAATATTTTCAGCCAGGGTAAGAACTGTATATAAGACTTATTTAAATAAAACTGAGCCGTCGCACCCCATGAGTGCGTTGCGTACCACTTTGCCCTACGGTCGGTGTGAATGCTGGCTGCTAAATCCTATATCTCTAATGGCACTCGCTCTACCACTTTTGCATTGCCAGGATGCTTCAGGCGCATTCCATTGAGCAATGATGAAATCCGATGGAGCTGCTTGGAATCCCAAAAACGCTTCTAACACCTGCCAAATGGACGATACGCGGGATATGATGATTGCGATACATTCAGATGAACAACGTTGATTGATATACTCTGAAAATACAAATTTCTAAAACATTTAGATTCACCACTAAACGTTCTCTAAAATCAAAGAAATCACACACATTTACTATGAAGTTTCATTCTATTTGAAACCCTTTGAATCAAGCTCAGACGCATCGTCGAACCGTGCTAAAAGTGCAAATCTGTTGCGGTGACTGAAAGTTAAGTTCATTCGTGTTCGAACGTTGATAAACGGATTACGTACTTGCTATTCGTTCTGAATTGAAAATGTTATAGACCCAACGAACGGCTGGTAGCCGACGGCCATGAAGATGGCTTTGAATGGACCAGAGTGGACCAGACCTTTACTGCCGTATTCTACGATCATTGCTAGAATATCAAATCATGCTAAGGGCATTTTCGGGCAGCAAATGAATTCTGTATTGAACCGCCTAATGGATTGCATTTTAATGATAGGTGAATGCCTTGTAAATTTTAGTAGCAACAGGTCGCAACCACACTGTATATATTATCATATACTCTCTGGTTAAGAAAATCCTAGTCCATATGAAGTAAAGGTATTGAGTAGGTTTGATTCTTTTGATAACGAAATTTATCTTAATCTTACATAAAAATAACTTTGAAATCCAAATTGGATAGCATAATTAAATTAAATGAGATGTTTCTAATCGATATGCAGTACTTATTATGATATTCACGTTTAGCGAAAAGCGCAGGATGGCACAACGAGGTAGATTGCTGTTAGTGATGTCTTTCTTAGGAAGGTAAATAAAGCCGTTGATCCCGAGATGAACTCTAAAAAGTGATTGATGTGAAATAAAACATGAAGCTTGTGTTAGATGTATCAATAATCGAAAAACTCAATTAAATGTCTAAGCTGAAACTTTTAACGTTAAGATGCATCGAAGCCACACCTCGAATTTTCAAGAGCGCAAATCTAGAGAACCAGACAACCGTTTGTGCTGAAAATGCTACTCACTGGTCCCTCGCTGGTGGTGACCAATCGATTAGATTTTCAGCACGAACGGTTGTCAGGTTCTCTAGATTTGTGTTCTTGAAAATTCGAGGTTTAACTTCGATGCATTTTCACCTTAAACGTATGGCGAGCTTAGAAACCCCTTGCAGAAAAGTCGTTTATTCAGTGCTCCCTTTGAAAATGTTGTTGTTCCTCACAGGAAAATTCTAATTTTTCCACCATCTTAACGAAATACCCCTACCATTCGCTGACTGTCATCGGCAGGAAAGCCATTACTTTCAAAACTTCTTCCTTGTGCCGAGATCTCCCAACCAATAATGGCCACACTTTAAAAGCAAATTCAGCTCCCCAACTAAGGAAGAAATCCAGTCGAAAGCAGCACTTGTAAGCGCGCTGTGTACAGATTTGCTGCCTTAAGTAGAAGATTATAAGAAAATTAGACACGAATGATATATCTACCTCTGGCAGTGTACGGAAGTTCAAAAGAATGGAAAGAAAAGTTCCCATTATTATGCTGCCTTCGACGCCATCAAGCAGAGCCAAACCACGGCCAAGATTACGAGAAATTAGGAGGAAGAAATTTCCTTATTTTTATTAATTATGATTAGTTAGCTGCCGAGGGAGCCGAGATGATTTACGATCCTGGACGAGGATTGCGATGGCGTTTTAGGATTTTCCGAAGCACTTTCCCTTGTTCGGAACGTTTTCATTCCGTGCTTGTGGCGATTGAGTTGACGGTGAGAGCGGAGGTTGCAAACCACGGCTAATGCTGCTTCGGAAAGCCATTAGAATTCTCCTTGGAAATCCAAACGATCTACACGTGGTTAGTATGCTAGAAGCTGAGGTCTTGTACGTGCGAGAGAGTAAAAATATGAATTTCGAATAAAGGTGAAGCGATAATCTAGATAATACATGATTTTCATCTTTTACGAGAGAAATTGCTTTTTTTTTCTTGCGTAGCTCGAGATGTCGGATCAGTTGCGACTTTGCGTGTTACGGTAGAGCTGCTCAAAACTCAAGCATATGTTAATCGCAAATTGTTGAGTTAGTGAAAGCAGCATAGTATCACTCCTTCCAATATTATTTCTTTCTTTTTTGACGCTATATGTTGTTGGGCATTATCTACTCGCATCGAATAGAAAAAATACGTCTTACTGAACATCACTAATTTCCAACTTGTGCAATCAAAGAGTCTTCTGTCTGTATCTTCCTATAAGGCCACAAGCCTTGAGCGAAAAGTTGCAACTTCACAATCAGGTGCGAGAGGCATTGAGCGTAGGCCATACAGTGCCAGTCATTGACGTAGCTAGGATGTTTTTTTCTGGATTTTGATTTTAAATTTAAATAATTGTGAATGCATGTTAATGTATAGTCCAGTGAAAAAAAAAACTCGATCGAGCATTCCTCTCAAGAATTTAGGAAGGAATATTTTCTGGTAGTTTACTGTCAATGGAAGTGACAATAAGTCAGAGGGGTGTAAATGGCTCAAAACATAATTGTAAATATATCGGCTATTATTTGAAATATTATTGTGTGCTCATTGCAGATGTCAAAAGCTACATTAGTTATTAGATTTCTAAGACAAGTGTTGATTTTGAAAAAAAAAAAATCATCGGATAGGGTGCCGGTGCCATTAGTGGACTACCTAAGCTATAAAAAATCATAACATAATAACGAAAAGTCTTAACGGGAATCTTTTGACGTCAACAGAAAGATTTTAACCTCTACTAGGGAGACTTATGGCTTCGGCACCTTGCGAACATTATCGGCAACCAAATTTCAAACGTTATATACACAGTATTTTACTGTCAAAACACACCAATGAAAACATTCAGATGATTCTTCGTTCTGTCAGCTAACGAGATTTCCGAGACGGAACAAACAATTTCGCCAAAGATGTGAGCTTTTGAAAACACGCATAACACGTCTCAAAATGCGACTGATTTGGAGCTGCCGAAGTGATTCGTTTGCAGCTTTTATGGGAAAGCTGCCAAACATAATGAGGCTGCCGACAATAGTCACACCTACAAGAGATGTTCGCAGCGTTGTAAAACGTTTCCAGAAGGCTTTCAACAAGTCTGTCGGTGTGAATGGATAAAGGATTGGTCAGCGCATAAATGTAAACAAACAAACACGTAATTTGTCTGCTCATGCCAGAAAAAATCACAAGAGAAGCGCGCCATCGGCTGAGACTGCCGAGAATACGTAAGTTCCCCTATATGGGAAAAATATAAAAAGAGTGAGCATAAAATCGCTTGAGCCACTATTGGTACACGTGTTCCAATAGTTGCGCTAGTGCTCCAGTAGTAGACGTTCGGGAATGAAACAATGAGTTTTAAGCAAAATCGTTGATTTCTACATAGATTTAATATTTTTCCCTCGGAGCGGCAACTAAAATCTTTCGAATGAAGCATAAGCATTAGATCATCTCTGGGACATTTCTTATTTTTTATATATTTATTTAAAAAAAACTGCTTCCGCCATTGATCCACTATTGGAACACAACGGCAACTACTGCTGCAAGGGAGCAAATTTTTTGCGTAAACTTAATTATTTATATGACTTTTTGATAAAATAAAAATTTCTTTCTTATCGGCTCTATCAGTCTTAAGGCAGCTAAAACGACTTTTGCTTCTACTTCTCCGACGTTTCGGCGTATATTTCAAGGGTTTAGAGGCTGCGTTTTGTTGTGTGTATTGGTGTCTTGTCCGACTTGTGACCGTCTAAAAATTTCTGATGGCGTCCCACTATGACTGATGTTTCAAAATTAACTTCAAAATTGATCGTTAATATTTCACCTTTTCAACTTACTCTGTGCGTATCATTCTTCGTGGCTCTCACTATTACGAAATGTTTCAATGGGCTTTTTAAACAAGCTTTCGCCTGCACCTACGCTTTTCGATAAAAGCTCTACGCGATAATCGCCCGCGCACAGTTGCCTTTGCCTTTCCTAACTGATGGTCAGTCCGTAAAATTCGCAGCCGCAACACGTCTTTTCATTTCGCGGGAAACGTCGTTATTACATGTCACTAGTGTTCCAAGGTAAATAAATTCTTCAACAACTTCAAACACATCCCCATCAAACACTACCTTAGCACCTACACCACCAAGCCTGACTCTACATCTACCTGCAACCATGTACTTGGTTTTGGTAGAATAAAATGGGCTACAAGTTTTGTACGCCGAATTCAGCAGGGTAATTCCTCTGTAATTGGCACACTCCAGTTTGTGCCCTTTCTTGTAGATAGGGCGGATGAGGCCATCAAACCAGCCGGTGTGAAATTCTTCGTCCTCCCATACCTTCAGAAGTGGATCGACTGGTAAAGCTGTTCACTTCCATGCTTGAGAAGCTCGAACGGGATCTCGTCCTTCACAGCAGCCTTACAGTTCTTCAGCTCGCTGATAGCCTTTTTAACCTCTTATATGGTCGGTGGGTCCACAGTTTGATCGTCATCATCAATGTTCATCCTGTTCCTCGCTACATATCCATATTCACCGTTCAACAATTGCTGAAAGCGCTCCTCATACCTGGCAGCCACCGTCGTTTTATCAGTCAGCAAATTCCCTTCTCGATCATTGCACTTGGTGGGCACTGGTACAACATTGTGCCGCGCACCATTGACCGTTGCATAGAATCTCCGCATACCATTCCGGATCATGCTTTCTTGAGCGTCAGCTACCACACTTTCTCCGTGTTGCCTTTTCTTTCTGCGGTGGATTCGCTTTTCTTCACCTCTCTCTGTTCTACCGGGTACCGGCCACAAGCATACGGCTTCTGGCGACATTCTTCATGTCGGTCACTCTCTGGCACTCTTCATCGAACCGGTCGTTTCATCTTCATCGTTGACCAGTGCCAATCACTTCCCGCGCCGTTGTTGTCACAGTTTCGTTGATAGGGTCCCACAGGCTGTCGACGTCTCCAACAACGTTGTTTCTTCCCAACTGCTCGTCTAGTTGCTGACGGTACTGTGCAGCTACCCCATCAGTCGACAAGTCTTGTATATTGAAGCGCAGCGTTCTGTTTGTTCTAGAACTCGTGACGCTGGATAACCACGCCCGAATTTTAGCTACAACGAGGTGATGATCCGAGTCGATATTACGGCCTCGGAAGGTCCTGACATCCATGACATCTGAGAAATGTCGCCCATCAACCAGCACGTGGTCTATTTGGGAGCAGGCATCGCCACTCGGGTGTTGCCAGGTGTGTTTGCGGATATTCTTTCGTGCAAAGTAGGTACTGCTGATTGCCATCCCTCTAGCAGCAGTGAAGGTTACTAGCCGCAGGCCATTATCATTGGTAACGGAATGAAGGCTTTCTGTTCCAATGACGGGTCGGAAGAAATATTCTGTCCCGATCTGCGCATTTTCGTCGCCGATGACTATCATGACGTCTTGTTTTGGGCAAGCTCCGTAGGCCTTATCCAGGCTCTCATAGAACTCATCCTTCATGTCGTCGGGCTTATCGTTCGTTGGTTCATATAAGTATGCTGATCAGGCTGTAGTTAAAGAACTTGCACTTCATTCTCAACACACAGATTCGGTCGCTTACCGGTTTCCACCGAATAATCCGCTAAATCTGCTTCCCAATCACTATGAAGCCAACTCCACGTTCTGCTCTGTCGCCACCGCTGTAGTGAAGTGTTGGCGATGAGGTCCACCACTCAGAATTCACGTTCTCAGGTTCTCGGACAGCGTATTTCCTGGATAGCTGCCACGTTCACGCCGATACTCTGCAGTTCACGAGCCAGGAGCCCAACACGCGCGGGTTCATTCAAAGTTCTCACGTGCCAAGATCCAACTTTACAATCGTTGTCCTTCATTGCCTTTGTTGCCGAGTCTGTTGCCGTAAAATCAATCCGTTTGCTCTACTTTTGCCTTTCTTGGTTGGTGAAGAGTTTTCGATAGGCCACCTAACCAGGGTTGCGCTACCTACATCGTGCTAGAGGGGCTGCCTCCTCGGTGCTGACATGATACAGCATTGTCCGTTTGTTCTTAAATGATGACCACGGTCATAGCCATCACAACCATTCCACCTTTATCAGGGCTTTGGACCTGTAGCTCTGGTTCTCAATAGTTTCAAGTTCTTTCGGACATGCTACTATGGTGAGCCGTCAAGCGCTAGCGGTGTTAGAATATGCATATTTTCAGTGTTGATAGACTCACACTCAAAATCTCAATCAATACGCTCTCCCGTGAGAGCAAACTCGTTAGAGATCTGCTTTGCAAATCTCACGCTTGAGATTTTGATGCAAAATCAACTTAAACCGTAAAAAATGATTCAGTCGCAAAACCCGGCAAAAACTCGTGAAACTCGAATGTTGTTGTTTACGTTAGAAAGGATTAACATAATTTTACCAGACTAACAAAAAATTATTGCCGTGTGTGAGTTAACTGTGGAAATACGAGACAATGAGTTAAAAAGGTGAGCCGACTCACCCATGATTTTTTGACTGCTGAATTGCATGATTGACAACTCACGCATGAAAAATCTCAAGCGTGAGTTGTGAGAAATTGAGTTTTTCACAACACTGCATATTTTATTCAAATTTTATACACTTTTTTCTTGTTTATATGATAGAGGGGGATTATTTTTATTTTTTAGAACGTTTGACACTCGTTAATAATAAAGTTTTCACAAAATTGAACGATTGTGTTCATTTTGCCACGATACCTTTTTACCAGCCTTGTTTTCGTCTCAATATTCTATCTCGTTTTTCTGAAATTGATTTTTCTCACCATAAGTGAATGTAGCACGTTGTACTAATTACGAACTTGAAAACCAGCCGAGGGTAACTGAAAAATATTGCCATTTTATGGTCTTAAAATAAAAATTTGCTTAATGTGTCCATTATGCCCCTAATCCCCCATAAGCGTATCGATATTTTGTATTTCGACCAGCGAACTTTTTTTCCACACTAGACATGAACTCTTGCCCACCGGTGGGGCTTACTTGTTAAAGGGTCATTGAATTTATTTCTTTACAACTGTTATGGTTTTTCTCGGAATATTGATTAATCCAGTGAGGTCAAATTTTTGTCTCACATTACTCTATATCAGTGGTCCTCAGCCTAACTGACTATGCGGGCCACATTGGCATTTTCAGAACATAGCATGGCCGCAAGAGACACAAGGTATTATTATAACTGCTCAAAATGGTGTAAGGCATAAAATCGGTTCATGATCCAATCAAGTATTGACAATTTGAGTGACATTTAGAAGTTCAGCTGTCAAAACTTTGGCGAAGATCGGCGTCAACTTCGGTCTAAAATTAATCTGAATGCCCAATATTGTTCACAAACATGTTAGCATAACATGGAATCATAACATGCGGGCCACTTATCACATATATCCAAAATAGGCCCGCAGGCCACACAAAACCATGCAAAGGGCCGCAGTTTGGTGACCACTATACTTTAGCTTTGGTCCGTGTATTAAGGTGAAGATGAATCGAAGCCAAAGTTTAAATTTTCAAGAGCACGGATCTGGAGAACCAAACACCCGTTTGAGCTGAAAACCTAATCGATTGGTCATCACCAGCTAGAGACCAATCGATTAAGTTTTCAGCTTGCAAGGATGTTTGGTTCTCCAGATCCGTGCTCTTGAAAATTTAAACTTTGGCTTCGATTCATCTTCACCTTAAGCAATATGCAATCTCGAAAATACGGCAAACATGTAGATAAATCTCTTTTTAGCTCTGTTTATCTGTGAAAATGAATCCAAAAAAGAGCCTAAACACTTTTTTGCCAGTTGGATAGAAACTTTTAAGCACTTACAACGTTTTAGAGCTCAAATAATGCCAAATATAAATATTAATAAAAGCCAATGAACAGAAGTTAATTTAAATAACGAAGAGAATTATAATTTCGATACCGTAATCCGGGGGTAAATTGATCACTGGGGCGAATTTGGTCAGGTCGGTACCAAAATACTTTTCCTCCCAAGGATGATGAAGGTTTTATTGGCACCACAGATATTCCGTGTTTTCTAGTTTACAGATGTCTAATGATGATTCTGAACTATTTCATTTTTATTGGGGTCAGTTTTGCATATAAATATTCACACTTTTTGAAGGTGTAAGCAATACAGTTGGAAATGTCGGTGCTAAACAATCCACTGGTGCTATGCCTACATGTCAACTTTGAGTGTTTGAAATGTTGTGTAAGCTCAAGTATGATTTTTGATATCATACAGCATAGTAAGTATAGTTTTCTGCTCATAATACCGTTTATTCTCAAATAATGTGCTTATTTCAAGGGAAATTTCCTACATTTAGGCGTATTGGGCAGAATTTAAGTTTAATTTTGCAGTTAAATGGCCAAATAATCGAGTTGTAAGAATTTTGACATCATTTTCAGGTTCAGGAGATTGAAATTTAGTAGATAGGGAAATTTTTTATTCATAAACCTTTTTTTGTTGTATGGTGATCAATTTCGCCCCTGTGTGTCATTTTGATTTTTTGATATTAAAACTATTTTTATGATATGTTATTTCATGGAAAGTCGATTACATAAACTGATAAAGATCAATGGAGTAAGGCACAGTGGGGGAAGTGTATCAGTGGGGTAAGTGGATTATTCGTCAATAAAAAGCATAAATACTTGAATATGTTGAATGTTTTCGCACCATTGCTTCGTTTTAGGTTATATTCTTACGTCCACACTGATACTATTGCAAAACTGGTACTACACGTACACTAACACAAGCTAACTTGTTAGCTGCAAAATTGAATTAATTTCAAAATTGTTTTCCATCAATCAAAAATCCATTGTTTCTCGGTCTAAAATCGAATTCTATTAGTTTTTTCGACACATGGTGAGCATTTCAGTTCTTATTGAATGAATCACAGTGAAAAACATTTGATTTTTATAAATAAATACAGATATACTTATACATGGTACACTTACCCCTACCTTTGAATGGGGCGGGGTAAGTGGATCAAGTATTATTATCATTTATTGGCAGACTGCTTACGAAAAATTTGAATAAGTTTTAATATTCGCAAATGTTGTTTTCTTTTATTTTTTTCATTCCCAGCTTAAATTTGTCAAATCGACCATAGAGAATTTGAATTAATCCACCTTAAAGTTTTTTTTAACCTTTCTGGTATAAAAAATAAAATAAAATAGGGCATAGAGTATCTTCGTACCTGCCACACGATATACACATGCAAAAATGGTCAATCGGCATAGAAAGCTCTCAGTTAATAACTGTGGAAGTGCTCATAAGAACACTAATCTGAGAAGCAGGCTTTGTCCCAGTTGGGACGTTACGCCAGAAAGAAGAAGAAGAAGAAGAGGATATCAATATATGGAGAGAGAAATCGTATGCAGAATGAAGGGACCGAAGCAATCATCGACATAAGGAGAGATATCGAGATGTAGAACATTGAGATGTGGAGAGTCGACTGTAGTTACAATGTTTTTTATTGTGCGAATTAGTGTAAACTAATGTATACATATTTTTAAATATATTTTGATTAAATAAAGATACTTTATAATTTTAAGGTATTAAAATATACCATTACTTGCACTAATAATAAGAACGAGAGTGATATCATACTTACTATACATAATTACATCACATTTGTTTTGAGAACATATTTTTTTCTATTGGTGATCCACTTACCCCACCATGGTGGGACAAGTGGATCATTTGGCGCAAATTTTTAATTCCCTCATACTCAATACATAACAATCAGAAAAATCGAAATAATCGATGATTTGAAGTATATTAGTCCCTTATTTGTTATCCACAGAAAAAAGTTTGAATTACATTATTCCCGTTAGCTGTACATAACAATGAAGTTGACTATTGATTTTTCTGTATCCACTTACCCCACGGTACTTTACTGATTTTGTCGAAATTTATTTGACAATATTTGAATTCCAAAGGATAGCACAACCAAAAGTTGTAATATAGTGATCAATTTGCCCCCGGATTACGGTACTTTTATTTTTCAGAGTACTAGCAAGCATGGGAAAAAGGTTACTTCAACATATGTTAGGCGGCATCCACAAATTACGTAACGCTCGAAGGGGGGAGGGGTATGCTCGAGCGTTACGACTCATACAAAAATTATAAAATTTCCATACAAAAAGCGTTATGGAAGGGGGGGGGGGGTGAACATTTCCAATTTTAGCGTTACGTAATAAATGGATGCCGCCTTAGGTATTTGAATTTGTCTATGAAATATATTAAGAAAAATGGATGTGATGGATTCAAGATCAATCGTGACTGCGCTCTGGTGAGCTCGTTCCATGCTTTTGCTAACAAACATCTAATCGTGGCAACATAGAAAACATATAATTTAAAGCGTACACACCAAATTTGTATTGCCATAAACCAGCAAAATTTTGCTGTTTTTTTTTGTGCAGTAAATCCAGCAACCCTTCAGCAAAATAATATATTACTGGTCGTTTAGTAAAGTAAATTTGGATGAATGTGACAGTTGTTATGCTGAACAATCAGCAAATTATTTTTCAATTTACTGTTTTATCAGTAATAGGCAAATTACATATACTATTGCTGCTTTCCAGCAATTGCAAATTCAACCCTTTCCAAACAATCGGTAATGTTGGTCATTCTCGCGTATAAAATTATAAAACAAGATGTTATTACACATGTAATACACTTTTATTCTGATAAATAAAATTGAATATATAACAATGATGTGCTCTTGGGGAAAAAGATAGAGCCAAACCATTCGCCTTCCCAATGCTGTCATATCACCATCCTGGAAAACAACCGCAACTTAAAACAATGAGTAATAATTCAATGTTTCGTACTTACTAGATATCTTCTTCATTTAAATTAACACAAACAAATATAAATAATTAATAATTCACAAAAGGTTTCAACATTACCACCAGCTCCGTGATAGAAAATCTTATTCGTTTGCTAGTTCACCACCACAAGCGCGAAATATTCACCAAAAAAAACATCTCCTTCACCGATATCCATTTTCTTACATAAATCAACCAATGTAGTTAGCCTCTGAATATGCATCAGGCCTTCTTAACAGCATTTCTATAAGATATTTCACTGCGGTTAGTTTTATTTCTAATCTAACTAGTACTGAGATTTATAACATCACTGAGAATCAGAACAAACTGAGAAATGTCAAACCATGAAGTTCACAATCAGTCCCTCGTGAACTTTTTCATACTTTTAAGTTTGGTTTAAGTTTAAAGTGAACTTCAAGTTCATAATAAGTTTCGAGGGGAATAGATTGAGCCTTGATTCATAAAATCACCACATTAAGTAAAATAATGTATTATTCCACTACACGCCCATGCAGCAGTGGTATGCGCTCTGGTTTCAACGCAAGGAACTCGAGTTCGAGTCTCGACGTAAGTATCAATACAAATATATATAAAACTTAAAAAAAAAACTAATGTGCCTACAGTTTATAATCCTGTACCCAACCAGTAATGAGCTACAACAAAAGTTGGTCATCTATTATTTTCTTTTTTTTTGTCAGATTTTCGTAGTTTATTTTTCGGCTTAACAACGTTCTTTTCAGCGGCATATGCGAACCTTTTGTGAGCTAAAGTTCGGTTAATTACTTAAGAAGTTAGCTGCATAGAAGGCTTTTCATAGTCTTCCAACTAGCTGATGAAGCGAAAACATACCATTTCATCCGTACTTTTGGTTGCTTGGGGATCCATCCCTGTTAGTGACCCACTCAATCTTACGGTTTATTAGAACTATCGGCCATTTTCGGCCTAACGGTTATTTTATTAATTCTGGTGTATATTTTAACACAGATTATGCTCATTACTTGAATGTCTCAATGGTTTCATATTGCTGTTTGCGTTAAATGTGCAAATTGTATCTAACTGAGCTTTAAATGCGGTAACACAAAGTAATCAAAGGATACTTAGCAACCATGATCCATATCAATTCCAACTTAGCAGAGAAAATCAATCTTTGACTTCGCCTTCCTCGTGGAAAATCTTATCGCGTTGGTGTTCTCGCATTTAATATTTGCGATTCAAACGCACACGGTAATGTTTTGAGCACAAAGATTAGACAAAAGGAAGGTAAAGGGAGGGATGGGGCTGCCTCCCGCTCTGATCCCTACTACCTTACTACGCCAATGGTGTCAGTAAAGAAGGCACGAACCGCAGATTAAAAACACATCATGCATACATCAAACTTTGGTCCTTATTAGAACTTTCGGTCATGCTGTTGGAAATCAAGGAGGAAAAGAAAACCGGTGGTGCTGATAGGAGACGAAATTGAGATGAACCCGTACCTCTTACATACATGATAGATTTGCCAGCAAACGCAGTTTAGCATCACATCCTTACAGCTGAGCCCAGGACTTAGAACGAAACTCATCATTCACCTCCAATGAAGGATGATGGCTCTAATCCAGCTTATCTGTTTCTCGTTACTTTCTTGGTGGCAGTATGCATGATTGAGACAAGATGGTTGTTGTCCCTCATATCGTACTTGGCATGGAACGGTGTATCCAAATGATAAAAAAAACTGATTCATGTGCTACTCAGCATATGTTAGAAAAAATTTCGGTATTTTGCAAGTTAACCAGGTGCATAAGGCTGTTCATGAAATATACACAAGTTGAGATCTGGTTTCCTTGATTCCTTCAGCGAAATCAACAAGAATATAAAAATATTATTAACCGTTCACATTCTCGAAATCACGCAGTAAATGATTGTTTATTAAGTCAAATAATCCGTGTCCGCTTGAAGCACTGCCGCCAGTCGGAAAGCAGCGTAACGGTAATTGAATTTAGAAAACACACACCATATTGAGGCAATCATCTAAAATTTTATTTTCGTTTCATATTGGCCACAACCGCCAACAGCACCCTAGCAAATATAACCTCTGCAAAACTGTGCGTTCAGGGACGAACCATAGCGTTGGTGGGTTGGAGAGAAACGACGGCGCGCGGCGGTTCCTGATGATGACGATAATTGAATAATAAATTAGAACAATCCCTCCCCCTACTTGAGGTAATCCTAGCGTGGCGGAATATCCTGCAGTCAGTCAGTGGTACCGAGAGCTGTGAAAATGTTCCGTGTGGGTTTCGCTGATTTTCGACGGATGTGCTGAGATTTTTGGCAGGGAAGATCCGTCCGAAGACATATGGCACACTGCACAGTGGTATCGACCATAGGTCAAAAATCGAAAAAAACAAAAAGTTTCTTCAGCATTAGAATCAACATAGATGATCGTACAATTCGTACTTGTTACTTCATGATGCCTATCAAAGTTGCACAGAGGTTAATTAAATGGGGCTTGGAATGAGCTTACCATTCTCAATGTACACAAATCGAGAGCTCCACGTCGCCGGCCACGTCCTCACGGTCATTGGGTAAGGAAAGGAATCCTGCCCCACAGGAGCAAGCGACAAGATCGAAGGATAGCGCTCTCAAAAATCGAAAAATATGCTGTCTTTATGTAAAACTAGCTCAGCTTACCAATTATGCAAAAACTTTTAAAATCGGTGGTTGCCAATACCACGCAATTTCTGTTTTTTTTTTTTCAATAAAAAGCAACATAGCACCAAATTCCACATGGCTGCCAAAAAATTATATTTTTGCAAGTTGAATTGAATTGAATTACTTTTTATTGAAGGGATTTTCTGCCGTAGGCAGGTTCATCCCCAGTCAGGTTAAAAAACAGGAAAAGCCTGACGGGCCAGCCTGAGAAAAACTACAAACATTTTGTAACTAACCTATGGACACGTAGCTAAGATTGTTGGTTTGGCGACGATGTCACCATAGTGGTCTATGGTGAATCGATGGAGGAAGTAGAGTTGACAGCAGCGCACTCTATTTCGATAGTTGAGGAATGGATGAAGTCTTGGAAACTAGGCCTGGCCAGTCACAAGACTGAGGTGGTGGTAGTCAACAACCGCAAGTCCGTACAACGGGCTCTTATCTCGGTAGCTGATTGCACAATAGAGTCCAAGCGATCCCTTAGGCATCTTGGGGTAATGATCGATGACAAGCTCAGCTTCGATAGCCACGTTGTATATACCTGTAAAAGGGCATCTACGGCTATAGCGAGGCTTTCGAGGATAATGTCTAACAGCTCTGCTGTAATTGCCAGCAAATGCAAGCTACTGGCAAGCGTGGCGCTATCCATACTAAGGTATGGAGGACCAATCTGGTCAAAAGCGCTTAGAACGAGCAGAAACCTAAAGTGGTTGGAAAGCACGTACAGGATAATGTGCTTAACAGTAGCAAGTGCATACCGGACGGTATCTAAAGAGGCCGTGTGCATCATAGCCGGGATGACGCCCATCGGGCTCATCATCAAGGAAGATGTTCAATGCTTCAACCAAAGGGGTACCAGAGGAGTCCGCGACACATGTAAAGAGGAAACGCTCAGAAGCTGGCAGCAGGAATGGGATAACTCCACTAAGGGTAGATGGACCCATCGACTAATACCAAATGTGTCAGATTGGTATAGTAGAAACCATGGGGAAGTGAACTTCCACCTGAAGCAGTTTCTGTCAGGACATGGTTGCTGTAGACAATACCTGCATAGGTTCGGGCACTCAGAATCTCCTGCGTGCCCCAATTGTGCTGGTGTGGAGGAAACAGAGCGAAGGATGTCGTGTTCGATTGCCCCCGTTTCATTGTTGTGAGAGGTCGCATGCTCACTACATGCGGAGAGGACACATCCCCCGATAATATAATAGAGAGAATGTGTGCGGATGCCGAGTGCTGGAATGCAGTAATTACGGCTGTCACTCACATTATGTTAGACTTGCAGCGCCTATGGCACGCCGACCAAGTGTTGGCTGCAGAGGATTAGCCCTGCCGAGGCTGGTCCCTCGTAACATTGTTCATGTCGGCTAGGAGAAGCAGTTTGCCTAGGCTACTTCTGCTACACGTGTTGTGCTATATGCACAGGCCCCTCTCCGAAGAAGTACCGTAAAGTGGTTCCGGGGTGATAAGGGTCTGAGGCCTAGGGTAATGTCGATGCACTGTTCACCACTTGAGCTTTTCTAAAAGAATTGCTCAAGTGAAACTAAGCGGTAAATCATACAGTGCCAGGCGAATTTGAAGTAGTGGAAGAATTTGTGTATCTTGGTACTTTAGTGACTTGCGATAATGATGCTACCCGCGAGGTGAAAAGGCGTCTTGCAGCTGCGAATAGGGCTTTTTACGGGCTCCGTAACCAGCTTAAGTCCCGTAGCCTGCAGACGAAAACAAAATTCGCGCTAAATAAGACTCTTATCCTCCCGGTTGCTCTATACGGCCATGAATCCTGGACGTTAAAAGAGGTCGACCGGAAAGCGTTTGGAGTTTTTGAGCGTAAAGTGCTGCAAACAATACTCGGCGGTAAACAAGAAAATGGCATCTGGCGGCGTCGCTTGAATCATGAGTTGTACCAAGTATATAAAGAAGTGAATATTATCAAGCTCATAAAACACGGCAGGCTGCGTTGGGCTGGTCACGTGGTACGAATGCCGGAGGAACGACAAGCAAAAATAATATTCAGTAGAGAACCCGGACGAGGCCGTCGGCTTCGTGGTAGGCCGCGCACACGTTGGCTTTTTGCAGTTGAAGAGGACGTAAGGGCACTTAACGTTCAGGGCGACTGGAAGCGATTGGCTCAGGACCGGACCCAGTGGAGAAGAATTATCCATTCGGCGTAGATTCAATGTAGCGGATTGTAGCCCATCAAGTAAGTAGCCAGGCGAACTCAGAACACAAGAGACTCCGGCAATCCCAGGGTCGGCTAGCTACTGGGTAGTCAAGGGCTTTTCGCGAATACAAAAACTAACACGGGAGCTTTCACTTTTCTTGTATTTATTATAAAATTTCCTAATTGTGTCGTGTGCGTGTTGTTCTGTTATTTCCAATGAAGTGTAAATTTGTTAAGTGTTATCTAATCTAGTTCGTACCGGTACATACCGCTGCCGTTTCTTGTTGGGTGGGCGAATGGCCGACACAGTGACACCAATCCTGCTGTGCGGCCGGAACTCTCGCCGGTATGGCGAAGCGGGCGGATGTACAGTCAACTCCGTTGACGGGCCAGCGGACATTGCTGGACTACGTGGGCAGGCGTCTTCCTTCTTAGGCGTAATCGGCCACCCGTGGCATGGCCACCTTGGACGGCCGAGATGGGGAATCTCCTTGACATTTAGGGCCTACGGCCCGAGATTTTGGTCCTCCTAGAGGACAGGCCCAGAAGCCTAATGGATTCTCAAGCCGAGCCGTGTGCTGGACGACGGAACCTACTCAAGGTCCGAAACAAAGACACAAGAGCAAGAGGTCCTATTGGACAAAGACAATTACAAAGTATTCGCTCGTGGCAGTGTAGGGTATTTCGTTACCTGAGCTCGGTTTCTTCCCTTACGCCCACTTAGCTCCTGCTTAGGGCAAGGGGGGTATCGGTATTGATCCACTGCACTTTTGCACTATAAAAACCACGTCTTCAGCACATGGACGCCTGATATCGAAAAAGGCCAGTTCTTAGCAATGGCCGTTCTTTCTAAGAATTCCCATATTCTGTCATTCTGCTTATTCCTATCTGTTCGACCATGCTGCAGCGTTGGTAGCAAACACGAAGGACGAAGACATTTACAGCGGTACTTAACCCTATCACTCCTGTGGTAAACATCAACAAATACAAAACAAAAATCAACAATTTGTAACCAAACGGTTACACAGTGCATAGGCTGGTTTTAGCGGGTCGTCGTTGGTGCGTCATTCCTGCATTCCCTGATTTACCTTCTCAGGGGATCTGTTTGCAGCCACAAATTAACACAATATAAAGCTGGGGGTACAATAAGGAGCCTAACATTCAGAACAAACAAATGGACGGACAAGTTTAATACTATTGCAGAACATGCATATCATGGAACAACAACAGCTAGTGGGTTACGATTACGTGAATTGTACATGGACAATATATCTAAATCTCATAGTATAATACGGCGTCCTTAATGAAGGAGATGCTACCACAAATCCTATACATCTGTCTGGGGCTATCAAAGGCTGGGCAGTTGCAGATCAAATGCTCACACACCTCGCCGGACCGATGGAAAAGTTTTTCCTCCGTGATTGTGGGACATCCTTGTGTGGCCGGTTCTCAACCGGGAAATCATTTTTTGGTCCTTCATCGACCTCAGGTGTGTCCAAGCATCGGTACTACGATTATTTTTTCGCAGGTAGGCCCCTCGTGAGTTCGTCCACTCTGCCTGCCATGTCTGGCGTCTGGTACCCTAGTGCTGTAACGAGGGCCAGTAGGGCTGGATCCTGCTAGGAAATCTGCGGTTGCGTTACCAGGAACACCGCTGTATCCTGGAACCCATATTGTGGTAACGTCGTATGGGGCCTTTTTTTTATTATCCCTTGGATCCACAGATTGGAGCGCTGTGAAGCAGCTCGCTGAGTCGGTGATGATGACTATAGGGATGGTAGTGGCGGCATATAGAATAGCCGCTGCTTCGGCGGAGAAGATAGAGCACTGTCCGGGGAGGCTAAGGCTGGTTGATAGATTTTCATCTGTTATACCTATCCCAACACTTCGTACGGAGAGGGATCCGTCAGTGTATCGTCGCTGGTGTGCTGAGTAGTCTTTCCGAAAAATCTCGGCGACGGTTTTTCGCAACCGGATAGATGAATCACCTGCCTTAAAACTTTGTTTTATTCTGTCGTCGAACTTAAGATTTGAGCTGCGCCAGTCTCGTTCGCCACACCAGTGCGTTTTGTCAATTGGCGGGAGACGCGAACCGGTGGCGTTTTCTAGCTGGTGGTCTTCTTCTTCCATGAGGCGAGAACTACGGTTTCCCGCGGTCCTCTCTGCAATAGCGGCTGCTTTCGTGCAGAGGGTTACAATGACGAGTAAGCGGAATGGAAGAAGCCCGGCTTCAACACATGCAGCGTCAGCCGTAGTGAAAGGGAGAAGCCCCGAGACAATTCGAATATTGTAGATCGGTTGTAGATCGGGGATAGCGCGTCGATGAGGTTGTTCATAGCCAGATACGTGATTTCCAATCCGTACAGCAGGCGACTATCGATGATGGCAGCGGCTACACGGAATCGGGTATTCAGGTCGTTGCTGTGATGAGGTCTCGATAAGGATCTCAATAAATTTAGACGACTTCGGCAGTTGGCTTTTCCTTCATAGTAGGGCTTGAAGGTCAGGCCTCGGTCGATAGTGACACCGAGGATTCTTGTCGTTTTACGGATGGGGATGGCTTGGTCGTTGATGTTAGATATCTTTGCAAGTGAATTTAGTTTGATAGGCAAACAGTGTAAAACAATATTTTTTTCGTAGTATTTTTTAATTAAAAGATATTTTGAGAGTGTAATCAAAAATTTCGATTTCTGTTCAACAATGTTTGCTGGTTTTCTACAATCAAATTCATGAAGAAAAAAATAACTTGTCACCAGGTCAAATTTTGATTTATATGAAAATAGATTAAAAAATTGGGATTTTCGAGGTTTCATGAGTAAAACAAATTTTGAGTGTAATAAAAAAATTATATTTGAACCCAAACAAATGAATTGTGGTTCCATTACTTATTTTTACCAAGAAAACCATAATTTATCACCTTGAATATTGCTTAATTTGTGCCACAAATCCGTTCCAGATAACACTGAGAAGTGTCCTTTGTTAAACAAAATTGGGTATAATATTATTACCGTACGGTAACTTGTTTGTTAAAATAGATGTGGGACTGTAGGATAATCGACGATGTAAAACAAGTTAACGTGCAAATCGAACGGTGTGGACGAATGGCTAGTAGACTGGCCTCAAAACAAAAAAAGTTGTAAAACTACACGGGGCAGATATGTGCCTTAAGGTAAGAAAAAGTCTCTCAAAATTTCAACTCATTTGGTTGCGTCACCAGCTGGCGCATTCAATTCAAAGTTTGTATAGGATTTTCGTTTCAAATATATTGAAAAATGACCCTTTGTCACGTTTTTGTTCTGATTGTGTTCAATTGGGCCCAGAATGACAAATACACTAGTTGATACCCTAATGAACATAATTGCTGAAGGTTGTATCTGGATTTAAGCTCATTTTCATTGCCCTTTCAGTTGTTGAAAGTTAGGCTTAGATTAGAACTCCAGTACAGTCACATATATGCATGCGCCTTGCGCAGCAGCTCGCCCAGCGTCATAGGTGGCTATGATGCGCCTAAAGGTAACCATTAAGCTATGTTGAAGAAATACAGAGCTGTATTGCAGATCCATTTCACATTGCCAAAACACCAAGTTTATCAATTTCATTCATGATACAACCTTCTAAAATATTGTTCACTATGGTATCAAGTAGTGTTTTTGACATTAAAAGATATTTTGAGAGTGTATTCAAAAATTTCGATTTCTGCTAGAAAATTTTTGCTGGTTTTCTACAATTTTATTCATGTAGAAAAAACTACATGTCTCCAGGTCGAATTTTGATTTACATGAAAAAAGATTATAAAATAGGGATTTTCGAGGTTTCTTGAGTAAAACAAATTTTGAGTGTAATCAAAAATTTATATTTGAACCCAAACAAATTCATTGTGGTTCCGTTACCTATTTTTTACCTTTTTGTTAAACAAAATTGGGTATAATATTATTACCGTAAATTCGGGTGAAATTGATCATTTTTCACGTTTTTTCTAATCTGTTTTCTATAATGTTAACAAAGCGAAACAACTAAATGCAGGAAAACAAGTACGAAGGTGAGCCACATCGACTCGTGTACCGAAATTTTCTAACAAATGTCATTTTAGTGTTAACAATTATCTCTAAAATAATAAATCAGAAGATTTCATTTCGGGGTGAAATTGATCACTTGTCAATGCCATTATTGTTAGTTTTCAAAACAACTCTACAAGATAAATTTGAGCTCCCTGAATCTGAATATGCTTGTCAAATTCTTAACAATGCAATATTTATATAAATAACGAATAGTTAAATTTCAAGAATAACGCGGAAAACGCCTAAATGTATGCAATTTCCTAAGTAATTTAATGATATCTAACAGAAATTCAATTAGTTCAACCATTTGAGCTAATTGGTACGAGTTTTGGTGACGAAATCTGGTTTGGGGATATGTCTCAAGCTTCCTCACAAATATTCAGGTTTATACCATGTTCAAATCCTTGCTTAGAAATAGAAGTTCATAGGTGTTTGTCAATACTGCACCGTGCATGATTTTGAAATTTTACGTTATTTTCATAGTAATAAACATTCTTTAACGCAAAAAACTTCACAACACACAATTCGACAATGGTTACGACAAACAACGTTCATTTACTGCAGCTTACATTGATATTTGTGCTCCATTACGAATAAATAAAATCGTGTGGTACGATGATCAATTTCACCCTTCTGATCAATTACACCCGATTTTACGGTACCGTACGGTTACTTTATTGTTAAAATAGATGTGGGACTGTAGGGTAATCGACGATGTTAAGCAAGTTAACGTGCAAATCGAACGGTGTGGGCGGCTGGCTAGCTAACGCTCCAAACGCTGCTTGACGAATGGGTGGTTGCGTAACAGTGACTGCACCAAAAAAAAACGGATGGGGTAAAACGCAGCATCAACACGAGGAAAATGTATGTGTTGGGGCTGCTAAGATGCGATGAAGCAGAGAGGCGGCAGTGTAGAAGAGACTCCCACCCTGAAAAGCGGTCTGATTTGGAGAATTTGACCGATTCTTGCCTAGTGGCGTTAATTACCAGCGACAGAGCCCTTGGTCTCCAAGCAAGTGGTGTATTGTGGATCTTCGGCCGACCGCCTCCCGGATTCGCCAACCTATAAGCTGAACCAAAATCAATTTTGGTAATCCTACCTCCCGCTCAGTAACCAAAGATATTGTCTGGTGACGTCCGGGGAGCACGCCCAATCCCCAGCAGCGAAGTGCCAAGCCCTGTCTTTGTGGCCCATCAGTCCAGACACCGCCATCGTCAGGACCACCGGCCGGCCCCTCGACTCCGGGTACTGTCGATTGGTGGCCGGAGACTGCTTCGAACGCCTTCCACGAACACGCTAACCTGTCCGCCATCGGAGACGATCCTGCGAGTTACCGCATGAAGCAACCCTTTGGCGTTGGTCAACCGTTTCGAAGATACCCCATCGCACCAGCTTCTCTCGTGCAGTCCGCAACATAGAGGCCTCCATAATCTGCGTCGAGTAAACGTGGTGAACCCCCGCCGCCGTAGACGCTGCCCAGCACCGAAGGTTATCAATGAATTGAAGTAAGTTAGAATTCATTCCATCCAAGACGGCCTTTGGTGCCCACCCCGGAAGCGGCCGTTGGCTGAAAACCAGCTGCTTGGGGCTTAGGCCAGTTCTCTTCTGGGACTGAGCATTTCTCCCGGAGTCAACTCGTTTCAATATATTTTCAAATAAATTTTAGATGAATATTGATTTCGAATAGTGTCTTATTCCGTTTCTGCTAGAATTTTGACAATCGCTTAGAAAACGACGGAGATATGTATTGCCAATCATGGCCTTTTACCTTTTTCTGGGCCCTTTGTTGTAAGTGTAAGTTTTTTCCCCGTAATAGAAATGAACGTTTCCAACCGAAAATATTTTTTACAACGCTTCCTGTTTCTAAAGAATCAACTAGAATAAAAAATAATTTTATAGAGCTATCAGATATTGACGACACATTTTATTTTTTATTTTTTGTATCCTCACCATAGACTTAATTTTTTTTTTGCTGAAAACGTATTTATTTATGGGAACGTAACTATTGATAACAATATCAAAATAAATACCTTGGCCGTTAACGGGTTAAGGTAATCATGTGGGTTGTGAAAATAATGCTGATCATTTTAGATTGAGAAATCTTGGAATTCTGCTGGTGTATCTATTATATTCTTGTGCGAAATCATTAGAATCCCATCGGAAATTTTTGAGATTATTTATGAATTCGACTGTAATCCTTGCTAATTCGATTGGAATCCTGGCAAATTTGACTGGAATCCTTGAAAATCCTACAAGAAGTAAGTGTTTGATTCAAGGCAATGAAGAAATGATGATGACAGAAGAGTTGTAAGTAGTTCCATAAGACTGTTCCTGACTATTTTAATGCAAGAAAATAAAAAAAGGTAAATTTTTTGATTCGAATTATAGCAGGATTAACTTCAATAAATGCCTTAAGAATATCCTGCTCACAAAAAAAATATCAGTTCCATATTAAAATACTAGTGACTAGCTCATTCGACGAAAACTTAGAAGAACAGCCCGCTCAAGAAAGAAAGGCAAATTTCTGGTGGAATGCTTGCAGCTATGACGTGAATAATAACTTTCACAATGTGGTGCTATCACACAACCTATATTCATAAAAGAGGACATTCTTTGTTTAAAACAAATTTGAAATATGAACATCACCGAAAAGTACAAATACAATAATTGCATTGAAAATTTCCTTTACATCTCTGGGCTTAAAGATAAATGTTAAGAATGGTTTATTGGAAACGAAAGCTCTCAGTCAGTGTATTATTAAAAAGCCCATTAAAAAATTTCATAACGCTGTAGGAGGCAAACCAAGTTTGTGGAGCATTGTCCTCGAAATGTTACACCTCAGGCAAAATTTGTAGAATTTCCATAAAAAAATTGTTAATAGAGGGTGGGTATCAAAAATGGCAATTTTTGGCGTTATGAAATTTGTGAATGAAACCTAGAACTGCGAAAATGCCTACTGAGCTGAGACACTGTCCCAGAAAGAAAAAGAAGAAGTTTTCGAAAGAAAAGGAAAAAATATATCGAAAGCATAGCTGGAATATGAAAGAAGGACAAACTGGTGTTACTGGTGGCTTTTCGTACTAATGCTGAGTGCACTAGAGCAGCGAGTTCGATTTCGCGCACGGGGTCATCTACGTCTAATACCTTCAGGGCCGTTGGGGACCACTTAGCGTCCACGTACGGACTTCAAATTTTTACCTGATTTTTTTCTTACCAACACGAGCACTTTACAATGACGAACTTATAACTAGGGACAATGGAAATTCGCGTTTTCGCGGAAGCCGCGAAATCCGCGAAATTTGGCCTTCGCCGCGAAATTTAGGGCATCCCACGAAAGGCCGCGAAATTAGATAAAAATCAGGAACTTATATGAAAATCACAGTGAATTCCAGTTTTTTTCATTATGAAAATGGTTTATTCATCTTGAAGTCTAAGTTCCATCAAATTTTTTTAACCGTCTAGTTTTAACTTGGACATCTTTCTGGTTCGCTACCTTTATATCATTTTTTTATAATCTCTCTGATATTAAACTTATCATCTTAATTCGTTAAATAAAATAAATCAAGAGTTTGCGAAATTTACACTTTTAAAGGCTGTTTTCACTGAAAATGTGTAATTTTGTGTAAAATATAACCAAAAGTATGGGACCGCGACAAAGTCGCGAAATTTTGTATTTAATGCCTTGGTAGCACGCGAAATTTTAAGAGTTTTGCCGCGAATTTCCATTGTCCCTACTTATAAAATTTCGCATTTTCGAAACATAAGGGACGGCCTAGTACACACCCATACTATTTGGGTCTTGAAAGATTAGTTCGAAATTTAGAGTTACGCCCTTTTCAATTTTTTGACTTAATTTTTCCTTAATCATCAATATTAATTTGGCAACTGCTGATGGTATTATTCGTTTAAGGTGATTATAGAACGAAGCCACACCTCAAATTTTCAAGAGCACAAGACTTGAGAACCAAACAGCGCTCCGCTTTGAAATTCTATCCCATTGGTCACACCCTGGGAGGGAGGCACCGATACTACACACGAAATATGACACAACGCTTTTCCAAATTGCAAGATAACTCCCGCTCACCAACGACAATCAAGGCAGGCTTGGGGAAAATTGCTAGTTTTCTTTTATGGACCGATGCACAAGTTTACTAATTTGACGTTTGAGCGGTGCCGAATTCACTAGTTGCTATGGTCACATAAATAACACGGCACCGCTCAAACGTCAAATAGTGATCGCGTGCATTGATCCATTGTGTACCTTCGATCTTTCTGGACAAACTTGGAAAAAGGGCCATAGTTTTATGTGCATTCAATTTTAATGATGATTGGAAAACAATAAAAAGATGCGTGTTTCGTTACTTTATATTCGATCAAATTATAAGGTACTATCGTGGCATTGCTTTTGGGTGTTGCAGGAATTGATTTTCAACCGACTGTTGTCAACTTTGTTGGCATGCAAAAATTTGTTTTGATCAATTACGCGCTTTTATCAAGTTTGTCCATTCTTCAAGAACTGGGCTCACAGTGACAGTTCGTGACAGCAAAATCTCGGCTCACCTTGACGTACATAAATTTTGTATTGGTTTTTCCCTCCCACCTTAATATTCTCTAAGATGTTTCATGACCGTTTCGTAGAACAAATGGAACCACTGTGCCACTGACATCGCTGCATTGCTTCGCGACGAAAGTGAACCCTTCGATTAAGGAGGAGGCGGTGTTCAGATATGGAAGTCGTATAGATGTAGGAGGGGTGCACCCAAGCTACTACAATGAGCGATGATGATGTTGCGTTGCGTGTGTCAGAAAGTCACCAGGGAAATGTTGTTCTCCCCCTGAGTTTGAGTTTTCTCGACCGGGCCTTGCAAATGCCATGTGCGTGTTCGAAGGGTGCTAAAAGTTGTACTTGATCTGATTTAAGTGAAAATTTATTGCATAAATTATTTATTGAATTATCCTGGCACTCTGGGGAACGTTCCTGGAGCGGTTGTCTGTCTATGAAGGCCGAACCGGGCCCGTGGGATTGACTTCTCTGATGACGAGCTAAATTTCAACTGTTTTTGATTGAGTTGTATACGTTGAAGTATTTTGAACTGAGTTGCACAGCGGGTGTTTGTTTTTCTAATTAAATTGTTGCCTATGGGAGGCTGCTCAGTGAGTGAGGCCGTAAACATAAACTGAATGTTGTAATAAAATTTCCTAACAGGTTATCTACACATTTTCAAGGTACCTCTGTCGGGGCAGCAGGGACGAGAGTCCTAGGCTTAACGGACCCCTTCAGGACCTCTACGAGTTGGGGAGTTGCCCAGGATGTGGTGGAGTTCACAGTGGACTCTGATGAATCGTCATGAAAACCCCAAAAATCCGAATGCAACTCTGCCAAAGCGACCGGTGCCGCTTAAAGTACCAGGACAAGGCATGGAACTACGAGCAGGGTTGCCACATATACAGATTTACCTGTATTTTACAGATTTTCTTGAATATTTTGTGACCAAGAATCTGTATATACAGATTACAGAATATTAGGAAAAACACAGAAAAACAGATTCTGTATATAGAATTCCGCCAAAACTATACAGGTTTATACAGATTTTTGAGCAAAAATGAAAATTAACATTTTCAAAAACCCTTAAATTTAAACTGAGATTGACAATTTTGCATTGTAGTTACAACTGAACAACAACTGAATACAATATTTGAATTCTTTGTAAAATTCTAATTTCTATTTCATTTTTCAGGGATACAGATTGAAAGTACAGATATTTTGCTCCTGGATACAGAAATACAGATAATTCAAAGAAAAAATATTTTAATGTGGCAACCCTGACTACGAGTAGGAGTGTTTCGAGCACATTGGGACCAACGCCAGTACGGCCTCAATTATGTATACTGGCAGCACACGACTAAGGATAAGTAACGGTATATGTACTGGATAATATGCTTTGAGGCTGACAACGGTGACATTCTACTCCCTTAGTAGGGTCGGGTGACACTGGCCCGAAACGGCGAGTGGGTTAATGGCGCTGGCTGCCCCGTCCAGTAAAACCATGGTAGGCTTTAGTGTACGTTCCAAATCCGTCGCCTGGTTGTTCCAACTAGACGGGAGTAGGCTCAGATGCCATTACCTGACCTACGCCGATCCGGCTCTGAACATAGTACCCCATAAAGTACTATGTCAACCCTAGCATGGCCTCCCAGCTTGCGTAGATAAACATGGGATCATAAAGGCGACTATTCCAGCGGAGTTGGATAGCAGCTCTTAGGAGGACCCATAAAAGATGATCAACCAGTGCGCATCGTACCTTCGTGCTGTGCGTACACGAATTCTCGAAGTTTTCTTAAAAACTACCTAAAGCACTAAATCAGTACTTTTCAGTGCTACATAAACAGTACTTTTCAGTGCTAAAATTATAAACGGTACTTTTCAGTGCTACTAAAACAGTACTTTTCAGTACTATTTTTCTACTATTGATCCCTTTACGATCCTTGTTTGGACCCGTGCCTTCGATTTTTCGTTGCACCCGTTGGCGAAAGCTAGCGGTGGTAATCCTTCTTGGACACCGTCTTGGGAAAAAACCTCTCGAAGGTCACGTCTTCCTTCGTTTATTAACTAAACATGGTATCAACAACAAACAAAAGGAAGGGTGAATCTCTGAATTCACTACTTCCTTCCAAAAAAATGGGTTTTAAAATTGTCACTACACGTGGCAAGAATGGAAGAAAGGACGCTTCCCCGGAATGCGAACTTTCTTCCAAGGGTGAAATGAATAATTGTATCGAAATGAGCAATCAGTTCGATGCTCTAGACAAATTTTCCGAACACCAAATCGAAGCAGCCTCTAGCCCAGGCTCTTTGATTCAAGTGAGGAAGCAAAGAGTGCCGCTTATCGTGGTCAGTTGTTCCGAATTTGGGGGATTTAGGAAGGAGATCTTGAACTCCATTAGGGGAATCAAGGTTTCCTTCCAAATCGCAAAGAAAGGAGACTGTCGCGTTTTGCTGGAAACTCTTAAAGATCGTGAACTTCTTCTCAGACATCTTGAAGAGAAGAAGCACAAATTTTTTACTTATGACGACAAAACCGAACGTTTGTTCAAAGTTGTCTTGAAAGGTCTCTCAAGTGACTATAAGTCACCTGAAGAGATCAAAAATGGAATAAATGATTAACTTGAATTTCCCCAGTCCAAGTAATCATTATGAAAAAGAGAACCCAATCTGGCATTGTTCGGAAAGGGCTTTCTCAAGAATATTATTTAGTTCACTTTAACAAAAAAGAACTAAATAATATTAAAGCTTTAGAAAAAGCAAAACTTATGTTCGATGTCCGTGTGACATGGGAACATTTCCAGAAACCTGGAGGAAATTACCAGAACCCCACTCAGTGCCGTCGGTGCCAAAAGTGGGGTCATGGTACAAAAAATTGTCACATGGATGCTAAATGCATGATTTGCGGAGGTTCTTCTCACGCTAAGGACGTCTGTCCTGTGAAAGAAGATACCAGAAAGTTTGAATGCGCCAATTGCAAGGGCCCTCATAAAGCCAACTTTTGGGAATGCCCTTCACGCAAAAGGGTCATTGAGGCTCGTGCCAGGCAGATGAAAGATAATATCCGTTACGATAACGGTCGTTTCCGCAATTTGCCTGGTAGAGTATCGAACAATGCTCATTTTTCAGTTAACGATCGCTTGATCATGAATCATACCCATCAGGAAGATCATAATCATGCTCATTCACAAACTAATTTTAATCCGTCGGGTAGCCGTTCGTATCTTTCTATTTCGAATGTATCTACCCACGGTAAATCCTTTGCCGATATCGTAGCAGGAAATTTGAACTCCTCCCCTGTTCAATCCATGGGTACCCAGTCTACTTGTTTCAAATCAAATGGAAAAAACCCTACCGCCACAGGTAATTCCGCTTCTTCGTCTACCGGAAATTCTAATGGGAATTCACATGACATGTCTGCCTCTGATTTTAATTTTCTAACTGAACAATTGAATCTAATGATTGATGCAATGTTCAAAGCCACCACTATGACTGAAACAGTCCAAGTAGGTGTAAAATTTACAAATCAAATTGTTATTGGATTACGTTTTTCTAATGGATCCAAATAATAATTTAAATATTTTAAATTGGAATGCTCGTTCTCTGAGTGGTAAAGAGGACGAGCTGTTTAATTTTCTTACGGTTAATAACGTGCATATAGCAGTTATTACCGAAAGGTATTTAAAACCTGGATCTAAACTCAAAAGAGATCCTATTTTTTTTTGTTTATCGTAATGATCGACTTGATGGGGCATGTGGGGGAGTTGCAATCATCATTCATAGGCGTATAAAACATCAACTGTTTTCGTCATTTAAAACTAAAGTTTTTGAAACTTTAGGTGTTTCTGTTGAAACACAGTTTGGTAAATATACTTTCATAGCTGCTTATTTGCCTTTTCAATGCTCTGGACAGCAAGTTAATTTGCTCCAAACTGACTTGCAAAAATTGACTCGCAATAAGTCAAAATTTTTTGTCATTGGTGACTTTAATGCCAAACATCGGTCATGGAATAATTCTCAAAGTAATTCCAACGGCAGAATTTTGTTTGATGAGTGCTCTTCAGGATATTTCTCAATTCAATACCCTGATAGCCCTACATGTTTTTCCTCTTCTAGAAATCCATCTACGATTGACTTGGTCTTAACCGACTCTAGTCATCTTTGTAGCCAATTAGTAACTCATGCTGATTTTGATTCTGATCATGTTCCAGTTACATTTCAAATATCGCAAGAAGCGATTCTAAATCCTATCAGCTCCACTTTCAATTATTTACGAGCCGACTGGAATATATATAAAACGTATGTTGACTCTAATCTTGATGTTAACATTTCTTTAGAAACTAAACTTGATATTGACAATGCTCTTGAAACTTTAACAAATTCCATTGTTGAAGCCAGAAGCATTGCAATTCCAAAATGTGAAGTAAAATTTGAATCCGTGATTATAGACGATGATCTTAAACTCTTGATCCGTCTTAAAAACGTGAGAAGGCAATTTCAACGCACTCGCAATATTGCTATGAAAATTATATGGCAGGATTTGCAGAAAGAAATCAAAAAGCGTTTTGCTCAATTAAGAAACAAAAATTTTGAAAATAAAATTTCTCAATTGGACCCTGGCTCTAAGCCCTTTTGGAAATTATCTAAAATCTTGAAAAAACCTCAGAAGCCAATACCGGCATTGAAAGAGGAAAACAAATTATTACTAACTAATTACGAAAAAGCTCAAAAACTTGCTATGCAGTTTGAAAGTGCGCACAATTTTAATTTAGGACTTACTAGTCCAATTGAAAATGAAGTTACTCAGGAGTTCGAAAATATTCTCAATCAAGAGAACGTTTTCGAAAATGCCTGGGAGACTGATTTGGAAGAAGTGAGAACTATTCAAAAATATGAAAGCTCCTGGCGATGATGGAATTTTCTACATCCTCATCAAGAAACTTCCAGAAAGTAGCTTATCATTTCTAGTTGATATATTTAACTAATGTTTTCAATTAGCATATTTTCCTGACAAATGGAAAAATGCTAAGGTTGTTCCAATTTTAAAACCAGACAAAAATCCTGCAGAAGCTTCTAGCTATCGTCCAATCAGTTTGCTTTCCTCCATCAGTAAACTTTTTGAAAAGGTTATTTTGAACAGAATGATGGCGCACATCAACGAAAATTCAATTTTTGCCAATGAACAGTTCGAATTCCGCCATGGACATTCGACCACTCATCAACTTTTACGTGTAACAAATTTGATCCGCTCCAACAAATCTGAAGGCTATTCTACTGGTCTTGCTCTTCTAGACATAGAAAAAGCATTCGACAGTGTTTGGCATGAAGGTTTGATTGTAAAATTAAAAAACTTTAATTTTCCAACAAACATTGTTAGAATAATTCAAAGTTATCTGTCAAATCGTACACTTCAGGTTAATTATCAGAACTCCAGATCTGAAAGACTTCCTGTAAGAGCTGGTGTTCCTCAAGGCAGCATTTTGGGACCAATATTATACAATATTTTCACATCTGACTTACCCGAGCTACCTCAGGGATGTCAAAAATCTTTGTTTGCGGATGACACAGGCCTCTCCGCCAAAGGACGAAGCCTGCGTGTCATCTGTAGTCGATTGCAAAAAAGTTTGGATATTTTTTCTTCATACTTGCAAAAATGGAAGATTTCTCCTAATGCTTCCAAAACTCAACTAATAATATTCCCACATAAACCAAAAGCTCTTTATTCGAAACCTTCAAGTTAACATGTTGTCACGCTGAGAGGGGTTCCAATAAATTGGTCAGATGAAGTTCAGTATCTAGGGCTCATGCTTGATAAGAATTTAACTTTCAAAAATCACATTGAGGGCATTCAAGCCAAATGTAATAAATATGTAAAATGTCTTTATCCCCTTATTAATAGAAAATCAAAACTTTGTCTTAAGAACAAGCTGTTGATATTCAAACAAATTTTCAGGCCAGCCATGTTGTATGCTGTACCAATATGGACTAGCTGTTGTAATACCAGGAAGAAAGCTCTGCAGAGAATTCAAAATAAAATTTTGAAAATGATTCTGAGGCTTTCTCCCTGGTATAGTACAAATGAGTTACATAGAATATCCAATGTTGAAACATTGGAACAAATGTCAAATAAAATAATTAATAATTTCAGGCAAAAATCGTTACAATCTTCTATTGCCACGATTAATGCGTTATATGTTTAGGTTAAGTATATTTAAAGCGTTTTTTTTTCTCTTATAAGCAGGTGAAATCAACTCACCGGTAAAAAATCTGAACTGCTACGGCAAATGAAATGTTATATGTTGTTAACAAAATGTTAATAAAATCTTAAATTTGTTTTACCAAATTAGGATGATAGTGTTGTCTAATAACACAGAACACCTAGATATAAGAAATGAATGTAATGTTTGGAATGATACTAATAAAGAAATTAAAAAAAAGAGATGATCAACCAAAACAAACAACTAGCGAAATGTGAAGGAGAGGCTTCTGGACTCATCATTAACCGGCTAAGGTTCTCACCAAGGAAGGAGGCAATCAACATCAACTTAAGTGAGAACAGTAGAGTGGGCAAAAGCCTAGATACTGCGACGACGGCAGGCATTGGCCGCTCTAGTGAAACATGTGAGGTGACCGATGGCCCGGGACTAATCGAGGCCATACATTGCAATAGGGAGTACCACCCTAAAATACAGGAGCTGCTTGATGTCACCATCGAGTTTATTAAGAGCATAAAGCAAAATCAGCAGCGACTTGAAAACTAGTCTACTGAAATTGCGACAATCAGTCCTAGCTGCAAAGTAGGACTACAAGAAAGCCAAGGAACAATTTGGCAAAGTAGAGGGGAAAAGAGACACTTAGTTGTCTCAGACCGAAGTGTTTTCTTTCACAAGCAACTCGAATATATCTGATGATATTATTCGATACGCGATGCGAAAAAGGAGTCCTTCCGAGGATGAATACGTGACGAAAGACGTATGGTTGCTAAGCTCCGCGATCAAGAGGACATGGCAACAAAGGAGAGGCCAACACCAAGCCTAAGGCCAAGAAAGCCAAGAAAAAGAAGCTACGGGATAACCCGAACCAGACAGTGCACCCACAGGAACCACGGGTGCAAGGCAACAGCAACCCGTGAATACTAATTGGAAATAAGAAAAAACAGAGGAAACCGAAAACGGAGTCCAAGGAGAAACGCAGGAATTTAGGCGTGGCCCTCGTTATCAAAACGGAGGAAGCGAAATACGCCGAGGTTCTGGAGGTGATGCAAAGCACGGAGAAGCTATCATCATTGGGCGTAGATGTGCGGAACATCAGGCGGACTAGGATTGGTTAAATGGTCCTTGTCTTAAAGAAGGACGCCAAAGAAAAGGGTGCAATCTATAAGCAACTGACACAAGAGGTACATTGCGACGAGGTTGATTTAAGATCCCTTACTGCTGAAGCGACTCTCCAGTGTAAAAATCTGGATGAGGTGGCCGATGCAGTGGAGGTCTCGAATAACCTCAAAGAGCACTGTGACCTCGACGTAGCCAGTAAGGCAATCCACCTTAGAAAGGGCCCGAAGGACACCCAGATGGCGGCGATAAGGCTGTAGATCGCAGAAGCCAACAAAGCGAAGAACTTGGGCATACTTAAAGTAGGCTGGTCGGTTTGCCGGCTGAGCATACCATAAATATTGAAAAGAATTCATTCACCGTGCATTTGTGTTTCGACTGAAACGCAATAAAAAATAATAATTTGCATAAAATCTCATGGTTCATACGATAAAATACATCTTACTGAATGTATCTACAGCGAAAACTTGTTGAAATTATGGAACATTTCGTTAAAATGAAACATGTTTATTTTTAGCGTTTCTACTAAGAATATTGAAAAACCCCATTATTAAACAGATTTCCCATGATTTTGACTACATAAACTAGGTTTTTCAAAATGTTTTGTGTCAAGAACTACTTCATTTTCATCAGTTCTATCTTATTTTGCTGACAAAAGAATAATTTGTGTAAAATGTAAGAATATTCTGTAGGAATTTGTAAATACATAAAATCTGATTGGATATGAAATGGATTTTTATAGTGATTGGTTTCTTTTAGATCGAATTATACTTGAGACTGGATTGAGAGTCAATCCAATATGATGTACATTCAAATTCAATTAAGATTTAATTTGAATTGAATTTAAATGAATTGAAATTTCGATTACACTTGGATTTTAATAAGATTATGGGATTTGGGTTTAATATAGAATGGACTTTGCTCCCATTTATATTACGCGTTGCAAGAAAAGTTTTGATTCCTGGAAAATCCAGAGCTATTGATCACCAAAATTTTCCCCTATAATGATCATAGTCACCGATGACTTTAAAGCTGTTTATGTTGTTTCTGCTGTCACCGTGAAATGTATGATTTCAATGGATTTCGTTGAGTTCCTCGGTATTGACATGAACCTTTCCTGGAAGGCCATGGAGATCTCGCTAATTTAGAACCCTTTAAATCAAATGCACTACAGCTCAATTTGCTTAATGTAGCTAAATCAAATATTTAGCTTTCATTTTTGTCAGTATTCGATTAAAAGTGTTTGAATCATAAATACAACTACATGTGAGGCACTACAGCGTATCTACATGGAAATCATGGACAATGTACATTGTACGTGGAGGGACCATTGGGAACCGTCCTGATAAAGTGAACACAATTACTCATGTAAAGTGCGGTTTCTAACTTAGTTGGTCTCGAACGTTGTTACCCATGGTTTTACCGTATACATATCGGACCGTAATCTACAGGATTCGAGCATCTACGAAACATGGTTCACATCTATCAAAAGTTAATTTTGTAGAATCTCTTAAAGAATGCTTCATAATCATTCCGTACCTCACATACCGTTTGGTGCAAATTGTCAATGAGTTGAATTTTGCTTTAAATCGCAATGCTTACTGTGGTTCATTTCCTCTATGCGGGGATTGCTCACTGCGCGTTATTTCCGCGAAGCAATCCAAATTTTTAAATTTACCCGCAATATTGCATTAAGGTGAAGATGAATCGAAGCCAAACCTCAAATTTTCAAGTGCACGGATCTGGAGAACCAAACATCCTTTTAAGCTGAAAACTTAATCGATTGGTCACTCGCTGGTGGTGACAAATCGATTAAGTTTTCAGCTCAAATGGGTCTTCGGTTCTCCAGATCCGTGCTCTTGAAAATTTGAGTTTTGGCTTCGATTCATCTTCACCATAAGAAAAAAATAAGGTTTTGGATTTAATCAGTATTAGGAAGTTCGATTGGAATATAAATGGATTTCAAGTTTGGATCAAGTTTGGGTTGGGTTTGATTTGGAATGAATTGAAATTTTGTTAATTGTATCGGACTAGATTTACACTGCATTTGGAACAGATATACAGTGGATGGGTATTGCATTGGATTTGCAGTTGGATTTGGATAAGATTACTTTTTGTTGTGGATTGGATTTGGTGCATATATATATTGGATTTAGATTGAATACGGAATGGATTGAATTTGAATTCGATTTGGATTGGATTTGGATTAGATTTGGGTTGGTTTTGGATTGGATTTGGATTGGATTTGAATTGGATATAGATTTAGATTGGAATTGGATTGCATTTGGATTGGACTTGGATTAGAGATTCAATTTTGGATTGGATTTGGATTCTGATTGGATTAGGAGTGGATTGAATTTCGATTGAATGTGCATTAAATTTTGATTGGATTTGAGTCGGATTTAGATTACATTTGAATTGTATTTGGATTGGATTCAGATATTATTTAAATTGGATTTTGATTGAATTTGGATTGTACTGGGATTGAATTTGGATTTGATTTTAATTCGATTTAGATTCGATTTGCATTGGATTTGGATTGGATTTGCTTGGATTTGGATTGGACTTGGATTAGATTTGGATTAGATATGGAGTGGATTGAATTTTGATTGAATGCGCATTGCTTTTGGATTACATTTGAGTTGGATTTAGATTGCATTTGTATTTATTTGTATTTTATTTGGAAGTGCAAATATAGTATTAATATTAAAAACAACTTACGCCTTCATAGCGTTACTTAATTAGTCTCCACGACACATTTAAAGCTCAATAGAAAAAAATTGCTTTATTTTTAGAAGACCTTTCAAAGCACAATGACAATCATCAAAATTGTCAATACTGCCGTAATAAAATCGATTTTATTTTCCACATATTATTTTCATAATATGTTGATCTGAGATTACCAATTGAAATATTCGGAGAAAAAAGGTTACAATTTGCTGTAGATCGATAAATATGCGTCCATGATTTTAAAAGCATGAGATTTTTTAGTAAAACGATCAAAAAGAGTAAAATTTATACTTAAGACTGCGGGTTAAACTTATGATTTGGCTCTCGTTTATACTAATATAGTTTCTTTAGTAATCTAAACTTGTTTTGAACACGCTTTTTACTTTTCTCTTCTGCTGGGAGTGAAAGGATGGTGTATCAGCAAATTTGAGCATAAATGGATAAATCACTATTGTTACATAATGTCATTGAATGGTGGAATATAATTCATTTTTTTAAAAGCCACACCTTCAGTAGAATAGTGAAGGATACAAACATACAATATGTTCATAAAAATGAGGTGTTTTGTTTTGCGAAAAACAATGTTAAACTTTGACAATCAGCTTTTCTTAAGAGTTTTTGGAAAAAATATTTAGCTCTTCAACCAAAATCATTTTCTAAGATCTATATTTTCATAGCATTGCAGAATAATAGTTGTACAGAAAACCGATTACGATTTTATCAATAAATAAAAAAGATATGGCATAATCAAAGTGTCCACTTTATAAAATGAACAGTCCTTAGAAGCTTATTGATGAGCATGTAAAAAATTCCATCGACAGAGGCATATCTTTGAATTTTTCAATAATAATTCTCACTTTTCCCAATTGGGATTTAATTGGGACTGAATTAAATCAGTCTTCTAATGATCAACTCTTTTCTTGCCCGAACAGTCGATATTTCAGAGGAAATGACATAAAACATTATCTTCGAATGTCGACTAGAGAAGCTGCGATTGTTTCTGCCAATCACAAAGATGGATTGAAATTATGCCTGCCAGGTAAGGGCAACATGAGTGCTCTGAACATGAAAATGACTGATTTTTAAGCTATATGTTTAATTTAATAAAACGTTACAATTAACATTATTGATAAGGATTAATCGTTACCTATAATTTCGAACGATACAACGATATATCCAGTCTGCAAAATCAATCATTACACTTACGTTTCCATGATACTCACGGCAAAGCTTGGTCGCACATGATAAAAAACTCACACTCCGCAGGTCCCGCTTTTGTTCTACACCTTGATTGGTCGTCGGTCTATATCCCAAGAGAACTCCACTCCATCCCGAAAGTGGCGAAGAATGCTACAAGAGGAAAGAAGGTTCGCTTCGAATGCTTCTGCTCAAGTGCTTAGGTACTCATCGGCTGATGACGGGGCGACTACTTGCTCGGAAGTGTGCGTATTCGTATTCGGCCCCTTTTCTCTTCAAACCGGATGGCGGGTGTTATGGTTATATGGCCTAAGGACAAGGACGCTTTCACGAAATCGTGCGTCTGCGCCGCTTCTCCCCCAATTGCAGTTCACTCGTAAACATCCGCGCCATGGAGACACGGAGAAGACGTGCCTCATAGCGGGTGGATTCTGTATCCTTATTTTCGGTTCGGGGGGCTTCGGCTCTGCGTGAAACTCAATTATGTAGACAAGCTGCAGAAATGAATTAGGGGCATCGGAGGGGATTTCCTTTCGACGTGCGAAACTCTTCCACCTTCGAGTGCCATAAAACAACCGCTCGAGTTAGTTGCGTTATTTTTTCGCACAAGATGACGGCCGTAGGGGAAGGTGGTTCAAAATGCCAACTTGTATTTTGCAGAGAAGTAACAACATTTTACTTCAAACTTGTAAAGTAATACTCTAGTTTACAATAGTTCTTATTTCCGAATTAAATATTCTTCAAAAAAAAAAAAAAAAAGATTTAGTTCACATAAAAATTTTGTTTTCGTTAATCATTCAAAAATAGTATAATGTAACAGTATAATCAGCCTGCTCCTTACGTCCCTTGTTCAATCTAATATGCACCTCTAAATTGAAAATCCTTCAAATGGACCTGGAACTAAATTGTTGATACAGTCGACTCTCCACATCTCGATGTTCTACATCTCGATATCTCTCCCTATGTCCAATCATCGATTCAGTCCCTTTGCATATATTTTCACTCTCCATAACTCGATATCCTCCTTATCTCGATATCTCCCTATCTCGACTCGATGTGATTTTCGTTCCCGATTTTATCTCCGTATATATGCTCATTATTAAAGGTAACTAGACTGGATTTTAGGGAGACAAAACAATTTGCGAAGACAAAATGACGTCTGTTTGTTTTTGACTTTCCTGGTAATGGAGTGATTTTCAATCTAGTACTCTATAAAAAATTGTTCTGTGTCTCGATCTCTCCCTATCTCGATGGTCCCTTCGATATCGAGATGTGTAGAGGCGACTGTACCAGGGTTTCAGCTCTCTTTCATAAAAACATAAACTTCAGTTCTATTTCATAAAACATAAACCAGACCATTTTACCTCATGACTGTATTTTAGACCACGTTGCCCTACTCGTAGGCTGGTGGGTGGAAAAATATCAAAATATTCATGACCAGGAGCTGAGATGGAAGGTTTCTTTAGCATTTTCACCAACAGAACGAACTTTGGCAAGCTGGCTGTCGCATTGATAAGCAACGATGGGCATTGAGGGAGCGGATTTGATGAGAAACTGAAAAATCGAAACCTTTTTCTGTGCGGGGAGCTGGCAGGAGAAAAGAGGGGATCCCGGTGATGAGCTGACGATAATTCGGTCGTCAATAGCGCTGATGTCTGAAGTTTTAACGGTGATGAATCCTTGGTTGTGTTTATCAGCTATGAACACTCATACTTTTTCATAAACAAATGTTAGATGAAATTGAAAAAATGCCAATCAAGCTTTAACGATAATGCTACATTCTCATGTTTCGTGAAATATTCTGCACCAGATATGCCATTTTTTTTGGGTTTAGTATTAGAATAGAAATCATATGTTTATAAAAATATATCAGCTTTTTCAAATATTATTAAACCTGTAATTGATCTTTAGCTAACACAGCTGCTACTACTAACATAGCAAATTTCTGAATCTCCGTGGACGAGTCACAACTCATTTGAAACATGTCAAATGGTCTATCCGCAAAAATTAAAGATTCTCTTTGGTTATGTTCTCTTCCAATTATTACAATGTTAGCCATTTCTGACAACTTCTGCAATATAAGGCTCTCGTCTGGGTACGCGTCTTTATCTTTGGCTGGACATGGCGTACGTTTGGTACCTCGCGTTCCTGAAAGAATAAAATGTGCGGTCCTTAGCCTCCTGCCCAGCAACTCCTATCCCTACCTCCTCGCGGTGCTGGCCGGGGTACGAGTAACCTTATGGATGTTCGCTTTAGCTTTTGCTTCAGCAAACCTGGAGCGTCTGTACTCCATGTTAGGAGCGGCTCACAACAGCGTCTGTTCCCCATGTCAGGGGCGGCTGATCATCGTCCGAATGCCATAGAAGGACTCTAAGCTAAAATGCGCACTAAGGTCCTCCGAACATTTAGGGGGGAAGGTCCTCCGGAAATCTAGGGGGTTGGTGTCAGGTGTGAGCCAGCCGTAAAAAAATCAAGTATCGAATGATCAACGAGAAAATACGAACCGGGACAATCGGCGAAGACCACAGCGACGTAAAGGGACTAGTGATTGGAAGCTCGGTACGTGGAACTGTCAATCTCTCAACTTCATCGGGAGCACACGCATACTCGCCAACGTGCTGAAGGATCGGGGATTCGGCATCGTAGCGTTGCAGGAAGTGTGTTGAAAGGGATCTATGGTGCGAACGTTTAGAGGTAATCATTAGCGTTGGGCGATTTTGAATCGATTTTCCGAAAATCGATGTTTGCATTCCGATTAATCGATTTTTTGAATCGATGTTTGGAGCACCTAAAATCGGGTGAATCGATTCTCTTCATTCGATTTTTTGATTCGATTTATTTTGTTCAAATCGTTAAATATGTCTTAATAAGTTTGTGGAGAAAAAATCGTATTTTGAACTAGCCTTGAAGTAGTAAATCGGTTCGATTGATTTTCAAAACTGATTTGATTGAAAGATGTTGAAATCGAATACAAATGCATTTGGTCTCATTTCAAACTTAATAAATTTCAATTTTCATCCGATTCGAATCGATTCAAAAACATCGATGCAAAGGATTCGATTAAATCGGTGAATCGATTCGACAGTTCAAATGTGAATCGATTCAGTAACATCGATGTTCTGGACAAATTTGCCCAACGCTAGTAATCATACCATCTACCAGAGCTGCGGCAACACACACGAGCTGGGAACAGCTTCTATAGTGGAGGGTAATATGCAGAAACGCGTGATCGGGTGGTGGCCGATCAATGAGAGAATGTGTATGTTGAGGCTCAAAGGCCAGTTCTTCAACTTCAACATAATAAACGTGTACAGCTCTCACTCCAGAAGGGAGGGACGAATGACCTTCGGGTTAAAGTCCCTCTCAAACAACAACAACAACATCACTCCGGAAGCACTGATGATGATAAAGACGCTTTTTACGCGCAGCTCGAACTCGAGTACGAAAGCTGCCCAAACCACAACGTCAAAATCATCATAGGAGATCTAAACGCTCAGGTTGGCCAGGAGGAGGAGCTCAGACCGACTATTGGAAAGTTCAGCGCCCACCAGCTGACGAACAAAAACGGCTTACGACTAATTGATTTCGCCGCCTCCAAGAATATGGCTATCCGTAGCCAGGGCTGGCATCAACTCGCACAATGCGCGCAAAGAGCAGAATTTAACCACTGCACAAAGAGGAGACAGACGCGCGCAAAGTGTAACAACACGAACACAATGAGGGCACGCAGTAGGAAAGAGAGTGTAAGCGATTACGCAAAGAGCAATGCTGACGGAGTGTGTTGGCAAAACATGCTCAAAGTGTACACAATTTGGCTCTTTTTACCTTATAACATGGGTATTTTTAAAACGAGACCAACTAATAGATGTCGGATATCGATGTCCGTAGAAGTTTTGGAATTCAAGATGGCGACTTCCGGTTTGTGAAAAGCGTTTCAAACCCATGCAATATGGGTATTTTTGGAACGGGGCCGATGAATACATGACGGGAATCGATGTCCGGTGTCGTTTTGGAATCCAAGATGGCGACTTCCGGTTTGTGAAAATTACTTTGAACCCATGCAATATGGGTATTTTTGGAACGGGGCCGACGACTGGATGACGGAAATCGATGTCTGACGCCATTTTGGAATCCAAGATGGCGACTTCCGGTTTGTGAAAAGCGCTACAAACCCATTCAATATGGGTATTTTTGGAACGGGGCCGACGAGTAGATGACGGAAATCGATGTCCGACGTCATTTTGGAATCCCAGATGGCGACTTCCGGTTTGTGAAAATCACTTTGATCCCATGCAATATGGGTATTTTTGGAACGGGGCCGACGAGTAGATGACGGAAATCGATGTCTGACGTCATTTTGGAATCCAAGATGGCGACTTCCGGTTTGTGAAAATCACTTTAAACCCATGCGATATGGGTATTTTTGGAACGGGGCCGATAAGTAGATGACGGAAATCGATGTCTGACGCCATTTTGGAATCCAAGATGGCGACTTCCGGTTTGTGAAAATTACTTTGAACCCATTCAATATGGGTATTTTTGGAACGGGGCCGACGAGTAGATGACGGAAATCGATGTCCGACGTCATTTTGGAATCCAAGATGGCGACTTCCGGTTTGTGAAAATCACTTTGATCCCATGCAATATGGGTATTTTTGGAACGGGGCCGACGAGTAGATGACGGAAATCGATGTCTGACGTCATTTTGGAATCCAAGATGGCGACTTCCGGTTTGTGAAAATCACTTTAAACCCATGCGATATGGGTATTTTTGGAACGGGGCCGATAAGTAGATGACGGAAATCGATGTCTGACGCCATTTTGGAATCCAAGATGGCGACTTCCGGTTTGTGAAAATTACTTTGAACCCATTCAATATGGGTATTTTTGGAACGGGGCCGACGAGTAGATGACGGAAATCGATGTCCGACGTCATTTTGGAATCCAAGATGGCGACTTCCGGTTTGTGAAAAGCGCTTCAAACCCATTCAATATGGGTATTTTCGGAACGGGGCCGACGAGTAGATGACGGAAATCGATGTCCGACGTCATTTTGGAATCCAAGATGGCGACTTCCGGTTTGTGAAAATCACTTTGATCCCATGCAATATGGGTATTTTTGGAACAGGGCCGACGAGTAGATGACGGAAATCGATGTCTGACGCCATTTTGGAAACCAAGATGGCGACTTCCGGTTTGCGAAAAGCGCTTCAAGCCCATGCAATATGGGTATTTTTGGAACGGGGCCGATGAATACATGACGGGAATCGATGTCCGGTGTCGTTTTGGAATCCCAGATGGCGACTTCCGGTTTGTGAAAATCACTTTGATCCCATGCAATATGGGTATTTTTGGAACGGGGCCGACGAGTAGATGACGGAAATCGATGTCTGACGTCATTTTGGAATCCAAGATGGCGACTTCCGGTTTGTGAAAATCACTTTAAACCCATGCGATGTGGGTATTTTTGGAACGGGGCCGATAAGTAGATGACGGAAATCGATGTCTGACGCCATTTTGGAATCCAAGATGGCGACTTCCGGTTTGTGAAAATTACTTTGAACCCATTCAATATGGGTATTTTTGGAACGGGGCCGACGAGTAGATGACGGAAATCGATGTCCGACGTCATTTTGGAATCCAAGATGGCGACTTCCGGTTTGTGAAAATCACTTTGATCCCATGCAATATGGGTATTTTTGGAACGGGGCCGACGAGTAGATGACGGAAATCGATGTCCGACGTCATTTCGGAATCCAAGATGGCGACTTCCGGTTTGTGAAAAGCGCTGCAAACCCATTCAATATGGGTATTTTTGGAACGGGGCCGACGAGTAGATGACGGAAATCGATGTCTGACGCCATTTCGGAATCCAAGATGGCGACTTCCGGTTTGTGAAAATCACTTTGAACCCATGCAATATGGGTATTTTTGGAACGGGGCCGACGACTGGATGACGGAAATCGATGTCCGACGTCATTTTGGAATCCAAGATGGCGACTTCCGGTTTGTGAAAAGCGCTTCAAACCCATTCAATATGGGTATTTTCGGAACGGGGCCGACGAGTAGATGACGGAAATCGATGTCCGACGTCATTTTGGAATCCAAGATGGCGACTTCCGGTTTGTGAAAATCACTTTGATCCCATGCAATATGGGTATTTTTGGAACAGGGCCGACGAGTAGATGACGGAAATCGATGTCTGACGCCATTTTGGAAACCAAGATGGCGACTTCCGGTTTGCGAAAAGCGCTTCAAGCCCATGCAATATGGGTATTTTTGGAACGGGGCCGACGAGTAGATGACGGAAATCGATGTCTGACGTCATTTTGGAATCCAAGATGGCGACTTCCGGTTTGTGAAAATCACTTTGATCCCATGCAATATGGGTATTTTTGGAACGGGGCCGACGAGTAGATGACGGAAATCGATGTCCGACGTCATTTTGGAATCCAAGATGGCGACTTCCGGTTTGTGAAAATCACTTTGAACCCATGGGATATGGATATTTTTGGAACGGGACCGATAAGTAGATGACGGAAATCGATGTCTGACGCCATTTTGGAAACCCAGATGGCGACTTCCGGTTTGTGAAAATTACTTTGAACCCATGCAATATGGGTATTTTTGGAACGGGGCCGACGACTGGATGACGGAAATCGATGTCCGACGTCATTTTGGAATCCAAGATGGCGACTTCCGGTTTGTGAAAAGCGCTTCAAACCCATTCAATATGGGTATTTTCGGAACAGGGCCGACGAGTAGATGACGGAAATCGATGTCCGACGTCATTTTGGAATCCAAGATGGCGACTTCCGGTTTGTGAAAATCACTTTGATCCCATGCAATATGGGTATTTTTGGAACGGGGCCGACGAGTAGATGACGGAAATCGATGTCTGACGCCATTTTGGAAACCAAGATGGCGAATTCCGGTTTGTGAAAAGCGCTTCAAGCCCATGCAATATGGGTATTTTTGGAACGGGGCCGACGAGTAGATGACGGAAATCGATGTCTGACGCCATTTCGGAATCCAAGATGGCGACTTCCGGTTTGTGAAAAGCGCTGCAAACCCATTCAATATGGGTATTTTTGGAACGGGGCCGACGAGTAGATGACGGAAATCGATGTCCGACGTCATTTTGGAATCCAAGATGGCGACTTCCGGTTTGTGAAAATCACTTTGAACCCATGGGATATGGATATTTTTGGAACGGGGCCGATAAGTAGATGACGGAAATCGATGTCTGACGCCATTTTGGAATCCAAGATGGCGACTTCCGGTTTGTGAAAATTACTTTGAACCCATGCAATATGGGTATTTTTGGAACGGGGCCGACGACTGGATGACGGAAATCGATGTCCGACGTCATTTTGGAATCCAAGATGGCGACTTCCGATTTGTGAAAAGCGCTTCAAACCCATTCAATATGGGTATTTTCGGAACGGGGCCGACGAGTAGATGACGGAAATCGATGTCTGACGCCATTTTGGAATCCAAGATGGCGACTTCCGGTTTGTGAAAAGCGCTACAAACCCATTCAATATGGGTATTTTTGGAACGGGGCCGACGAGTAGATAACGGAAATCGATGTCTGACGCCATTTTGGAATCCAAGATGGCGACTTCCGGTTTGTGAAAAGCGCTACAAACCCATCTTGGATTCCAAAATGGCGTCAGACATCGCTTTCCGTCATCTACTCGTCGGCCCCGTTCCAAAAATACCCATATTGCATGGGTTCAAAGTGATTTTCACAAACCGGAAGTCGCCATCTTGGATTCCAAAACGACACCGGACATCGATTTCCGGCATCTACTCGTCGGCCCCGTTCCAAAAATACCCATATTGCATGGGTTCAAAGTGATTTTCACAAACCGGAAGTCGCCATCTTGGATTCCAAAATGGCGTCAGACATCGATTTCCGTCATCTACTCGTCGGCCCCGTTCCAAAAATACCCATATTGCATGGGCTCAAAGTGATTTTCACAAACCGGAAGTCGCCATCTTGGATTCCAAAACGACACCGGACATCGATTTCCGGCATCAACTTGTCGGTCCCGTTCCAAAAATACCCATATTGCATGGGTTTGAAGGGATTTTTGCAAACCGGAAGTCGCCATCTTGGATTCCAAAATGGCGTCAGACATCGATTTCCGTCATCTACTCGTCGGCCCCGTTCCAAAAATACCCATATTGCATGGGCTCAAAGTGATTTTCACAAACCGGAAGTCGCCATCTTGGATTCCAAAACGACACCGGACATCGATTTCCGGCATCAACTTGTCGGTCCCGTTCCAAAAATACCCATATTGCATGGGTTTGAAGGGATTTTTGCAAACCGGAAGTCGTCATCTTGGATTCCAAAATGGCGTCAGACATCGATTTCCGTCATCTACTCGTCGGCCCCGTTCCAAAAATACCCATATTGCATGGGTTCAAAGTGATTTTCACAAACCGGAAGTCGCCATTTTGGATTCCAAAACGACACCGGACATCGATTTCCGGCATCAACTTGTCGGTCCCGTTCCAAAAATACCCATATTGCATGGGTTTGAAGGGATTTTTGCAAACCGGAAGTCGTCATCTTGGATTCCAAAATGGCGTCAGACATCGATTTCCGTAATCTACTCGTCGGCCCCGTTCCAAAAATACCCATATTGCATGGGTTCAAAGTGATTTTCACAAACCGGAAGTCGCCATCTTGGATTCCAAAATGGCGTCAGACATCGATTTCCGTCATCTACTCGTCGGCCCCGTTCCAAAAATACCCATATTGCATGGGCTCAAAGTGATTTTCACAAACCGGAAGTCGCCATCTTGGATTCCAAAACGACACCGGACATCGATTTCCGGCATCAACTTGTCGGTCCCGTTCCAAAAATACCCATATTGCATGGGTTTGAAGGGATTTTTGCAAACCGGAAGTCGCCATCTTGGATTCCAAAATGGCGTCAGACATCGATTTCCGTCATCTACTCGTCGGCCCCGTTCCAAAAATACCCATATTGCATGGGTTCAAAGTGATTTTCACAAACCGGAAGTCGCCATCTTGGATTCCAAAATGGCGTCAGACATCGATTTCCGTCATCTACTCGTCGGCCCCGTTCCAAAAATACCCATATTGCATGGGTTCAAAGTGATTTTCACAAACCGGAAGTCGCCATTTTGGATTCCAAAACGACACCGGACATCGATTTCCGGCATCAACTTGTCGGTCCCGTTCCAAAAATACCCATATTGCATGGGTTTGAAGGGATTTTTGCAAACCGGAAGTCGCCATCTTGGATTCCAAAATGGCGTCAGACATCGATTTCCGTCATCTACTCGTCGGCCCCGTTCCAAAAATACCCATATTGCATGGGTTCAAAGTGATTTTCACAAACCGGAAGTCGCCATCTTGGATTCCAAAATGGCGTCAGCCATCGATTTCCGTCATCTACTCGTCGGCCCCGTTCCAAAAATACCCATATTGCATGGGCTCAAAGTGATTTTCACAAACCGGAAGTCGCCATCTTGGATTCCAAAACGACACCGGACATCGATTTCCGGCATCAACTTGTCGGTCCCGTTCCAAAAATACCCATATTGCATGGGTTTGAAGGGATTTTTGCAAACCGGAAGTCGCCATCTTGGATTCCAAAATGGCGTCAGACATCGATTTCCGTCATCTACTCGTCGGCCCCGTTCCAAAAATACCCATATTGCATGGGTTCAAAGTGATTTTCACAAACCGGAAGTCGCCATTTTGGATTCCAAAACGACACCGGACATCGATTTCCGGCATCAACTTGTCGGTCCCGTTCCAAAAATACCCATATTGCATGGGTTTGAAGGGATTTTTGCAAACCGGAAGTCGCCATCTTGGATTCCAAATTGGTGCCAGACATCGATTTCCGTCATCTACTCGTCGGCCCCGTTCCAAAAATACCCATATTGCATGGGCTCAAAGTGATTTTCACAAACCGGAAGTCGCCATCTTGGATTCCAAAACGACACCGGACATCGATTTCCGGCATCAACTTGTCGGTCCCGTTCCAAAAATACCCATATTGCATGGGTTCAAAGTGATTTTCACAAACCGGAAGTCGCCATCTTGGATTCCAAAATGGCGTCAGCCATCGATTTCCGTCATCTACTCGTCGGCCCCGTTCCAAAAATACCCATATTGCATGGGTTCAAAGTGATTTTCACAAACCGGAAGTCGCCATCTTGGATTCCAAAATGGCGTCAGCCATCGATTTCCGTCATCTACTCGTCGGCCCCGTTCCAAAAATACCCATATTGCATGGGCTCAAAGTGATTTTCACAAACCGGAAGTCGCCATCTTGGATTCCAAAACGACACCGGACATCGATTTCCGGCATCAACTTGTCGGTCCCGTTCCAAAAATACCCATATTGCAGGGGTTTGAAGGGATTTCTGTAAACCGGAAGTCGCCATCTTGGATTCCAAAATGACATCGGACATCGATTTCCGTTACCTACTCGTCGGTCCCGTTCCAACAATTCTCCCATATATTCCAACACGGTAAAAAATAAGCACCATGCTATCAATAGTTCTGCACTTGGATTTGCACTACTGTTGAATCTTGACAAAATCAAGGTAACAGTACTTGAATTCAACGTTGCATGTTTTGATTTGAAATAAAAAAAAAAGTTAAAATAAACATTTCCGCCTGACCCAGATTTGAACCACCAACCTTTGGAGTGCAAGTCTAGTGTCTTACCTCGACACCAACTCGCATCTGTTGAAAGAGATTGAATTGACCTCAATCACTTTCTACAGCGAGCTGTCAATGATTGCTCTCATACAAAAGACATGATGTTCAAAATCAACGACTTTTCACTTCAGAGTCTAGTTCTAGAGACAGTAGAGCAAATCCAAAGTTGAAACTCTTCAAATCATGGTGATTGGTGTTTTGAATCGAGTCAAGTGATCAATCTATTCAATCGAACGTGCTGATTTTTTACCGTGAATAGAAGCTCCTATAGAAGCATTCGGTAGGTACTCAATGAGCCACACAAAGAGTGTGTGTTCACCATTTTCCATCAACACTTTGTGTCGAAGGATGCATTGCAGCGAGAGCAGAAACACAAAGAGGCGTCAAAGAGGTAAGAACCAACGAGAAAGTGTGGCTGTCGCACTGCACTCAAATTCATGATCAACACAAAGTGCGCGCTCTTTGTGTTTTTCTGTTTTCACTGAGGAGATGCCAGCCCTGTCCGTAGCACCTACTTCCAGCACAGCCTCCCATACCGATACTCCTGGAGATCACCACTGCAGACAGAATCGCAAATCGACCACGTTCTGATTGATAGACGGCTCTTCTCCGACATTATCGACGTCAGGACCTATCGTGGCGCTAACATCGACTCTGACCACTATCTAGTGATGGTCAAACTGTGCCCAAAACTCTCCGTCGTTAACAACGTACGGTACCGACGGCCGCCCCGGTATGACCTAGAGCAGCTTAAGCAACCGGATGTCGTCAATGCGTACGCGCAGCAGCTCGAGGCAGCATTACCGGAAGAGGGTGAGCTGGATGAAGCCCGTCTTGAGGACTGCTGGAGAACAGTGAAAGCAGCCATCAACAATGCAGCTGAGAGCAACGTCGGGTTCTTGGGACGGAGTCGACGGAACGATTGATTCGACGAGGAATGTAGGCAGATTCTAGAGAAAAAGAATGCAGTGCGAGCGGTCATGTTGCGACAAAGGACCCGACAGAACGTGGAACGTAATAAACGGAAGCGGCAATAGCAGACCCGCCTCCTTCGGGAGAAAAAATCGCCGCCTGGAGGAAACGGAGTGCGAGGAGATGGAACAGCTGTGCTGGTCTCAAGAAACACGTAAGTTCTATCAGAAGCTCAACGGCTTCGTACCGCGAGCCGAGATAATCAGGGATAAGGATAGGAGCATTTTGACGGACGAGCGTGAGGTTATCAAAAGTTGGAAGCAGCACTTCGACAAACACCTGAATGGCGCTGAGAGCACAGGCAATGAAAAACGGGACAACGGAAGAAACGCCTTCGTCAGTACTGCTGAGCATGGAAACGAACCACCCCCCACTTTGAGGGAGGTTAAGGATGCCATTCACCAGCTCAAAACAATAAAGCTGCAGGTGAGGATGGTATCGGAGCTGAACTCATAAATATGGGTCAGGAGAGGCTGGCCATTTGTCTGAATGCGGCCTACAAAGTATTATCCCAGATCATCTTCCGTCGTCTGTCACCTGCAGTAAACGAGTTCATGGGAAGTTATCAAGCCGGCTTCGTTTACGGCCGATCGCCAACGAACCAGATGTTCACTGCACGGCAAATCCAAAAATGTCGTGAATATCAGGTTCCAATGCATCACATTTTCATCAATTTCAAGACGGCATAGGATAGTTTCGACCGCGTAGAGCTATGTTAAATCATGGCCGACAACAGCTGTCCCGGGAAGCTCACGAGACTGATAAGAGCGACGATGGAAGGTGTGCAAAACTGTGTGAAGGTTTCAGGCGAACATTCCAGTTCATTTGGATCCCGCCGAGGACTACGACAAGGTGATGGACTTTCGTGCCTGTCGTTCAATAATGCGCTAGAAGGTGTTATGCGGAGAGCCAGGTCTCACAGCCGGGGTACGATTTTTACGAGATCCAGAGATTGCAAATGTCATCTGGATTATCTGCTGCTTTATTATCCATTGTCATTTTAAGATGGAAAATTGTTAGACTTCATCTTAGTAAATTGAAAACATTCCTAGGGCAAAATTTTAAATCATTTTCATTCTTTAAGTGCAGTGGATATTAGCCCGGGACACGGTTATATGAAAAATTTAGATTCTCGCTTCAGTCCACTTTTTCAATTGCATTTAGGTCCCATAACAGCTGTGCAAAATTTCTGCTCGATTGGAGGAACTATATTTTAGCGCCAGCCGTTCGATGTTTGTATGGGATTTACTATGGGAAAACATACTTTTGCAAAAAAAAAATCGCCAGAGGTCGCTTATTGACCTCTATAAAAATTCTGAACACAGATCTCGATAGGTATTTCTACGATGAACAACATTGCCGAAGACCGAGAAGGAATCCGATGCGTGTGAAAAAAGTTATTAAGCATAGACTATTCGGAAATTTTGCTTGATTTTGTTATTATTGTAATTCCTTTACGTGTTAATCAACGTCGCCTTGACAATAGGTTTTCATCGAATAACTTTTTACACAAGTGTCGGATTGTTTCGCGGTCTTCGGCAATATTATTCATCGTAAAAATACCTATCGAGGTCTGTGTTCAGAAATTTTATAGAGTTCAATGGGCGACCTATGGCGATTTTTCTTTGTAAAAGTAAGTTTTCTCATAGTAAATCCCATACAAACTTTGAACAGCTGGCGCTAAAATATAGTTTCTCCGATCGAGCTGAAATTTTGCACAGTTGTTATGGGACCGAAATGCAATCCAAAAAGTGGACTGGAGCGAGAATCTAAATTTTGTCCCACACTAGTGGATATGTCTTGATTAAGTTGGTTGATAATATACAAATAATTTTCTAAACTTTCTTGAGTTTTTTGTTGTCTGTAAATTTTATGAGCCTTTTGCTTACGATTTTTCAAATTTTTTATTTGCTTATTAATCCACACAGGATTTTTTGACCCATTCCTACGAGGTCTCCGCAAGAGTGGAACTTCTATCTGAATAATTTCCAACAAAATTGGACAAAAACTGCACACTATAAATCTTCCTGGTTTTTCAAAACGGATTGCCAATCTATTCTTTTCAATTCCAAGTCAAAATGTTTTGCCTTTGGTGATTCTAATGCCATACATCGGTTATGGAATATTTCGCAAAGTAATTCCAACGGCAGAATTGTTTTTGATGAGTGCTCTTCATCCTCATCATGAAACTTCCAGAAAGTACTGTTCTCAGTTGTTTTATTTTCCTGACAAAATGCCAAAGTTGTACCAATTTTATAACCAGACAAAAATCCGGCAGAAGCTTCTAGCTATCGTCCAATCAGTTTGCTTTCCGCCATCAGTAAACTTTTTTAAAAGATCATTGTGAACAGATTAGTGGTCAAAATCAAAGAAAATTTTGTTTTGCCAATGAACAGATCGGATTCCAACATGAACATTTGACCACTCATTTATTTTTACATGTAACAAATTTGATTCGTTCCAACAAAACTTTAAGGCTATTTTACTGGTCTTGTTCTTCTAGACATAGAAAAAGCATTCAACAGTGTTTGGCATGGAGGCTGGATTGTAAAATTAAAAAACTTTAATTTTCAAACATACATTGTTAGAATAATCCAAAGTTATCTGTCAAATCGTACATTTCAGGTTAGTTAAAAGCTCTTTATTTGAAACCTTCAAGTAGACATGTTGTCACGATGAGAGGGGTTCCAATAAATTGGTCAGATGATTTAAGTATCTAGGGCTCATGCTAGATAAAAATTTAACTTTCAAAAATCACATTGACGTCACAATATGTAAAATGTCTCTATCCCCATATTAATAGAAAATCAAAACTTTGTCTTAAGAACAAGCTTTTGATATTCAAACAAATTTTTAGGCCAGCCATGTTGTATGCTGTACCAATATGGACTATCTGTTGTGATACCAGGAAGAAAGCTCTGCAGAGAATTCAAAATAAAATTTTGAAAATGATTCTGAGCCTTCCTCCCTGGTACAGTACTAATGAGTTACATAGAATATCCAATGTTGAAACATTGGAACAAATGTCAAATAAAATAATTTATAATAACAGGCAAAAATCGTTACAATCTTCTATTGCCACGATTATTGCGTTATATATTTAGGTTAAGTTAGGTTAAGTTAATTAAAAACGTGTTTTTTTCTCTTATAAGCAGTTGAAATCAACTCTCCTGTAAAAAATCTGAACTGCTACGGCAAATGAAATGTAATATGTTGTTAATGAAATGTTAATAAAATCTTAAATTTGTTTTACCAAATTAAGATGATAGTGTTGTCTAATAACACAGTATACCAAATACTATCAATCTTAAGGTTAACGGTATTTGAGAACACCTAGATACAGTCGCCTCTCCACATCTCGATATCGAAGGGACCATCGAGATACCGTTTTGTCTCAAATTCCGAACAGACTCATATTCCGAACACTTCGTTTTTGTATGGCGATTTGGTTGAAATGTTTCGCTGAAATATGTCACAAAATAACAAGGAAATGGCAGTCAATTGCAATTCAATTTTAACGTCTCCAATATAATTTATACCGCGGGAGTAGTAATGAGTATCTAGTTTGAGACCAGTAGAACATGCTCAGATCAATTTATTTGCGAAATAATTAATTTGAATGTGATTTATTCATGATGTTCGGAATATGAATCAAGGTGTTCGGAATATGAGACAGAATGAACACAGTGTTCGGCATTTGAATCAAAATGTTGTTCCATTCTTTTACGTAAAAACAATACTAAAACTAATTAAATCAATATCATTATTGGTACACCCAACAGCTAACCGTTAGGCTTTGCGAAGAAAAATTAAATTTCACAAATATCAGCCAATTTATGCCAATCATATGCATTTGAAGTCACTCTTGGCCTTAAGTGTTCGGAATATGAGTCAAAACGGTAGGGAGAAATCGAGACACAGAACAATTTTTTTATAGAATACTAGATTGAAAATCACTCCGTTACCAGGAAAATCAAAAACAAACAGACGTCATTTTGTCTTTGCAAATTGTTTTGACTCCCTAAAATCCAGTCTAGTTACCTCTAATAATGGGCATATCGACATACGGAGAAAAAATCGGGAACGAAAAGCACATCGAGATTGGGAGATATCGAGATAAGGAGGATATCGAGTTATGGAGAGTGAAAATATATGCAGAACGAAGGGACCGAAGCAATCATCGACATAGAGAGAGATATCGAGATGTAGAACATCGAGATGTGGAGAGTCGACTGTATAATCAAATCAATGTAATGTTTGAAATGGAACTAATAAAGAAAATTAAAAAAACATAAATATCGCTAGTATCCATAACTACGCTAACGCTAAAAAAAATCTGCTTTCAAAACTTGCATCAATTGCAATCAATTATGAAGAGGATAATCTAGATACTAACCTTCTCTCATGCTTCCTGTTTCGAAAACCTTATGTATGAGGTTTGTATTTCTATTTATACAGTGTCAAAAGACAACTTTTTACGCTTAAAGCTACAATAGGCTATGATTGTTTCAATTCAATCTATCTTTAATTATAAAATCTGTAGCTTTATATTGCAATTATATGCATAATAGATTCAGTCAATGAATAAGTGAAATAATGGCACACTCTTTCTAAATTCTTCACATTTACAAATACTGTAAAGTCTCGTTACATGTTACGACAGTATCCTTCAAGAATGTAAGTAATTATTTTAGTAAATGAAATGAGACTTTTTATATTATAATTTACAGAATTGCTCGAGTGTGGTCTACCTTATGAATTATACGTACGGCAATTGCGAGAGGCAAAAATTTCTTTTCTGAATGCGCTGCTCTCGGTGAAAAATGTAAATGAAAATCATAACTTAAGAATAGCAGCAACCGCGCGACTGGAAGGTATACTTAATGAATCATCATTATGCGCGGTGTGGTTGCAAATGGGCTCCCAAGAAAGAGATGAAGCAACAGGGGCGTAGCTAGGATCTTCGAGGCCCGGTGTGGAGTCAAATTCAGGAGGTCCCCAAAAATAGGGTGAGTGCCTCTACTTCAACATACACATAAGTTGTAATTGTTTGAGTAATTTAAATCATAATATCCAAATTTTAGCATTAAAGAATGCAACTCGTGTTCGTATTTTATTTAAGTTGTTTGTGAGAACGTTAAATAATAAAGAGTAATATGCCAACTCTGACCGATACATCACACATTTTAAATAAAAGGCATTTTAATTACTTCAGAAGAGATATTCTCTTCAATGAGCCAATGCCGTTTGCATTTTTAGGAATTTGTTCGTTAATCAAAACGTAAACAAACCAACGTTAAGCAAACTGTAGTATGATCGAACAAAAGACCTTCATGTTCTTTGCAGTTGCACATAAGGTAAAAGAGAAAAATCTAGAATATCTATCAATTTTATTGATTTTTTCGGTGAACAAATAAAGTATTTTTTCATCATTTGCGTGACGTTCCGGCCTACTGCACTACTTCAGCCATCTTCAGACGGCCATTACCCGACCAGACGGAAGAAACAAGATTATAACAGAATGTGTTGCTCTGATATGATTTTTTTTATATCACCAGTTGTTATAAAACATGTAACGTTAGTAGTTTAAATAACAAAAAATCTAACAGAAATTGAAGCAAATTAAACTAAAATATAACAAGTCCTGTTACAATTATATCAAAATTGTTACAGAATGTGTTGTAAGGATGTTACCAAATAACAAAATTATTGCAAATTATGGTACTGTTTATGGCATCAGATGTTATTTGCAACTAACTTATAAATGCGATGTCAAATATATAACAAATGTTGTTATAAATGTGTTACTTAAAATATAACAGATTACGAACAAAGCCATCTTGATAACAAAATTTTATCAACTTCTGTTATTTTTAACAGCTGCTGATAGGAATGTGTTATAATCTTGTTATGTGCTTCTGGTCGGGTAGTCACCGCAGCTGAAATTAACTCCTTTCCATCCAGCTGGTAGATCACGTACTACTGAGTATCCGTTCAGGTCTCTTCCAAACCTAATTTTCTACGTCCGTTTACGTGTTAGTTTTTTACAAACTGAGTTTATTCTCCTACGAAAAATTCTTACCATAATTTCTGGGCCCCAAAAAGATGCGGAGTCTGGTTCGGACATAGTTACGCTACTGTGAAGCAAAGTTACACCAACCTCAGTTCAGTGCAGTTCGAGGCCACAGAAACCGCTCATCAGGTTATGGCAAGTTGGCAAAGAAAAATTCTTCAGATACACTTTTTTTTTAGGAGTTATGATTGAAGAGTGCATTCTGGCTGCTGGGACGTTGACTGGCTGAGTTGGCGGAACAAGTGCCCCTAGCAGCAGCACCAGCGAGGCGAAGTTTCGAAACGACCTCCGAACAAAAAAAAAATCCAACCCCGCAAATACGAAGAGATAAATGTCACTCATTACGAATGCACTGCCCCGTTGTAGCTTCTATGCCACGCGTTTGCCGTTGCAGTTCTTGCGGTTTTTTGCACTCGCAAAATGCACTCGTGCATGGTTGACAACCTTTTTTTTTTGTATAAATTTTTATGTTGAATCGCCTTACCAGCCGTGCCAGGAGAGGACCCTTCTGCGGTGTGACAGACGATTTTCACCATCAGCGTCATTACGATTGTTACGAGGGTCGTCCATTCGATGCAGAGCAAATTGACTGAATGCATGATGCAACTTATGAAATGCACCTTGGATTGATGCGTTTCCAGAAACCTTCGCAGTTGAACGAGTTTGGCAATAGAGGAAAGGATGCCATCTAGAACCAGACGGCCAGAGTGTTCAATCGTGCGTTTCTGTCACTACACCATGATAATCAATGTCTATTGATATGGAAACTCGCAATGATCCCCATCATTTTTGGAAAGTGCTATTGGAGAACATTTGAATACTTACTGTAGACATTTGCAAGCGCCTCTACAATTGAAAAAATCATCAAGATTTTTTTACTGTTATAAAAAATAAACGTTAAATTTCACACATTATGCTACAAAAATGAAAAAAGAAGTAATGCTTATAATATTTTTTCCATTGCTTCTGCAGCATCTAATCTACATTTTTCTGCCTCCCGTTTTCATTCTTTCGGATATTACAGAAAATCCTGCAGAAGTAAAATCTGAAATTGTAACGGTATTCTTGTGAAAAATGAAACACAATGAAATTTATGAAATTTGAAATTTCAGCAGCAAAACTTTCAACAATGTTCACTAATACTCAATTCGAAAATTACTCCGGATGTTTCTTCACCAATTCCAGCACTCGGTAGCGCAACCAGGATTTGCTTATTGTTGTAAATTTGGATTTGGTATTTTCAATAGAAAAAAAATGCTTGATGAAATCTCGTCATTAAGCATTGAAAAAGTGCCATGATCCAAAAAAAAGCGTGTAGTTTTTTACGCATCTTACTGTAAATATGTAATGCATATCTTTCATCTGTTATTTTTCTGTTCATTCCTTACTTTACATTTCAACTGTGATAACATTGGTTTTAGCATAGTAATTTATAAGAACTTCCACTTTTTTCAATATAGAGCCTTGTAAACTACATAAGACATGTGGTTACCAATATTGCACTCTATGTTATGGAAATCCCAAAAATAAACTCATTCGGAAGGTTCCTGTATACGAAATCTGCAACTTTTAACCCTCTAATACCCAATTCTGCCTTTAGACGGGGAACACTTTGGAATTTTTTATTTTTTCGTAGCTCGGAAATTAAAATGATTTTATTTTTGGCTTAAACCTTGACTCATAATAGCAGCCGAAGAAATGTTTTTTTTATAATTTTTGAAACTTATTTGTATTTTTGAATATTGTTTGAAAAATTGTATTCTTATATAACCTACAAATGCCTGGGATTCATTTGACTTGTATTATAAAAAATCGTAACTTTTATATTTTTTTACGATCAACCTATCACAGAAGAAGAGCCTGATGGTATTGAAATAATTCAAATCTGTTTTTCCGTTAGTTATTCGGAAAATGAAAAATGTCCCGGAACAAAATTTAAAAAATCATATTTTCAAAAGTATAGTAAAAACTCAAATTTTTATTATTGTCAAAAATCAGTAACCAGAAGAGGCTTCAAGAAAAAATTTAAAAGGATAGGGATGTTCAAAAATAAAAATAATAAAATCAAAAATCAAAATTCATAAATTTGCAAAGAAAAATAATTCATTGCCCAAACCGTGTTTAGAATGATTTTAGATAACGAAAAATAATATTTAGATCGAAAACAAAAATTTGGGTATTAGAGGGTTAATTTGTTAAACAATCTAGAATCTCTAGAACAATCGCAAATGGCCACTGGAAGTAATACCACGCATGTACTGTGTACGACAAGTGTGCTTTTCAGATGGTGCATATAATCAGTGCATGATGTCTATGCTTTTGGGTCAAAAGTTGAACTGAAGAAGGCTCCCAGATATTGTTCACATCATTCGCAATAGTTGATATGCATTTTCTGATACTTTTAGAGATTAAAATGATAAAAAACTTAAGCATTTCAAAATTCCCGATTTTAGCAACATCCCCAATGGGTAGGCATTGTATTAAAATATCAATGAATGATAATGAATAAAAATTGGTTCTATCTAATCATTCTCAATGTGCACAAATATAGGGTCAATTAATTTTGGGCGATCCAATACTGCGAAAATAAGCCTGATTTTGCAGTGTAAGTTTTAAACATGTTACAATTTTAAGCCATAATTTAGTAAAAAAAATAAAAAAAAAATTGTCAAAAAAAACCTATGAAATAAGATGACTTTTCAAATGCCTTACCAATGAGCCATACATTGTTTCATTTAGACGTGTAACCACAAAGATAAGGCCAAACCTAGGGCCAAATACTTTGTTTTATGTGTGTACGAAATTTGCTGTTACAAAATTTATATTGAATAAAATACGAAAAGCTGTTTTTAGTGTAGAGTACTCCTATAGACAAATAAATTCGTCTATTGTTCTTATCTCAAGGTTTTGAAGTAATCGGATACGTAATCAGTTGCAAACTTCGTTGGACATTACTCTTAAATAATGTAGAAATAAGGTGTTAACCGTGAATCCTTCGAAAACTTTAGATAAGAATTGAACTTGAACTTTCATCTAAACCACAACTAACACTAACAAAGCTGGGCTAGCAACAAAGTGCCCTGTAGCAATCCAAATCAACGATGTGGAAGAAGACCTTTGTCAAATCGACCAATAAGAAGAAGTTTTTTTTTGGCAGGCTTTTTGTGCTTTGACCTGACACGTCTTGTCTTACGGAAAAGCCTGGGACTGTGACTCTGGATTTATTTGGCAATAGTTAAACAAAAACTACTTATGCTTCACTGGTATAGTGGCCCAAGACAAATGTTATAACTGCTCAGAAGAAGCTGGCTAAGTTGTATAGGCTCGATTGTATATCAATGACAGAGGCAATGAAAAGTACACCATCGATAGCTTTGGATACTTACCTTACCAGTCAGGCTAAGGCCGTAGGAGACGTCTCCATTCGAATCGGTCCATGGCTGCCCGTCGCCAGCCACGCATTCTGCGAAGGGTCCGCAGATCCTACTCAATTTGATTGACTCATCTTGCTCGTTGCGCACGTCCCACGTTCCGTCTTCCATCTGCATTCTGCCGTAGATGGTCCGCAACACCTGCCGTTCGAAAACGCCAAGGGAGCGTTGATCCTCTGCACGTAGGATCCATGTTTTGTGCCCATAGAGCAGTACCAGTCTAATCAGCGTCTTGTAGATGGTTAACTTCGTACGATGGCGAACTTTGCTCGATCGGAGCGTTCTCTGGATTTTTCTGCTGGTGTCGTTGTCGGCGGTCACCAGTGAGCCCAAGTACATGAATTCTTCGACAACCTCGATTTCATCACCGTCAATATGAACTCGAATTGGGGGGGGGGCGTGCCGTGTCTTCTCTTGAGCCCCTCACTATCATGTACTTCGTCTTCGAAACATTGATGTTCAGTCCGATTCGCCTAGCTTCAGCCCTTAGTCAGATGTACGTATCCGCCATCGTCTCAAAGTTGCGTGCAACAATATCATTGTCATCGGCGAAACCAAGTAACTGAACGATCTTTCTGAATATGGTGCCACTCGTGTCTATCCCGATAGCTTTGGATGCCTTTCTTAATATTCTGCCTTTTCATCAATTCATTCAACTACAAGCTCCAAAAATGCCTTGCTGTTGATCCGTCTGATGATGGTCCTTTATAGGCATGAAACGTGAACGATCGTCGAGGAGGACTTGCAAGCACTCGGAGTCTTCGAACGTCGAGTGCTTAGGACGATCTTTGTCGGTTTACAGGAGAACGGTGTGTGGCGGCGAAGGATGAATCACGAGCTCGCTGCACTCTACGGCGAACCTAGCATCCTGAAGGTAGCCGTGGTGCCCCGACAGACCGTTATCATGAAAAAAAAGTCCATCGAATTTGAAGTACAGGGCTTGATTTCTGAGGTTCTTCTGCACCTGTAGGCTATTTTTTTTATAAAATTCTTGGAAGAAATTTCGAGAAATTTTCATTTGAAGTTTTTGACTGAAATTTCAATATAATCCGTATTAAAATTTCGTAATATTACTGTGCAAAAACCTTTATAAACACCCAAAACATTGGCCAAACTGTTATGAACTAGTATATAATTGTTTTTGTTGTTCTAATCAGAAATATTTAAAACTGACTTTACATACCAGAGTGGCTTAAGTATGTTTTTACATAGTTTAAACCAGTAAGCTTAGTTTCATAGAATGAAATCTAAAAAATATGTTTCAATATAATATTGATGTTATTTTCTAAGACATTCAATAGGTCTACCATTTGTTAGTTGAAATAATAATCAAATAAAAAAGTAAAGAAGATTCAACGCTGAATATTATTTATTTACGGCTAATTTTTCGACTTTTACTCTTAGTGACCAGTCCACTAAAGTTTGCCTAAAGTTTGTTCATTCTGCTTAATAAATTTTGCTTCTTTGTACATATGGTACTACTCTGGTATGTTTTCGTCTAGTTTTCTACCGAGTATTGCCCTCAGCACTTCACGTAAAAATATCTTGTTCTACATCCTCAGCCACAATAGGATTTTAACTACACGGGAATCATGATTGTCATATATCGTAAGTGTTTGAAGATTAACAAAGCCTTCAGCAACTTCAACCAAATCCCCAAGAAGTACTACCCGAGCAGATAACAACAAAATTGTATCACAATTATGTTAAGATTTGTTAAAAATAACAATTTTTGATTAATTTTTGTTAGAAGTACTTTGAGTTGATGGACGAATTTATAACATAATTAACACAAAATCTGTTCAAAATTTATTTTAATTTAAAAAATAATTGAAACACAATTTGTTATATAAAATTCTGCGCCATTATTCATGTAAAGAAATTAACAAATGTTGTTTTCATTCAGTAACGGAAAATAACTGCGTAAAAAAATCTGTTGCAACTCTGTTGTAATCCACTGAAAATCTAGCTGTGGCCAAGTGTTGTGAAAAACTCAATTTCTCATGACTCACGCTTGGAATTTTTCATGCGCGAGTTGTCAATCACGCTACTCAGTAGACAAAAAATCATGGATGAGTTGACTCACCTTTTTGACTCATTGCCTCGTATTTCCACAGTTTACTCACACATGGCAATAATATATTGTTAGTCTGGTAAAATTAAAGAAATCCTTTCTAACGTAAACAACATCATTCGGGTTTCACGAGTTTTTAATGGGTTTTGCGACTGAATCATTTTTTACGGTTTGAGTTGATTGAATGATTTTCCATCAAAATCTCAAGCGTGAGATTTGCGAAGCAGATCTCTAATGAGTTTTTTTCGGACTCTACGCCCGTGTTAAGTACTAGAACGGGCAAAATTCTGATGTTGACTTATGCTACCTATGCAGTGGGCATGTTATCGAGAAAACGGAATACACTTAATTCATTCACATAAATAGAAGATGGTAATACATCTACATAATATCTAAACATGAACTGGGAAAGCTGATTTACTTGATAAATACAATCAAGTGTATGAATTGTAGACGAGGTTCCTCTTTTTTTGTAAAATTTCATGGAATGAAAATGAAATGAGTTTCCGAATTTACTGTTCAAAATTGCGCTTTGTCACGTATACTCCTTGATTTTGCAGTGACTCATACTCCTTGACTTTATTGAAATCTAGCACAGTGCAGTAGAGCAGGGTTTTACTATTTTAAAGAGGGACAACTAAGATAAACTTGTAATTCCATTTAGTCTACCCAAACGTATATGCTCAGACAAACAGACGTAACACTTAGAACAAATCTTGATCAAAATTAGTGTGTTTGGCCAACGGGCCAACAGATGGCGGTATTGTGTAAACGTCAAACGCGAGCGCTGCGGGTGGTGGATTGGCCACCTACTATATTTTTGAATCGACCGTTAAAAAGGTGGTCGATGTATAATGACGAAAGTGTGACGTCTGTTTGTCTGTGTTTGTCAACCATATAGAATGTAGAAAATGAAGCAGGTTCAATTGTGTTGATGCTGAGGCACTGCTCGATGGGGATGTAGTTGAAGTTGTTGTAGAGTTATAGAATACTTATGACGTGTGATAATTATTTTTCCCGTGTAGTAAAAAAAAACATGGCTGACAAACAAAGTTTAAATTGCTCATATTGCTCCATATTTTTCAATTAAATTTTGAGGATTGTTTCACTATTAGTTGCCCACAACTTCAGTGTGTTGTGAAGACCTTGAGTTTATCAATATTCATAACAGTACATTCTTTGAGCCAAATTAAGCTTGGTGGATAGGAACGAGAAAGTTTCAAGATATAATTGGATTAGAATAGACTGTAGTAGATTTGATACATCATAAGGACCTGAATTCTAGGATGATTTGGATGACTTCCAATATCCAATTTGCAAAAAATAACTTATGAACTTGTGTTGATTATGGCAAAATTCCAGAATGTTCTGGAGGCCTTTTTGTTATTTTAGGTTATTTATAAATTTGGAAATATACTAAGCCTTCGTAACTTATTACAAATACCGGGTCTGATCACATTTAATATGAAACCATTCCCTGTGATTCCTCCTAGAGATTAAAAAAAAAATGACCCAGAGGTGCAGAAAGATCTCAGGAATCGATCCCTGTACTCAGATTTGATGGATATTTTTCTGTCGGGCCACCGCACATTGGTTCGGAGCCCGAAAAACGTGCGTTTTAAGTTTACGGTGTCTAAACGTGTTTTTAGAAGAGAGGTTTATGCTGAAGAGTGGAAGGATATTGCTTAAACCTTATTTTGATATAAAAATAATTGTGATCTATCCACCTAGCAGTGCAGTGTGAAAATATGTTTCACTATATTTGCTCAAATCGAGTAGCAGTCTTCAGCAAAGTTATAGATTATGATAATTGAAAATTAGAAACCAACTTTGTACAATCCTCCACAACATACCACCCGTCTAAAATCACGTTTAGACATCGAAAACTAAAAAACGCACGTTTTTCGGGCTCTGGCTCAGTGTGCACCGTGGAAGCAAAAGCTGGAAGAATGCGTTGGGCAGGGCATGTTGTAAGAATGCCGGACAAGAACCCTGCAAAAATGGTGTTCGCTGCAAATCCGGCAGGTACAAGAAGGCAAAGAGCACAGCGGGCACGGTGGGCTGACCAGGTGCTGCAAGATCTGGCTAGTTTGGGCCGCAGCCGAGGATAGAGGGAGGCAGCTGCGAACCGAATTGTATGGCATAGCATTATTGACGTGGTTTTATAGTAATAACAATGCAATACCAATAAATGAATGAGTCACAATTTATACATCTTGAGCATCAAAACCAATATTTTACGATAGTCTAAAAATGACTAAAGGCTTTAAATAATGCAAGAATACATCATTTCTCGATTACCTTTTCAAATCGACGTAAGTAACTTCCATACGGCTTTAAGAAAATTAATTCAGAAGAATCACAACCTGCCTTCTAAAACTGTTTTAAAATGAATCACTTTTTTAACATTTTTAATAAAAGCCTGATAACACTAACCCCACGGCCACTAAACCCACAAGTTTTTTTTAAGCTTGCAAGAAAAAATAAGAAAAATATTTCTCAGCTTTATAGTTAAGTTTTCTAACCTTTGAGAAATTACTAAAAGAAACTGTTCGGTTTATTGGACCAATGTATTAACTATTCACTCTGTCAATGTCTTAACGACAAAACTGGCTTTGAAATAGCATACTGGATATGAGTCAGATTATTTTAATATGCAAGTAAGATGTAAATCATTGTTCATTAAGTTATTACCAATATGTACCCATTTCCATGTATTTAATAATTCCATGGAGCATGCTTTCAAGCCCTCGATCCACTACTTGGGCAAACATATTCTGCTGCACTATTCCATTATTCCCACATGGCACTCAATATTTCACCTCAATTATTCATGTTGCGAAAAGCCCGTGTGAATGGCACTTCACTGTTCATACACGACACCGATGTGTGCACAAGGAAATGATTATGGTTTCATGCATCGATTCGCTTCCATTTCCTCCGCCGCTCGCAAAGCCCGGGTGGAAATGGCTGTTGAAGATCGAGCCCAGACAGGAAAAACTTTTCACATTTTCGCAATTTGTTTGATATTACATAATTTAACTTTTTCCAGTGTACGTTCGCTAAGCGACAGCGCCAAAGTCCCAGCGGGACCCAAACGGGACGTGGTTTTGCACGGTATGTACAGTTAACCCACAGTTATGGAACGCAGATGCAAACTCTTGAGGCTAAAGAAATTCCTTTCTAACTGTTCCATAGTTTCTTTTGGAATTTCTCCACAGAGTGTTGGAGAGAAAATTTCACAAATTTTCTATAGATCTACTCAGGAATAAATTCAGAGACTCTAAAAATTATTTCATCTGTTCTTACAAAACAATTTCTTCAAAGTTGTTCCATTGATTTCTCAATAATAGGCGTTCTTTCAAAAATTGCTCTGGGAAATTCTTTACGTTCCAAAGCTCCATACATGCTGGATATACAAAATATAACTCATAAAGGTTTGTTCTTGAATTGCCGAAACTGGCTTATATTTTTTTATGAAATCCAACGACATGATTTCAGTAATTTTTCCACCCGGTATATTGGTCTTATGCAGCGTAACCTACTTGCTTCAAAAAAGTGTCTCCTGCTTGATTCATAACAGTGGGCTGACTGTATGCGATATGTGGAACATGTTTCGTTCGACGAGGAGCAAACTCTGTGCTGCTACAGGTGGCACATCTATGCCCCGTCAAACTTTGCCGCTTTTGTGGGTATGTTATACTCTGTTTTTTTTTTGTTCTGTCAACACATAGCGAGTGGCTGCCAAGCAACGACGCATTAAAAATTCAAAACCGGAAACTTTTCATACTTGGTGATTTTATGACTTGACGCGCGCGCCCTTTCACTCCCCGCTACGCTTTTCGGTTCTTGAGCTTTGGTCGTGCGCTACGCCGCACAGTGGTTACGTTCGTTCTACGAAGCGGCCATATGTCATCGTATATTATATTTGATGAAAAATACTGTCAGAAATGTAGAGTCAATTTTGTTTTTACTATCAAAAACATTAAACATTACAAACCTATCGAGACGGGAGCTGACCAAGAAGCTTAATTCTTCCATCAGGTTCGTTCAGCAAGCAGTAAAGTGAGCAAGAGAGGTGCTTAGCCGAACCCATCAACACAACACGGTGGCCAAATCCGGCGCTAGGAAGCTGTCGCTGTACAGTTGTTTGTGCAGCCAAAATGCATCGTAATAGATGACGATACGTACCTTAACCCTTTGGGGCCGGCGCGGTCATATATGACCGCAGTACAAAAAGGGCTGTAAAACAAGAACCAATGAACAAATGTATATACTGTCTTCGGCAAAGTTGTCCCAAATATACTCTTTTATCAGAGAAAAATATGAAGTATATGCCTTTATGACCTAATTGACAACCTAGAACATCCTGAACATCCTGAAGTTTGGAAAATTGAACTATAAGTACATACGAAGCGTGAAATGCTGTTTGTGAACAAAAATATAGTTCAGGCTAGATAATACAGAATTACTCTTTTAACGAAAACACTATTTCACTTGCTTTGCTATGTCTTGGGATGTTCTAGAACGTCCAAACTGTCCTGAAGCACACTCTTTGAAATGTACAACCGTAACAGTAATTGTTTGGGTTAAAACAATAACATTACAAATTCAAATAGAATCTACCAACCTCTGAGAATCTCAAGAGCTATTTCAAGGAACGTTTGGGATATTCCAGGCCCTCCAAATTACCCTGGAAATCTTAATTTCATGTCTACATTTATTCCAGTAGTATTTCTTGCTAAACTGGGTGAAGTTATATAATCTACCATGTTCACTGAACTTTCGCACGTATCAATAAGATGTTTTAAAGAACGTTTGGAGTATTCCGGCCCCTTCAAATTACCCTGGAGTTTAGAACTTCAGGGCTACACTTATTCCAGAAATTTATCTCGCTAAACTGAGTGAATTTATAAAATCTTTCCTGTTCACTCAACCTTCTCATGCATCAATAGGCTGTTTCAAGGAACGTTTGGGGTATTCTAGGCCCTCCAAATTACCCTAGTGTTCGTAACTTCAGGTTTACATTTGTTTCAGTGATTTATCTCACTAAACTGAGTGAAGTTATATAATCTAACATGCTTACTAAACCATCTCATGGATCAAAAAGCTCTTTCAAGGAACGTTTGGGATATTCTAGGCCCTCCAAATTACCCTGGAGTTCAGAACTTCAGGTCTGCACTTGTTCAAGTAATTTATCTCGCTAAACTGAGTGAAGTTATAAAATCTAACATGTTCACTGAATTTTCTCACGGATCAATTAGCTGTTTCAAGGAACGTTTGGGGTATTCCGAGCCACCCAGATTACCCCGGAGTTCAGAAATTCAGATCTACAAATGTTCTAGTATTTTTTCTTACTAAACGATGAAGTTATTTAATGTTCACTGAGCTTTCTCACGAATCAAAAAGATATTTCAAGGAACGTTTGGAGTATTCCAGGCCCTCCAAATTACCCTGGAGTTCAGAACTACAGGTCTTCCCTTGTTCTAGTAATTTTTCTTTCTAAACTGAGTGAAGTTATATAATCTACTATGTTGACTGAACCTTCTCATGGATCAATATGCTGTTTCAAGGAACGATTGAGGTATTGCAGATCCTTCAAAATTTCCCCAGGACTTCAGAACTTCAGGTCTACTATTTTTCCAGTAACATTTCCTTCTAAACTGATTGAAGTTATATAATCTACCATGTTCACTGAACCTTCTCCCAGACCAATTGGCTATTTCAAGGGACGTTGGTGATATTCCAGGCCCTCCAATTTACCCTGGAGTTCAGAACTTCAGGTCTACCCTTGTTCCTGTAACTTTTCATGCTAAAATGATCAAAGTTTTCCCTTTGGGGCCGGCACGGTCATTTATGACCGCAGTCGGAAAATGGCTGTATAAAAAGAACCAATGAATAAAATTTACTGTCTTCGGAAAAGTCCTTGCAACTACCCTGTCAGGGAAAAATTTTAGGTGTATGTCTTAATGTCCTACTTGGCAACCTAGAACATCCTGAACATGCAGAAGTCTGACAAATAAAATATTCCGTTGGAAAAATCCGTAAATTACCGTAGAATAATGAGAATTTCCGTAGCTTTCTGTACAAAATATACATTTTCCGTAGAATTATCTTACGGATATGTTACGTCTGTTTGTCTATGACAGTACAGTAGTGACGCCTCTACACGGATAGTCGTGTTGCAAGATTGCAAAAAAGAAGTAGAGCTCCAGATTTGTATGACGATTACCGGATCTTTTCGTAAAGGAAAGAGTCTTGACTTCTTTGGGCACAGAGTACGGGCGCATGCATGCCACACGATATATCCATGCAAAAAGGTCATTAGCTGAGAAAGATCTCAGGTAATAAATGTGGAAGTGCTAAACTAACACTAAGCTGAGAAGCCAGCTTCCTCCCCGTGGGAACGATATGCTAAGAAAAAAGAAGAAGATTCGTCGACAAAAACATATATTCAAAACGTGTTTCTACTCGTTTACGTATTTAGACTCTACTGACGTTTTCACAAATTGTTCTCAAACAAAAGGTGAAAAGCAAGGGGGTTGAAAATAGTATATTTTTACGTGACATAATTTATGGATGCTTCCCAATAGATGTCGCTAATTATGACTGGAAACTTTGTCGAATACACCATGTTTCGGAAGTGCTTCGTTTCGTGGTTATTAATTTATTACCACTAAATCCTGACTCTCATCGCGTTGTAGATCTTATGTACTGAACATCCCGACAAGTTAGATAATCTAGAACATTCGAAATGATCTGATAATATTTGCTGACCACTCGGAAGGTTCATAATATACGGTAGATTACAGTTCATCACCTTGTATGATGAACAAGGTTGTTATTACAAGCATAGACTTCAAGTTATGAACTCAAGAGCAGTTTGGATGACCTAGCACCTCCCAAAAAATTATTTGTCATCATTTCTTGTTATGTTTAGCATTTTGAGCACCAAAACTATTGAAAGGCGTTCAAAAAACTGTATAATAGTTCTTGGAAAAAATCAGGCCCCAAAGGGTTAAAGCAGACGCAAAGCAGATGCCCGACCTGGAAAAAAGATGGTCGACAAATTTGTCAAGAAGTGCTTGTAGTAGCTTAGCTGGCGATCTAACAGTTAAGCAAATTCAGTAAGCCGTACAGGTAGAATGTCTCCAGATGCGCCTGCTGCCCTTATTCCGGTCACACAAAAGACGAAATAGAAACCTCCATGTTCTTTGCATTTGCCCACAACTTTTTGACACGTAAGGCATGGTACACAAATTACGTAATGCTGAAAGTCGAGTTTTAGACTCTCCTCTCTCCCTTTGTTACAATAAGTAACGTTTTCCCGACACATCTCCCTTTTAATTACGTTACGCTTAAATCCCCCTTTTTATTTGTTAAAATAAATTATTATCATAAGTTTGAAGTAGTTTAATGATTTTCTTCATTCTAAATAACAATACCTCCCCAGACAACCAAAATGTACGTATAACGAAATCACTTGGATGCTTTGTATGTGCAAAATTTCACTTATAAGATGTTGCGAATAGGCCTTCTACGTACAAAAGTGGAGGCGATATGCGTTCATTTATTATGTGATCAATAATAACATATTTATTATTTGTGCACGATGCCTAAGGTATTAGAGCAAAAACTAAAATACGGTGAAAAGTTTTCAGCGATCTGTCAAATTTTGTTACTTTTTGCAGTTCCAAGAGATCAAATGAAGTACTAAAAGTGGTAGCACAGCTTGACTACTATGTCTTTATTTCGTCTTTAGTCTCATGAAACCAACACTCCGATTTTGCCGAATTTGGCATCTTGCCATTACGCGATATCAACGATGGATTTTTTTAACATTCAAACGAACTTACTATTTGGTAAGGGGTTTAAAGGGTGATTATAGAACAAAGCCACACCCCAAATTTTCAAGAGCATAAGAGTTGAGAACGAAACAGCGCTCCGCGTTGAAAATTTATCCTATTGGTCACCACCAGCAAGCAAGTAATTTGATTGATTTTCAACGCGAACTGTTGTCAGATTCTCCAGTCTTGTGCACTTGAAAATTCAAAGTTTGGCTTCGTTTTATAATCACCTTAAAATAACGCCAACATTGTTTTACGATAGACAGTCCATCAAAAAGGTGGCGCAAGTGTTGCTCAGAATTTGATGGGCAACGTAAAGCTCAAGGTGCGTGAATTTAGCCTAGTAGATGAGATTGAATAATCAATTTCATTTATTTAGTTAACATCTAAACAGATAACACAGAATCAAAATTTTCTCGCCACAATACTCGGTTCGTAGCCACATCTCTCCATCATCGGTTCTGCCCCACGCTCGCCAAATCAATAGGCACTTGGTCCGCCCGTCTAGCTCGCTTCGCTCCACGCCTTCTAGAACCAACCGGATCCGAAACGAACACCATCTTTGCAGGGTTGCTGTCCGGTATTCTTGCAACATGCCCTGCCCATCGTACACTTCCACCTTTGGCCACCTTCTGGATACTGGGTTCGCCGTAGAGTTGGGCGAGCTCGCAGTTCATCCTTCGCCGCCACACACCGTTTTCTTGCAAACCGCCAAAGATCGTCCTAACCACCCGACGTTCGAAGACTCCAAGTGTTTGCAAGTCCTCTTCGAACATCGTCCACGTTTCATGCCCGTAGAAAACTACCGGCCTTATGAGCTTTTTGCACATTTGGTGTGGGTGTGAATCTTTTTTGACTGCAGCATCTTCTGGAGGGCATATTAAGTATGTCCGACTTCCGTATTTCACGGCTAACGTTATTGTCAGCCATCAGCAAGGATCCAAGATAGATGAACTCGTCGACCACCTCGAACGTATCCCCGTCTATCGTAAGACTGCTACCTAGGCGAGCCCTGCCGCGCTCAGCCCCACCAGCTAGCATGTACTTTATCTTGGTCGCATTCACCACCAGTCAAACTTCTGCTACCAGCGTTTCAGGCGGGTGTACAGGTCTGCCACCTTTTCAGATGTTCGGCCGACAATGTCCATATCATTCGCGAAGCAAACAAATTGACTGGATCTCGTAAGAATCGTACACCGACTGTTAAGCCCGGCTCTTCGCATAACACCTTCTAGCGCAGTATTGAACAACATGCACGAAAGTCCATCACCTTGTCGTAGTCCTCGACAGGATCCAAACGAACTGGAATGTTCGCCTGAAACCTTCACACAATTTTGGACATCTTCCATCGTCATAAGACGAGTCTCGTGAGTTTCCCGGGACAGCTGTTCTCGTCCATGATTTTCCATAGCTCTACGTGGTCGATACTATCGTATGCCGCCTTGAAATCGATGAAAATGTGATTCGTTGGGACCTGGTATTCACGACATTTTAGGTGGATTTGCGTACAGATCTGGTCCGTTATCGATCAGCCGTCATCGAAGCCGGCTTGATAACTTCCCACTAACACGTTTACTACAGGTGACAGACGACGGAAGATGATCTGGTGTAATACTTTGTAGGCCGCATTTAGAATGATGATCGCTCGAAAGTTCTCACACTCTAACTTGTCGCCTTTCTTGTGGATGGGACATATTACCCCTTCCTTCCACTCCTCCGGTAGCTATTCTGTTTCGCAGATTATGGTGAATGGCATTCTTAACCTCCCTCAAAGTGGGGGTTATCGCCCGCAGTACAGCCGATTTTACCCGTTAGAATATCGTGTACAAGGAGTCTTTGAAGTTTTTGCCTTCTATCTGAGAGCAGCTCAAGGTCCACAAGCTCACAGCGGGAAGAACAATCCGGTAAGTTAACCGGGTTCCAAGGGAGGCGCTGAAGAGCGAAGCGGATGAATGGTTTTTGCACTCCTTCTACCCGAATCAATTGAGACGTGTGATACGGTGCCCACACGGTAACAGCGTAAAAAATACTGCACACTACGGCGTAGAACTAGGCTTTCAGTGCATATACGTCAGTGAACTGCGATGCATTTCTACGGATGAATCCAAGCACGGAAAACGCCTTAGATGTAACAGCAGAAGTATGCTCATTGAATCGCAATTTAGAGTTAATAATTACCTCTGAATCTCGAATAGATTCAACGCGCACGAGAGTAGTTCCGGTTATAGCGTAAGCATAGTCAAATGAGGTAATGCTGCGTTAAAACGATATAACTTTACACTTGTTGATGTTGAGTATCATACCATTTTCATTACACCATTGTAGAAGAGAATGAATGTCGTCTTGTAGAGCGACACAGTCCAGTATGGAGTTGATCACTCGAAAAATTTTAAGATCATCAGCAAAAAAAATTTTTCAGACGAAAATGATGTACAGCACAAAAATTAGTGGTCCTAGCATACTGCCTCGTGGTACCCCTGAAGGAATGCAGAAGGCAGTGCATCGAGAAGTTTTTTTCTCTATCTTTATTAACGAGATTTTTAGCCCTGGGCTAGTTCATCTCGGGACCAACGGCTTTACTTCCCTTCCGAAGGAAGTCGTCACTACTGAAATTTTTAGTGACTATCTCGGGGAAGGGATTCGATCTCAGGTCCTCGGCGTGTGTTCTAACCACTACACCATGACGTAAGCTTTTCTGCCAGTGAGGTAGGACAGAATCCAGTCAGTTAACCAATCTGGAAACCCCACGTGACCCCCACTGGAAGTTGTTGAACGATGAGGTAGAAATCCATGTTGGTACTAAGAAATGACCGAGTAAGCAGCAGACAGCATTGCTTTGTGTACCATGGACTCCAAGAATTTTCTGAGGCAACAGAGAATTTAGATACCTCGATAATTATCCACAAGACGAATGTTGCCTGATTTGTGAATGGGAATCATTGTAGCAGTTTTCCATAATTCCGGAAACGTTTTCTCGCTAAGAGACCGATTGTAAAGCATGGTCAGCGGCGGGATATGTATGTTGTACGTTTGAACGATACCCCAGACAACCAAAATACACGTATAACAAAATCACCTGGAGGCTTTGTATGTGCAAAATTTCACTTATAAGATGTCGCGAAAAGGCCTTCTACGTACAAAAGTGGAGGCGATATGCGTGCATATATTATGTGATGAATAATAACATACATTGCGAGTGTATAAATATTCTACCGAACTAACCAGTGATCTTATGCGACTCAACTTATGATAATAAATGTTGATTTGACAGCTGCTACGGATTGATTCGACTTACTTTGTACGAGTGTACGGGACGAAGCAAAATGTACAAATGAACTCAGAAAAAAGTGTTTTTTGCGAGAAAACTCATCAGTCTGGTGAGTTTATCCACAGTGGTTTGCGAGTTTGATGTAATTAGTATGAATAAACGAGTTATAATGTGAACTTTCATGTGATTTCTGGTTGTCTGGGACGGAAGCGACCAGGGTAAATTTGAGGAGATGCTGTACTGTACACACTTTGGAAGTAGCTCGCGAAGAGGTTCGTTGCTTCTACGGATGTGGCGGCCTCAGTGTCTCCGTAGATAATGGTGTTTAGGATTCCATTGCTCAACTTTTGGGCCTTTATAGACTTCCAGAACTTCTAATTTTCAAGGTATATGTAGTCGATAGCTCGTGTCAAGAAGATCATTATAGAAGGATTCCGCTGAACAAAAGTGCATTCCTATTTTCTACGGTTATATTAGCGAAATACCGCTTTTGTATCTTTCTCAGCCTGTTGCGCAAGTTTCGTAGCTAGGGACTCCATCAAGGCTTTCTATTTACACAATGATTAACGCGCGGTGACGTCGAATGATTGATCGAAGTATTTCGTAGATTTTGTCGTAAAACAAGCCGACACTTTCGTCACAAGCCCTAGTAGCTGGTGATTCCAATTAACCGAGGACAGTACGGAATTGGGCTAGGAGAGATCGCAACGTCGGAAGTCGAGATTGAAAATATCCGGTTCTACTACATCATGTTAGGTGAACAAAGCAGCAAACATCGATTTGTAAAACCATCGGTGGATGATGGCAATGGCAGCAGCGGTAAGGCCGGCTGCGACCTTTCAGATATGTCTGAGAAGTTTGTAAATACCAAATCAAGAATTCGATTGTTCCGGTTTTCAATAGAATTAATCTGTACAAGCCCGCAGGGCAAGATCGATTCGGTGAAGCTAAACTCTTGCTCGCTAGATGCATTTGAAGGCAGGTAACCATTCACATTCTCATCAAAGTTCCATTGCAGATGAGGAAGATTGTAGTCACCAAAAAGTAGCACAACATCGTTACTTGCACAAGAGTCGACCACGCATTGAACGGCCGCAGAGTGGGTGGAATATAGCCTTGGATCGGAATTTGGGCGGAGGTAAATGCCGAAAATAGTCAGCGCACGGTTAGTAAACTTTACACAAACTGCCACCTGCTCGAGCTCAGTACAACCGGGTACAGACACTTCCGTACACTGCAACTTACTCTTAACTGCGACGAGCACGCCACCCCCCTCGACAGTTTACTAGTAGTCGCATTGCGATCACAGCGAAAGATTGTGTAATCGGAGGACAGTTCCGAGTTACTTATATTTGATTTGACGACTCACAGCTTGATAATCGCAGATTCAGGTCGGTTGTTTTAGGTCGTAAGCCCCTTAAATATTGGTAGTAAACGAAGAGGGATCTGCTATCAGACGATGCAGAGACGTTGCAATTACCTCCTCGGTTAAACGTGATTGACACTACGTTGGGCAAAGCACTGGAAACAACGTTGGAATGAGCAGGTGCATTGTTCGGTTTTTGAATATACTTCCCGATTATAGTGGTTTAGAACAGAGAATTTGTTTATATAGAGAAGCGCGGATTCTGAAACCAAAGGTTCCAATTAGTAATCCTTTATAAGAGAGATTTGCGGAAGCTGGCATTTCTGTCAAAGTGTGAGCCAATAGAGCAGCGAGAGCTGTTAAAGTGTGAGCCAAACGAACATGCGTTATGTTTGTTTTGAACTTTTCTTGAGGAGTAATGTAATCCGCTTGAAATTATTTCGGTAAAAGTAATTTTGCATGAAGCAAAAAAAAAAATTTCTTTTTTAAATTTTTGTCAAGGCGATTTTAGTTGTTGATTTATTGGCTGTTTATTAGTTTGGATATGTAGCTCAAAGATCTATAACGAAACAAATTACACTTTTTAGCAATGAGGAAGTCATGTCCGTGTTACAATATTATTCTCGACGCCGAGCAAAATCAGCACTGCTGGTCTGTTGCCAAATCATTCCATTTTACTTCCGCTATAAAGGATCACTAGTTCCAATTGAACCGTCAAACGTGGTTCCAAACGAGCACATTCAATGAGACTCAAAAAAATGTTACGCAAAAGAGATGATCGATGTGTTAGTGAAAAGCGATACGAAAGTGACGTCATTGGTAAGCTTGTTTTCTATTGGCGACTGACAGGATAACACGCACACTAAAATATTGTTCGAATGACCTCAAATATTGATAGTCATTGCAAATACTGTTTAAAAACAAAGTCAAAATCCTCTTCGCGTTTCTCTAGTATAATCATTTTCTCTGGTTTGGAAGACTCCACCTTCGACACCGCACACAGGACCAGGACGACTGCTGACCCGTGACACGAATGGCTCGACTGTGGCGAGGGGATAAGGAGCTTCCATGATATTTTCATCAGTGCGTCTCAGTGTCTGGTTGATTTGTGTAGTGTTGAAACCCGGTTGCAATCTCTCGGTTAAGGTACCCCGGGGCAAGTGGGACATAAAAAAACGATAGTTCAAACAAATTGTTCAGAATAAATTTCAAATGTCAATATTTTGCAAATCCAACAGCACGGTCACATTTTGGCAACATATTTGCTGGTGTGTACATGAATTTGATCGAATAATTTCGAAATTGTGAAAATCTTAGAAGCAAGATGCACAATGAGCCATTAGACGCAGTTGCCTCGCTAAACGGGGCAAGTGGGACACATCCAGTTTCGTGCGTAAAACCACTTCAGTAAGTCAACCGTTCCAATAATAGGATTGATAAATCATAGATATTTTATTATGAGTACATATTTGATGTACATAAGGGATTAACCATAAAATATGTAACGTTTTAGGAAGAAACCCTACATTTAATAATATGTCACATCGCATTTAATTTTAACTGAAAATTTCTCACAAAAACCGTAAAGAAGTAGAAAACATGTTCAAAATATATCATTTATAAGTTATCAATCGAAATGCAGCAAGTAAACTTTCAATAATTGAAGAATTTTTGAATGTTCTGTTATTATTCTTATGCATGGCAAAAAACCACTTAATGGAATGGAATTGTTTTCCGCAACTACTGATTTTGGTAGAAATACCAAATAAAGTTCAATAAAAATAGAAAAGTCTTCGTTCTCATGATGTATTTTAAATTTTTTTTCTATCTTCGCTCAATTTTGAATTCGTATTTAAAAAAATAAAAATAAAAATAAATATTCAGAAAAATTTGTCATTTTTTCGTCTTTTTCAGCAACTACGTAATATAAGATTGTTTTTTTTATAAAAATCATTCGTTTGAATGATTTAATGCTACTCTCCTATGGAATGTTTGAAACGTATACGAAAAGCTTTAATTCTGGTGCTTTTTGTTGATAGGTCCCACTTACCCCGGGTATTAGGATATTTTGGGTTAAGTAATACCAAAGAAGTTATCATATTAAATGAAAATAAAATACATGTTTACCGTTAGCAGGTTGTAATAATACTTAAAGTTGTAACTTACCGATGGTAATTCGATTTATGACACAATTATTTTTTGCGAGCCAATGCAGAACGTGAAACGTGTCACAATGTATCATGCAAGTTGAAAATGGCGCTGAGCTGACAACTGTTACAAGGAGCACATGGTAATAAAAATAACAATATTTTTTGTACTAAATACATTCCTTATTATCGTATCTTAAACTTTCTAGAAGAATACTCCCTTGGAAAACTTTTCCTAACCGAGCTATGGCGGAACGTCCCTCTTACCCCGTATTCTCACTTGCCCCGGGGTACCTTACTTGCTTTTCTCTTACACAAAATTTCAGGTTATTTGTAGTTTGTCATCCAAATTTCAGCCAACTCGGCCCACCAGAAGCTGAGATACAGGACCCCAAACTTGGGCATTTTGTATGGAAAAACGGCATTTGGTTACTATCTTTTGTCAACGACTGTAATTTGAATTTAACCGTTGTTTTTTCTACCGTCCATTAAGTGCGCACTTTGGATACGTTAATTACTGATTTTGTTTTGCATGGAGATTGGGAAACGTTTTCCCGTCAGAGGCGTTAAAATTGATGAAAATAATGCATGTAACGGTATTGAAGATATTGTATGAAATGCTCTAACTTAACCTTTTATCTTGGAGTTATTGCGATGGCATGTTTTAAACCTAGTTCCCCTAATTGATCCTCAAAAACAAATGAGCGTGAAAAAAAAGACGATTTATTTTTCGATTTTTGGCCTATGGTTGGTACCACTATACCCCTCGTGGATTTCCATCAGACGTGTGCTGCACCTGAACCTTCTTCCGTCTGTATGTGACTGCGCCTCACGCCGGGGCCACACATGAACGCACCCGAGGCTCAACCGACGACAGCGTCGACCGCACCCAGCTGATATGCCTGCCGTCCGGGAGAGTGGGGTCTCTTCGGTGCGATGCGGTTCGCAGCCCACACAGGTGCACCGCATGCAAACTTTGTGAAATCATTTGTGACACCGGATGTAACAGGTCGCTTGGAGATTTATTTTTTTGCTTTTCCATACCTAACATGTTTGATGGGGTTAGAATGTGGGTTTTGGAAGACGCAATCTAGGATTTTTTTTGCGCAAAATGCCAAATAGATCTGCCATTGAGATAAGGGGTACCAGGTAAATCGGTAGAAAAAGTTGGGGAAACTGGCTAGGATTTTCACTCAGTTTTCGCAATTTGTCGTTAAAACATTTTATTTTTTTGAAATATATTTGGATATAAGAGATAGTACAAAGTAAAGATTTCTAATTGTAGGGCCTTCCTCAGCCGAGTGGTTAGAGTCCGCGGCTACAAAGCAAAGCCATGCTGAAGGTGTCTGGGTTTGAATCCCGGTCGGTCCAGGATCTTTTCGTAAAGGAAATTTCCTTGACCTCTCTGCCATCGTATTCGTATATACGAATGCGAAAATGGCAACTTTGGCAAAGAAAGCTCTCAGTTAATGACTGTGGAAATGTTCATAAGAACACTACGCTGAGAAGCAAGCTCTGTCCCAGTGAGGACGTAAATGCCAAGATGTTGGCGCGCAGGGATTAGCTGGCTACCCTAGATTATAGCTAACATTGTTTAGTGCGTGAGAATGACAGATCGTAAGGAAATTGTCCAGGTTTGAAACCAAATAAAAGGGCGTAAAGAAGCACTGATAATTGTACGTAAAATACTGTTGAAATAATTACAAATGAATAAATAAATATATTTGCAGTTCAAGCTGATCATCAAAAGTGAATGTGTTTTGATCTGCTTTGAAAACGGTGCATTGCTTGTGGTTGAACCAACGCAACACAAGAAGAAGAACAAAGTAGAGATAAACAAAAATCATTTGTAAGAGTTAATATGTTTGAATGACAAACATAGTGTCATCAAATACTATGACTATTAAAATTTCAAATTTTTGAAAGAAAGACAGATGATAATCTCAACACACTATCACAATAGGTCAAACAAATGGTCACAGTGATTAGGGTGATGTGCTAGTATCCATCGTATTAAGCATTGATCAGTGAGAACTGCAATTTTCCCAGTATTGCAGTGAATGATGCTGATACAAACCGATGCCAAACAATTCTTTCTCAAAACGGCTTTAGCATTGTACATTAACATTTTGATAAATCTTGATCTCTTTTTGGAAATAATGCAAAGAAAATGCATCTTATCGTATTCTCAGTCCGTCGTATCGTTTTCAACTCCGTCGCAATCAGTTTCCAGATTCGTCTCACAACTTATGGCTCACTGTGTGTATTGAGTGGTTAAAACACAACATATCAACGCTATAATAAAATGTTTACTAGAATATATAGATCTACGGGCATCTCCCTCCATTCCTTCAGCATGATGGAATATACTAATTTCCTTTAAAATTAATTGTTCGTCATCAAAATTCAGCCCAAACATACGAACACAATTCCTTTTGACCGAACAATTATGGCATTTGCTCACAGTACAGCGAAAACAACACAATCAAAGGAACCGTATTTTTACGTCGAGCGTCGCGCACACATTGATGCGCACAAGCTTTTTTTCTCAGTACGACGGATTGAACTTTGTTTACATTCCCAATTATACGCGGTTATTGAGGAAATTTCGTAAAATTTGGTGATTTATTGAAGTTTTACGGCGTGTGATTGGAATGAAATCCTTCCGTGAAGAAGTACGAAGGTTTTCCATAGTGAAAATATGTGCCCGGCAGAGTAAGTCACCCACAGGGGCGGGAAGAAACTTGTGTTGGAAAGTGGTGTGGCTCAGTCGTTCGCTAAGCATTCCTCTCAAATCGTGTTCGTCCATGCGATTTCGGTGAAAAAGTGCAAAATGGATAATTGAACTGAAGTTATTTACCGAAATACAGTAGTTTTATTGCATTTTTGGTGTACAAGTGTACAAACCATAACAGCTTTCACAAAATTACACTTGGATAATGAATCTATGTTGCAGGTAAGTTTGAATATCCGCCGTAGTGGAACATTTAAAGTTTGATACGACGAATAGTAGCGCTTACGACGAAGTAGAACAAAACCCTATACACCCAACACAGGATCTCAACACATCACATTTCAATTTCAAATTTTGTTTGCAAAGATATATTTACATCAAGATTATAATCAATGTATGTAAGTATGTTGAAATTTATCAGATAATTAACTCTTAAATTATTGAAAGTGGAACTGATTGGATTGCTGATTGGATTGGATTAATCTTATGACTACAAAGCTGACTTGAGGCGGTTAAAACTTAATCAATCGTAGAAGAAATGATCGAAAATATGTAAAATAACTAAGACTCAACGATATTCTATCGACAGGTGGAATTCGTAAAATAACTATAATTTGATTTCTGTAAGTACTGTTTTACCTCTTAATAAGCTTTATCGCTCTAAACTTCAATGTTTTAATGCATAATTCAATAATTCTGCTATTTTTTTATTAGTTAGGACGAATAAAACTAAGATGATCACCTCTGTTGTACCTTCATGAGCCTTATAGACCCCTTAGTAATAAAACGACCAAATTTTCATATCCCATATACATGGAAAGAAAACCAGAGAGTCCAGTTCACTCAGCGTTCCTCCCTAATGGGATATAAAGGCTATCCCCAAGAACGTCTGCCGAATGGCGACTTTTATGGCTATCTATTCGAAAGGACATTTGCAATATCCGGCGACTGATTTTTTTTTTTTTTTGTTGTTGCAACCTTCGCTTCGTTTCTCTGGTTGACAGGATTCCGAAAGATGTTTTTCCTAGCCCTTATACAACCGAAGCCATTCCACTCAAATTTTCGCCTCTCTATCATCCCCGCTGTAGTCTTCACGCTCTCGTGCAATCTTCTTGTCTTATACGTCTCCGGTTATCGATTTGGTGAAAAGCGGGCAAAAAAAATCCTCGACCCCTCAGTCTTCGGAGGAATGTCTCCTGTTTCGTGTATATATTTTTTCTTGCTTTCCGCTAAAAGCTTGTCACTTCGGTTTGGTCCAAGAAGATTGCTTCCATCTTCTTATTAAAGAGTGGGGTGAGATGGGATAGTAGAAAAAAACATCTTTTCTTGGCGCTTTCATCGACCTATAAGAATCATTCAGCCGTGGCGCCACCGAAGGATTTTGGAAAAGGGGCCAGGCAAGATGCTTCCAGCACTGTAATTTAGATAAAGCGGAATATTAGTGTTACGTAATTCGTACAATGTTTGGCAGAGTTATCGGCGCCCAGTTGAATGAATGCTTTGAGATCCAATAAAATTGCAACCTGAATGACGTGATCGACGATTAGTGGTGCGAACACAGAAAAACAAGACCCATATGAAGAGTTCATTTTGTTTTGAAAAGTCACTTTACTAAAGTGTTATTGCTTCAACACAATACAAAATCCACTAATATTCTTGTTCAATACGAAAACAGTTTTAAAGCATATTTTATTACATAAAAACATTTAAGCCTTTTTTAAGGATACGAGTCTTATTCGGATTTGGTATTGTAATTGGAATCGGACTTGAAATTGGAATCGGAGTTGGCTATGGGTTCGGGTGAAAAATGAAATTTAGATTTGGAGTTGGAGTTTGTGTTGGATTGGATTGGTTTGGATTTGAGCTGGATTTGGATTGGATTTAGGTTGGATTTGTATTGGATATGGACTCGAATTGGATTGGATTTAGATTAGATTTGGATAGTGTTTTTTATTAGATTTTGATTGGACTGCGAGATATGAATTCGAGACAGGGCATCTCGAAATGGTTAACCAAAAAGTCTATCGAATGTTCAGAAATGCTTATATAATTAACATCCGGTGATCTCGATCCAGGACACCATAATCGCTGCTGTTGTGTACCCTAGTCTAAAGATCAGAGTTTCCCAAAGTTGGCAAAATGCTCCCTTGGCGATGAATATCCTATCAAGAAGCAAATATGTGTAAAATCTGAAGTAACGAAAATTCTCATAAGATTAAATGTAAATCGAATCTCCACTTAAGAATTTATTTTCAAATTTTAAATTGCATTTAATGAAATTTTCAAAGCTGTTGCCATCAATCTGAGCTAATCACGTTTACAAGCATAATAGACAAAACTTGAAGATCAAATGTCTTTTTTGTATTCTCGATTGTCAGTGTTTTTTTTCACTTAGGGCCCATTCACAAATTTCATAACGTTGAAGAGGATGGGTGGGTGTCAAAAATAACCATTTTTTACGTCATGAAATTTGTGAATAAACCCTTAGGGATGTTTTTTTTTTACTTTTGATGGCTGATTTGGCACGTCTGGAATTAATCATCAATATTAACCTTCTTTCCCCGATCAGCCTAGATAGCCGCGGAGTGTCGGTAGCGATTGTTTCAATTGGCTAGGAATTAACACTACGGACTGCGTGTTACGGTGGTAAAAGTCCACCTCACAGGTGACCCCTAATTCATGATCTGATGCGGCTTCATGCTTACCGTGCTTAGGAATTTATAGTTAGTTGCTGCTTCCAGTAAACATGTGCATGAAATCATTATCTGTTCATCGCTACATCTTCTTTGAACATTCCAGTGTTCCTTTCGAAATTATAGAAATCGACAGTGACTTACCTATTGTAGCTGTTCGATTAGTTGGTAGCTATGTAGGTACCTTCCTTGCAGCTCCTTCTCTGGAATCAAAGAGAAAATCTTAAACATAAGCACGACTATTCCAGAGCCCTGAATGCTCCTTGGAGATTTCAATGCGCACCAATAAATCCGGGGTGGTGATAGGACAGATCCACGCGGAACAGCTATCCTTCTACAACGGCCGTGTCGCTTCGTCTATAGATTTATCAATGGTCGCTCCATAGCTTACAAGTTCCTATGGCAAGCTTGGTCCGACTTGCATGGTAGTGATCATTATCCGATTCAGATTTCTGTAACGGTCACGTCCCCGTCAATCACCAGACGCTCAGTTGGTGAAGTTCGGGCGGACTGGGAAATCTACCAATCAAACATCTATCATCTTCTCGAATTAGAAGAACATGCTTCTTTAACCAGCTTTTCCAATGTTATTACAAAGGCAGCTACCTCAGCCATCCCCAAAAGCAGTAGCAGACCAGAAAGGAAAGTTCTACGCTAGTGGTCTGATGACTCCCGCTCCATTGTCAAAGCGCGCCGGGAAGCCCTGAAAGCACTTAAAAGGCTTCCCAACGACCATCCGGAAAAAAAAGATAAACTCAAGATTTACTCAGGATAAAATGTCATTCTACAGCCAAACGGTTATCATGGGAAGAATTTCTTGATTCATTGAATTCTTCCCAAACCTCGGCAGATTTATGGGGAAATATTAACGCCCTGAGCGATAAAAGGAAAATCACGCTGATTTCCCTGGACATCCAAGGGTCAACGATCACCGAGCCTTCTGCGGTTGCCTAAGGCCTGGGAAATTACTTTGGTAGTCTAGTCAGCATCGATGCATACGATCCTGTTTTCCGCCAGAGAATCACTAACAACCAATCTAGCTTTATCCAATTTCGTGATTTCGGAGGACCATGGCAACTCTCAGTTAAATGGCTTCATCTTCATGCGAGAGCTCAACTTCGGTCTCGGGTCTAATACTGGTAAATCCGCCGGCCCTGCTGGTATTGGCTACCCCCTCATAAAAAACACCTTCTCTAAGGTAAAGCGAAACTTTTAGAGCTAATCAATAGTATGTGGCACCAGCGATCATTCCTGGACGAATCTATATCTCTAACGTAGAGACGTTCCGATACTTCCGATATATCGGAATATCGATATTTTGCTTTCGATATTCGATATTTTGGTATCGATATTTCCTATTCAATATATCGGTGGTATCGATATTTCCTTCCGATATATCGTAAACCAATATTTGGATGACAATTGTAGGGTTTTCTCGTAAAACAATAGATTTTCTAATATATGAAAGCAGTTCACATACCACTTGTTATATGATGTAACATATATGAAGATATCCACACCCTTAAAAATAATGGAAATTACTGTGGACGTAATTCATAGTATGACTGAATGACACATGATGTAAATGGAAAACGACACAAAAATGTATCCTTTAAGATGTATTGAACAAAAATTTAATTTTACACGTTTAAGGACACTATTATTATTATTATTATTATTATTATTATTATTATTATTATTATTATTATTATTATTATTATTATTATTATTATTATTATTATTATTATTATTATTATTATTATTATTATTATTATTATTATTATTATTATTATTATTATTATTATTATTATTATTATTATTATTATTATTATTATTATTATTATTATTATTATTATTATTATTATTATTATTATTATTATTATTATTATTATTATTATTATTATTATTATTATTATTATTATTATTATTATTATTATTATTATTATTATTATTATTATTATTATTATAGAGTTTTGGCACTTCTCAGCAAAAAAAATGCTGGAAACTTTCACCTACCCCGGGCAATCTGTATGCCAAAGGGGATTAGGCTCTGTGGATCTCATTGGTCGGTTTTACTTATCCTAATGAGTCTGCTGGATGAGCTTCTCAGTTGTGGTGGTTCAGGAACCGTCTAACTATGCTGCAGGTTCCAAGAATCACCGCTTTTTGGATGCTGTGTAGGTCCTTCTTCAATTCCAGCTCGTCTAGGGACCTTAGGAGAGATTTCGGGACAATTCCGGTCGCTGAGAGGACTACCGGAACTATACGGACGTCCTCTAGGTGCCACATCTGCTTCAACTCCTCCGCCAAGTCGTGGTACTTCGCTATCTTGTTAGAGAACGTTGATTGGACATTGTGGTCCAGCGGTACAGCGATGTCGATGAGTGTAACTCGTTTCATCCTTTTGTCGTAGACTACAATGTCGGGGCGGTTGGCACGGATGAGGACGTCCGTTATGATCTCGCGATCCCAGTACAGCTTTATGCAACTATTTTCCAGAACCGGGTCAGGCAGGTACTTGTAGTAGGGCACAAATCGATCCACCAAGTTGTGCTTAAGGGCAAGCTGTTGATGCACAATCTTGGCAACTTCGTTGTGACGATCGAGGTAGGCTGATCCAGCTAGTACTGAACAGCCGGCAACGACATGCTCGATAGTCTCCCCTACTGAATTGCACTTCCTACAGCGGTCCTCCACGTCTTCGTGCAATATGTAGTGCCGATAGTTCTTCGTCGCAATTACCCGGTCCTGGATGGCTACCATGAAACCTTCTGTTTCTGAGAAGAGGTCACCCCGCACCAGCCACGTGTTTGACGCCACCTTATCGATGTGCTCGAGCTCCAGTTGATGGGGGTGCGTTCCATGCAACTCCTTCTGCCTCCACATTGCGATCATCTCATCGACAGTTTTGATGTCGCAGTTCAGCTGGTAATCCTCCTGCGCCAGATGCAGGGCGCTGAAGCCGTGGTCAGCTTCGCATACAGTGCGGTAAATTTCGTGGCGGTTCTGGCTTTCTACGAAATATGCCCGCAGCTGCTGGATCTGGGAGACACATAGTGCCTGGATATCGGTGACGCCTCTTCCTCCTGCTGCACGTGGCAGGGTGACTCTCTCAATGGAGGATTTTGGGTGGCGCATTCGGTGCTTGGTGAACGCCACTCGTACTGCTCGTTCTATCGCCTCCAAGTCAGTCTTGGTCCACTTTACCACCCCGAAACTATACGTCAACAGGGGCACAGCAAACGTGTTGATCGCCTTCACGTTGTTGCCGGCAGACAGAAAGCTCTTCAGAATACAGTTGACACGTGACAAAAACTTTTCCTGCAGCTCCTTCTTGATCATCGTGTGGCGAATACCTCTAAGTTGCAGGAATCCAAGGTATTTATACGTTTCGCCTTCAACCATATTCCGAATCTCCTCCTGCTCGTTGACGCGGAAACAGCTGGCATCCATAACTTGACCCCGACGTAGATGAATTGACCTGCATTTGTCAATACCAAACTCCATCCGGATGTCGTTACTGAATGTCGTAACTAGCTGCAACAGCTGATGCAGCCTCTGCACTGATTCCGCAAATAGCTTCAGGTCGTCCATATAGAAGGTGTGGGTAACTCTTGTGCTCCTTTCCCCACTTTTCAGTTGGTAGCCATAGTTGCATTGGTTGAGTGCTTTGCTGAGGGGGTTCATGGCCAGGCAAAACCACAGCGGACTAAAGGTATCGCCTTGAAAAATCCCCCTCCTGATGCTGAGAGTCCTGGACCGTAACACAGCTGTACCGTCGGTAATGTGTAGGGATGTGCTCCACATCCCCATCGCGTGTTGCATCAGCCTGATGACGTTCCTGTCTACCTTATACAACTGCAGTACCTTGAGAAGGTACGAGTGCGGTACTGAGTCGTATGCCTTTTTGTAGTCGATGTACGCCATACTCAGGTTCCTTTGCTTTTGGGTAGCTTGCCCTACAATGACTGCATCTACGATGACCTGATCTTTGCAGCCTTGCGTGTTTCTGCGACACCCTTTCTGTTCCTCGGTCATCACGTTGTTGGCGTCGCAATGGGCTTGCACCCTCCTCGCTATTACCGACGATAGCACTTTATACAGACTTGAAAGGCACGTTATTGGTCTGTACTTCGCTGGGTCAGCTGTGTGTTGGTCCTTTGGCAGAAGAAATGTGACACCCCTGGTGATGAATTCCGGTAGCTGCGTGGGGTCTCCTAGTACCGTATTGAAGCATTCCGCCATCCGCCCATGGATCGTTGTGAGTTTTTTATACCAAAAATTGTGCACAAAATCAGGTCCTGGTGCAGCCCAATTCCTGGTATACCGGGTAGCTTCACGTATATCCTGAGCGGTTACCACGACCGCGGTCATGTCTCCAATTCCATCACATTGTCTCTCTTCTTCTGCTAACCACATCCCATCGCCGTTGTGTTCGGTGGGGTTCTCCCATAAATTGGCCCAAAATTGTGTAACGTCGCCAATCTCTGGAAGTCCCTCGCCAAAGTCGACCTTGTCATTTCGGATGCGGTTGTAGAACTCCCTCTCGTTTATGTTGAACATCCGGTTTTGTTCCTTCCGCTTCGAACATTCTCCATAACGTCGCAATCGTTTCGCAAGAGCACTCAACCGCTGTACATGGGTGTCGAGGATCTCAGTAATGTCGACTTCTCTGAGATCTCGGAGCTCTGCGGGCCTAACAATTTCAGCAACATGACGAACCAGCCTCGTTGATCGATTCCCCTGCTTGTACTGTGTTAATCGACCAACCTTTGATCGCAGTGTTGCGATTCGGCTCTCAAGGCGTCGCATCCATACGGGTTTCTGTGCGTTGGGGCGTGTGCCATCTTCTCCTTGCGGGCGCGTTCGCAATCCCAACGTCTTAACTACAGCTATTGCAGCTGAATACACGATAAACTGCAGATCCTCAAGGTTCTCCACGGCTTCCAAGTACTGTGGCAAAATATCCTGATTTAGGATGCTTACTGCACTCGTCAGCCGGTAGGAATACTGCAGCTTTGGTATCCGGTGCCGGGACATGGGGTCTGTCCCACGGAACTGCGTAACTGCTGTGCCCATATGGAGTGCTAGTTCGTCTCGTAATTGCTGTCGTTGCATATCCGCTGTCGGTCCTGGAGCAGTGGGTGCAGGTGAATCACGACTCTCACTCGTGATCGATGCATCCAGCCCAACAGAACTCCTTCTCGACGTATCGCTCGATCTTGTCCCCTCCTCTCCTATCTCCCTCTGCACTTCCAGCTTGATGTACTCCACTTCTGCAGCGGTGAGTATATTATGAGACATAATTGCACGCTGCCGTGTGTACAGCTTGTTCAAGTCAAGCTGGCGCGCAAAGCGAGGAAATCGCTCGTTGAACATCTCCAGCATCCCTGATCTGCCAGACATGTCCGTCTCCATCCTTGTGCAGACATAGTAGCAGCGAATCACATACATATTCATCTCCCTCGTCCACATGATCCGCTGCCGTCGGCCGCCTGCCAACGTGAGTGACTGACGTCTATCAGCCACAGCAACATCGGTAGGTGCAGCATGGCCTTGGTGATTTCTGCTGCTGCCGTTTCTGTTTCGCGTTCGCGGTACGGGCTGTGCCCGTTGACTGGAAGGCCGCTCTTGCACATTATCCTCTTCCAGCCGCTGGCCGCTCGCTCTGTCCCCCGTCCCAGGACCAGCTCCAGTAGGGGCTCCCTCCTCGGGCGATCGCATTCTTCTATTCCTCATTGATCGTGTCTCCATTGCTGGGTTTGCTTTCATTCCCGGAAGCTACGGGTTCTCTTATTATTATTATTATTATTATTATTATTATTATTATTATTATTATTATTATTATTATTATTATTATTATTATTATTTTTTACTTAGGACACTTTACCATACGTGTGAAATTCGTGTCGAATTTACCGTAATGAAAAATGTAATTTACAAGCATTACTGATATTCAGAGATAATAGCTGATATGAGACAAAAACACAAACAGATAAAATCAACGCAAATTTTCGCAAACTACGAAATTTTCGAAAATCATGAATATTTCTTCGGTAAATCAAGAATTTTCTAGGCCCCCCCTAGGCCCCCTCCAGGAAAAAATCCTAGCTACGCCAATGATGTGCATCCAAAAGACGTAAAATCACATGATTTTTTGGGAGTGTGCATGTCCATATCGATCAAAATGCCGATAATATTGAGGTTTCAAAGAATTGTTTGCGAATCGTGGGATACTTAAAGTCAGGTAACTAAGCGATACTAGAATTTTGCGCCCTTCAAATATATCAAATGATATTGTGATATATCGATATTTTGATTCAATATTTCGAATGAAATATCGATACTTCGCAATATCGGAACGTTCCTGTCTAACGTATTGCCTCTCGAAGGTGGTCGAAAAAATGGTTAACCAGTGGTTAAAAGAGCAGCTCGAAGCAGATGGTCGATTCGGGCATCGACAACATGCCTTCAGGCCGGGATACGGCACTGACTCTTACCTTGCCTCCCTTCTTTGGAGACCTCCTTCATGACGCGCGGACAAAAGGACACACATTGTTTCGCTGAACATTTCCAAGGCGTTCAATAGAACATGAACACCTTTGGCACTGAAACCACGGACAGGATGGGGTTCCTCCGGGAACCTGATCGGCTTCCTTAAAAACTTTATTCTGCATCGATCTTTTCGGGTTGCAGTAGGAAACCACTCTAACGCCTTCACCGGGGAAACTGGGGTCCACAAGGCTCGATCATCGCGGTTACGCTGTTCCTGATAGCGATGAACAGAGTGTTTGAAAGCATGCCACCAGACATTTACATTTTTGTATATGCTGACATCTTTATTTATTTGCTTCATCTTCAACTTGGAAGTTGTACAGACTGTTAAAATTCACTTAATCCTATTCTTATAAATTAATTTACTAATATTAAAGTCGAACACATTACACACTTGATTAAACAGTCGACAACATATATCAAAGGGATTATTCAGTCCGTAAAGAGTGCTATGGCCAGGAATCCACAACAGTTGGCGGTTTCGAAGCTGACGAATGCACAATGGTCGGAAAAAAACGAAGTTTGGCCAAAACTATTTTTATCGCCTTAATCGATGAAATATGTAATCTTAATATGTTATTTGGCATTTTTATTGTTTCAGAAGGGGTTATTCACACATTACGTAACTTATTTTTAAAAAGTTTTTTTTATTAGAAATACAATCAAATTTGGCTGAAATCACACATTTTATTTGTATTTTAACGAGTTTTATCAAAATATGTATGAAGAGTGGTTAAATATATTTTTTATCAACTTTGTATGAAAAATATCGTCAAAATGTATGAAAATATTGAATTATTCAAATAGCTGTAACTTGCAAATCAGCAAATTTCTGCAAAAAATTTGAACGTTTTTTGTAAGATCTAAGGATGCATTTTAAAGTGCAATATTCGAAATGGCGGCGACATGACGCGACAAGAGTTGTTTTTCATGTTCAAAATCATCAAGATTACTAAATTGTAATATTGAACAGTATTAAAGCTTCAACAAAATATTTGTTTCCATTCTTATGCTCGATAAAAGTGTTGAACCATAAGCTTTCAGATAGTGCGTAACTTTGGGAAAATATTGCATTCCTTAAATATGAATTTTGTACTTTATTTTATTGACACATTTTTCAATTTTTTGACTTCACTCAGTTTGACGTCATGAAAGTCAAAGAAATTCAAATTTTAGTTTAATTTCAATTAGGAATCATAATAATATAATACATGAGGTATATTTTAAAATGATAAAAACCATAAAAATCTCAAAAAAGTGTTTTGGTAGTTTTGGCCGCTCCTTTATATGGAGCCCGACCATTGTGGAATGGGCACGTGTAGTCTGACATTCTCCAGAAGGCTGCTACAGTCAATGTTATTTCTGATAACGTCGAAGGTAAACAGGCGTTGAAGCATCACTCGACGACTCGCTAACGGCTGCAGACCGATTAGTGCACACCGATTTTCGTAGGGCGGTAAATTGACCGGATCATTCCAAGGGAGCCCACGCAATGCAAACCTTAGGAAGCGTTTTTGAACTCTTTCTTCTTGCTGGTAGCAATTGGTCATACTCCTAGGCAGTACACAAATGGGCTTCTTCCATTGGTTTTTCGTTCTCCGCAGCAAAAAGCGTCCGTGGCCTCGTTTGTAACTAGCGACACAAACTAGTGAGTCCTGGACTCAAAATTGACGGCAACCCATTCCAAACAGGAAAACGGCCAGGACTTTAGGAATTTTGATGGACCGTAATCTGCTATTTAAGGAGTTTTTCAATGCTGTCAAAACGAACTGTCGTTTACGTCTGAACATTATAATCCAAGCACAAGCAATCGTATATAGCAGGCTACTTTACGGTCTCGAGATTACCTGTTTGAGTCATCAAAATCTCCTAGAAATCCTCCCACCGATTTTCAACGAGTACGTGCGCACTATCTCCGGTTTACTTCCATCAACCCCGCCGAGGCAGCCTGTACAGCTCCCCGTTCCGCCATCGAGTTCACGCAACCATATGCCGCAAAGCGGCTACTTACGCTTCAAAAACAGCCGGAAACGATAGGATCGCTCTCTTTGATCAAGCAGATCTTATCCTCCGTGAGGTTGCCAGCCCAGTGTTCCCCTGTGGCTAGAGAACACTAGCATGAAGCAAGCAGTAGGCAGCTTCCCCTTCCAAACCTAGACGAGCAGATAAAAGAGATCGTCCGTAGTGGAGATGGCTCTACGGTACATAGAACGTCCATACTGGAGCTTCTGTAGACTAAATACCCAGAACACATACACCGTTGCATAGACGGCTCTCCTTCCCAGCATGGAGTAGGCATCTCCGGCGCCGATCTAACACTCTCAAAGCCTTCGAACTGAGAGATCGGTTTTCTCTGCCGAAGCAGCGGCTATATTTTATGCAGCCATCTCACCAGCGAGCGATTCTCATCCTCACCGATTCCGCAAGCTTTCTATCAGCCTTACAGTCAGAACGGTGGTCCCATCCGTGGATACATGGTATACGAGCCCATACTTCAGCTACAGTCACCTTTACCTGAGTTCCTGGGCATTGCAGTATTCAAGGAAATGTGGCTGCAGACTTGTTAGCTGGTACGGAACACCAAATGTCTCACTTTACCCTTTTCGTTCCACCCCCAGATGTAAAATGCTGGGTCACTAAATCCTTCAGGGACTATTAGGCCCTAGAGTGGCATAAAAATACATCGGCTCAGCTTCGGAAGGTAAAAAGAGATACTTCTAGTTGGGAAGAGCTCTCTTTGCTCCGTGTCCAGAAAATAAGTTCATGCCTTAGGACCGGATATATCCGTTGTGCCTATAACTTTGACGGCAGATCCTTCAGCCAAAAATGTGAACAATGCGGTGTACACAACTCAGCGGAACATGTAATCTGTCACTGCCCTCTGTACGAACATTACAGAAGTACTAATAACATTCCCGGAAGCATCCGCGATGCCCTCGCAAACGACCCCGCTTCATCGGCGGCCATAATTTAAGTAGATGAAAAAACCGAATGTAGTACTATACCATCGTACTCTCGATAAGTCGATACCGTGGTGAATCAAAATCCGGACGGTACCGATATCCGCACACTCTGGTAAAATACAATTATCAATGATGGAATTAAGTATTATAGTGGTAAATTTTATTCATAATATTTACTTTCATTCTTGCTGATCACTCTACAATAATTCGTAATCTAGTAAACATTGCCTAGTAATTAATAATAAATCAAAACAAAAACGCCTCTCGGGTCGGACTTTTTTTTTGCATTGTGAATAATTTCGGTAGAAGACATGAAAACGTGCGTTTACATTCATCTGGCGGTAATGTGTTTAAATTACATTCTTCACAACGTATTTTGAAAATAAATAAAATAAACATAAATACATGTATTCGGAAGCACTACAAACGAGAATTTCGTGTAAATATGCAAATAACGGTGCAAAAGAGACTGTCCAGAATTATCGGAAGGTGGTTTTAAATCCGGACACCTATATAAAGCATTGTGATTTACTTCTATGAGTGAATATTTAAAGGATAAATCTAAAAGAAATGTTACAAACATAATCATTCAGGTGCTATCAGTGATTAAAATGCAGTTTTATGATCAAAATAGCAGTGTGACTTAAATATTTCAGAGGTGATAACGACAAGCGCCCAACCCCATATGTTCGGATGCAGTTGAGGTAATTGAGCCAAAAATATACAACCATTTCATTAACATAAGCATTATAGATCACATTGATGCAGTTATTTATTATAAATGTGACATAAAATTATATGAATATTTATTTTTTATGGATCTGGATGCAGTATTCCAAATTCCAAGAGCGCTGTCCGGATTTTGATTCACAAGTTTCCGGGTTTATAAACAAGTAATGCTTCTAGTGTCCGGATTTAAGGACAAGACAAGCTTGATTATTTCGATGATTTTCATGGTATTATCATAACTTTTATTATAAAATTTAATTTTCTCATCAAGTTCTGTTAAAAAATTATGTGTAGCAATAATGTACTCATATCTAATTCGATGAAAAATGGTTTAAAACGGAGTATGAACATGTATCTCAGCTTAAGCGTCCGGGTATTGATTTAGCACGGTATTTCTATAACTCGATATCTCCACTAATCGATGTCACGTGAGAGGTTAATTTCCCTCCATAACTCGATATCTATTCAAAACTCATTCTTATTTGAAGACAATTGGTCTAATTCTTGTTTGTAGGTGAATAAATACTTGCAAGTTGTAATAAAAGTTGAAAAAAAATTGAAAATAAAAAAAAATGTTGTTGGTAAAAATAATGTGATTTTTCGAGCATTTCGATAAAAGTTTTCAAATATTAGTTTGTAAAATACTATCAACAAATTAAGGTGATTATAAAACGAAGCCAAACTTTGAATTTTCAAGTGCACAAGACGAGAGAATCTGACAACAGTTCGCGTTGAAAACCAATCAAATTGCTTGCTTGCTGGCGGTGACCAATGGGATAGATTTTCTACGCGGAGCGCTGTTTCGTTCTCAAGTCTTGTGCTCTTGAAAATTTGAGGTGTGGCTTCGTTCTATAATCACCTTCTTATAGAGGTGACCATATACATATGATTATTTGTGTCGGTATATTCTATAACTCTATAATTCTATAAGTCGATGGTCCCTTGAATATCGAGTTATTGAGAGTCGACTGTAATCAAAAGCTAAATAAAATTTTGCTTCTAGATATTTCAGACATAGAAGAAATCCAAATTGTTACAAAGTTTGAGTTATACTAGATTATACCAAATTTTATTATAATTTATTTATTTTGAAATGTAGGTCAAGTTTTATACGCAGTACATTAGTAAATTCAAAAAATATAAAATCATACATCAGGAGGGGCGATTCAATAATCTTAGGACTCAAGGAGCCAATTGACTGAAAATGGTTGGGAAACTCTGCTGGAAAGTCCGGTCACCCGTCAGAATGTTTCCTCGATTTGTTGGCACTAGCGAGACGGTCAGCCACAGGATAACGATAAAAGCGAGCACATTAAGCTGCTTCGGATATGCCATCCTTACCATACTGTATGGTTATTAATGTTTATAGCACATTTGGCCGAGTGCGACCGTACAGGAAACACATCATTCGGAAAGCCCCGTGTCGGTGATTGTGTGCCCCCTTCCAGATCGGTACGGATGAAGAGCAGAAAAAATGGATTTCGTTTCCGATTTTCGTCTTACTTTTTTTCTCCTTTGCAGGCTCAGCCCAGTCATCAGCCATTGAAAGAAGGATATTCAGTGACAGCAAACGTCTTCCGGAAATCAGCAATTACCAATAAATTATACATTTGCCAGAAATCTATTGAAGGGCTAAATCCACAGCATAAATTTTCGTGCAGGATGCAGAGGAGGAAAAAAAACTGCGCTCTTTCCGGCAAACATGCAGCTAGCCCATGGAAATTTAAATCCAGCCATGCGTTCGTTTTCTCTAATTTTATGGACGAGAGGAGCAAAATAATGCAAGATACGCTAGAGCAGAATTGTACCAACTAGAAGTAGACGACGACCAATGAAGTCGCTGTTGATATCGGGGTGAAAATAACGGACTTACGGAACGGCGAATAAAAATATTACTCGCAAAATAATGGAAACGGACGCCAGCGGATGCATTAATCGGAATTCCGGCGAAAACGAGCCAACGAATGCACACTCCCTAGATCACCGAGTAGGTCTGGACCATTGCGTTCCAGTGATAGCAACTTATAAGCTCCTCGGGATGGCGACCAATGCTTTGCCTTGTGTGGTGGAAAATGATTGTTCGTGTAGTGTAGGGTTAGATCTGTGGATGACCTGGCATACTGAATCGATTTCATATAGGAATACGTAATCCGACGACTTTACGAAAAAAATAATCGGTTGTGAAAATATGAGGTTAATATTGTTTAGATAACATTCTTGTCCTGAACGTCGAAATTCCAAACAACGATATTCTGAACTGTGAAAATGGCTTTGCTGAATAAACTGCTAAATAAATGGTTCTTATTTCTGGTTATTAAATTCAACAATAAATCTTTGCTTAAGGTTACTGATAAAGGAAAGCCAAGTTTATTACCTACTGCATTTTACTATTTGTCAGGAAATTATGCCAACTGAATACATTTGTTCAATAAGATATTTTATGCTCGAATGTTTTTGGAAAGTCCTAGATTTGGATGTAAAAAATCCATCATCAATTCATACTTTTATTTTTTTTTTAAATCATTTAAATCAGCAGACATAACTGCAAATCGATGGACGGCACTTCTCCGACATAGCCGACGTCTTCGTGGCGCTGTGATTGACTCCGACCACTACCTGGTGAAATTGCGCCCAAAACTATCCGTCACCAACGATGTACGGTACCAACGTCCGCATCTGTACAATCTAGGGCAACTGAAACAACCAGATGTCTAACAACGAAATGCTAAACATTACATATAGCTTGCAATTGGATTAAATGGACAAATTGATGTGAAGTTTTGCGAAAAAGTTTCACGTCTTCTCAGTGAGAATCGAACTCACGACTCCCTGATCTCTTGTTAGGGCGCGTTACCCCTACGCCATAAGAGGACTCATGAACGCAGAAGTTAACCTGAACTCGATTTCAGCTCAATAATCACGTGGTCCTCGAATTGACGGGTACGAGGAACGAAGTTCAAGAAATGATTGGTTCGATGAGGAAAACCAGGAGCGATGTAGGTACGATAGGCAAACAGTTTCAACACAAAACAAATCGCACTCGCTCGCTCCGCGTGTGTAGGAACATGAGATGGATGGATATTGGTTATGAAAGGGGTCCGCGTGGTCTGTAGGGATTTGAATTCTAAACTTGTAACCAACTCAGTTATTGGGTCACCAAGTGGCTCGGTAGCTTAGTTGGTAAAGCGCTCGTCTAGCATACAAGAGTCCTGGGTTCAAATCCCAGCCGAGCACGTGGATTTTTTTCATAATTTCACCCATAATTTGTCCATCTTTACCACGCGTAATGAGTTAATTAATTTAATAACCATGCGGATTGGATTACCGAATAGCTCAATATAAGTGTCAGTTTATATTAGAGTGTACTGCCTCTCTGTAGTAGTCATGTCGTCACTTGAGTGAGAACGACACGTTGATAGCCTTCCCACATCTTTACTCTTCCACAATACAGTTGTTGTGGAAGCGATGTAGGTACGATAGGCAAACAGTTTCAACACTAAACAAATCGCACTCGCTCGCTCCGCGTGTGTAGGAACATGAGATGGATGGATATTGGTTATGAAAGGGGTCCGCGTGGTCTGTAGGGATTTGAATTCTAAACTTGTAACCAACTCAGTTATTGGGTCACCAAGTGGCTCGGTAGCTTAGTTGGTAAAGCGCTCGTCTAGCATACAAGAGTCCTGGGTTCAAATCCCAGCCGAGCACGTGGATTTTTTTCATAATTTCACCCATAATTTGTCCATCTTTACCACGCGTAATGAGTTAATTAATTTAATAACCATGCGGATTGGATTACCGAATAGCTCAATATAAGTGTCAGTTTATATTAGAGTGTACTGCCTCTCTGTAGTAGTCATGTCGTCACTTGAGTGAGAACGACACGTTGATAGCCTTCCCACATCTTTACTCTTCCACAATACAGTTGTTGTGGAAGCGATGTAGGTACGATAGGCAAACAGTTTCAACACTAAACAAATCGCACTCGCTCGCTCCGCGTGTGTAGGAACATGAGATGGATGGATATTGGTTATGAAAGGGGTCCGCGTGGTCTGTAGGGATTTGAATTCTAAACTTGTAACCAACTCAGTTATTGGGTCACCAAGTGGCTCGGTAGCTTAGTTGGTAAAGCGCTCGTCTAGCATACAAGAGTCCTGGGTTCAAATCCCAGCCGAGCACGTGGATTTTTTTCATAATTTCACCCATAATTTGTCCATCTTTACCACGCGTAATGAGTTAATTAATTTAATAACCATGCGGATTGGATTACCGAATAGCTCAATATAAGTGTCAGTTTATATTAGAGTGTACTGCCTCTCTGTAGTAGTCATGTCGTCACTTGAGTGAGAACGACACGTTGATAGCCTTCCCACATCTTTACTCTTCCACAATACAGTTGTTGTGGAAGCGATGTAGGTACGATAGGCAAACAGTTTCAACACTAAACAAATCGCACTCGCTCGCTCCGCGTAATGAGTTAATTAATTTAAAACCAGGAGGTTTTGGGGGAGAAGAATGCAACGCAGGCTGCAATGCTGCTGCATGGTATGTGGCAAAACGTGGAACGATACCGAGAAAAGTGGAAACTGAAAATCCACCTATTCCGGGATAAAAAGCGCAGCCTGTAAGAGGTGGAATGCCAAGAGATGGAGTTACTGTACCGTTCCCTTCCTCCTCGCGGTACTGGCTGGGGTACGAGTAACCTTAGGGAAGATCGGGTAGCCAACCCCCGGTGGGAACCTTGGTCGTATGCTGACATGGAAGAGGAGGTTTGCTTTTGCTTCTGCAAACCTGGAGCGTCTGTACTCCATGTTAGGAGAGGCTCACAACAGTGTCTGTTCCCCATTTGAGGGGCGGCTGATCATCCGAGTGCCAGAGAAGGACTCCAAGCTAAACTGTGCACTATGGTCCTCCGGAAATCTAGGGGTTTGGTGTCAGGCCCTGCAAGCCAGCCGTAAAAAAATCAAGCAACGAATAATCAACGAGAGAATACGAACCGGGACAATCTGCGAAGACCACAGCGACGTAAAGGGACTAGCGATTGGAAGCTCGGTACGTGGAACTGTAAATCTCTCAACTTCATCGGGAGCACACGAATACTCGCCGACATGCTGAAGTACCGCAGATTCGGCATCGTAGCATTGCAGGAAGTGTGTTGGAAGGAATCAATGGTGCAAACGTTTAGAGGTAACCATACCATCTACCAGAGCTGCGGCAACAGACATGAGCTGGGAACAGCTTTTAAAGTGATGGGTGATATGCAGAGGCGCGTGATCGGGTGGTGGCCGATCAATGAGAGAATGTGTAAGTTGAGGCTCAAAGGCCGGTTCTTCAACTTCGGCATAATAAACGTTCACAGCCCTCACTCCGGAAGAACTGATGATGATAAAGACGCTTTTTACGCGCAGCTCGAACACGATACGACAGCAGCCCAAGCCAACGTCAAAATCATAAAGGAGATCTAAATGCTCAGGTTGGCCAGGTGGAGGAATTCAGACTGACTATTGGAAAGATCAGCGCCCACCGGCTGACGAACGAAAACGGCCTACGACTAATTGATTTCACCGCCTCCAAGAATATGGTCACTTGTAGCACCTACTTCCATACCGATACACCTGAAGATCACCAAAGCAGACAGAATCGCAAATCGACCACGTTCTGATTGATGGACGGTACTTCTCCGACATTATCGACGTCGGACATTATCGTTGCGCAAACAGCGACTCTGACCACTATCTGGTGATGGTCAAACTGCGCCCAAAACTCTCCGTCGTTAACTACGTACGGTACCGACGGCCACCCCGGTATGACCTAGAGCAGCTTAAGCAATCGGATGTTGCAGCTGCATACGCGCAGCACCTCGAGGCTACATTACCGGAAGAGGGTGAGCTGGATGAATACCCTCTTGAGGACTGCTGGAGAACAGTAAAAGCAGCCATCAACGATGCAGCTGAGAGCAACGTCGGGTACGTGGGACGGAGTCGACGGAATAATTGGTTCGACGAGGTGTCCCGAGCAGAAGAAAATAACTACTGAATACCAAATTGAGGTATTCCATACCAGATAATTTCCAATACTTACAACCTGAATGAGGTATGAATGAGCCCTGCATAAGAGGTAAAATACCTCAAATAATACCTCAAGCATATTCTACGAACACCAAACTGATAACTAGATCAGGTATTGTAATACCTCAAAAATACTTGATGGATTTTCATATAAAAATGAAATTTTTCAATTGTAGTTCAATACCTCCAGAAGACCTCAATAGCTTTTTAATACCTCAATGAAGTATTTTTTATTTTGGTATGATACCAAAAAATGGTATGCATAAGTTATTGGGAGTGATTTGTTCCTCCTCGGGTGCCAGGAGGTTTTGGAGGAGAAGAATGTAGCACGGGCGTTCATGCTGCAGCAAGGGACCTGGCAGAACGTGGAACGTTATAGACGGAAACGGCAACAGCAGACCCGCCTCTTTCGGGAGATAAAACGTCGCCGAGAGGAGACGGAGTGCGAGGAGATGGAACAGCTTTGCCGGTTTCAAGAAACGCGTAAATTCTATCAGAAGCTCAACGCATCCCGCAACGGCTGCGTGCCGCTGACGGCTGACAATAACGTTAGCCGTGAAAGGCGGAAGCACACAGCCCTGTCGTCGTAAAATTTGAGCTTCTTAGTCGTCCCTTTTTGAAGGGGGCGTTACTATAGTCCAGAGGGCGCTTCTGTTTCCAGGCGTTATGATGTTTTCTCATAAGAAATATCACACATATTTTAGTATATAGGGATCAACTATGACGGAGGTTATATTTGCTATGGGTTTTCGACTTTTAGTCTGTACAGATCATAACAGAAATCCAAAAACCCTAAGCAACATTTAATATATAAAAAATACAAATATCACAAATACTTCAATATACATTCCTAACAAACGAGATCTAATATGCTTTTGCACGTATTTAGTTTGTATTCCATTTCTATTAAAAAATGGAACGAAGATATCAAGTACATGGGCTTAAAATGATTCAGTTGATAAATTTGCAAATGTAAAAAGTGAAAATTATTTACTCCTTGTACCAATTGAAACTACCATAACAATGCCTGTGACTATATATTAGAGTCTAACAACTAAAACTATTACGATGTGCACTTTAAAATTAATCTCAATCCATGAAATATACTTAGTCTCTTAGAACCTATCACTCAATGTAAAACGGATCATCGAGTGCAAATCCAAAAACCTCATCGAACGAAATGGCCTTGTACAAAATATGATGTTTGGATTTAATCAGAAATTCGTTCATTCGTTAATATTATTGGACAGTTTATGCAGCTGCTCAAATTCAGTTTTTTATAAGCTTTTTGATGCTTACCTCAGAATTCAAAACGAAGCGCTAACGGTGAAACACGTTTTTCTGATAAAATTCAAAATAGAGTCGAATTCGAAATGCCCCTAAGATTGCTTTGTGTTTCAAGGAATATATGAGAAGAAAGATACGTGAAGAAATACATAGATTTTTTTTTTTCAAAAAACTGAGCTTTTTGCAAACTGTCAAGCCAAGGGTTCAGCATTTTGAGTTATTTTTTTTTTTGTTTTTTTATTTATGAGGGTTTAAACTTGATTAGCCAGTTCATTCGCCTTGCAATTTTAATTAACCAAAACGCTTCTCCTCTAGTTTTATGAAATTGAAGCGAAATACGACACAAACTTTAATTCTAATTATGTATGCCAATGGTAATCACATTTCAGCGATAATTACTCAACCATAACTCGAAACATTTTTTACGAAGTATTATGCGTATTCTCAATCCTGTCAGACTAAGAAAATTTGATAAGTAAGCAAAGAAAAGGTTTAAAGTTAAGCATTAATAAATTAATATTTTATATTCAATGTTTCAAATGATTGATTATATTTGAACGTTAAGTATTCATATATAATACATACATATAGAAACATATTTTTTTTTCTTTAAACAAATAAATCAAATAATTAAGTTAACAAAGACTTTTTTTAGTTTTCTAAAAGCAGGACATCTAGAACGTTCTAGAACTTTTTTTAACTTTAAGAAGAGGTGTTCAATTTTCAGCCAAATCTTCTTTCTGGCACTACGTCCCCACTGGGACAGAACCTGCTTCTCAGCTTAGTGTTCTTATGAGCACTTCCACAGTAATTAACTGAGAGCTTACTGTGCCAATGACCATTTTTTGCATGCGTATATCGTGTGGCAGGTACGAAGATATTCTATGCCCTGAGAAGTCGAGAAAACTTCCTACCTGAAAAGATCCTCGACCGGTGGTATTCGAACCCACGACCCTCAGCTTGGTCTTGCTGAATAGCTGCGCGTTTACCGCTACGGCTGGCTTAAATTAAAATAAAATATCTCTCTTGAAGTGATATCAAAATGAAAAAAAGTCAACAATTGCTCTGGATTTCAATATATATATCGCTATGGTTTTATCTTTTGTAGTTTTACGTTGGTTATATTTGTGAATCTTGGAATTGTCAAGTATCAATTACAGAATTTTATCAAATTTAATAACACTAAAATGCTGCTCTTTTTGCATACTTGATTATGAAAGTTCACTTGAAAATTATTGGTCCAAAATAAACAAGGGTATGAACTGACTGTCTCAAGAACATATAAGTTGAAAATTTTTTCAGCTTTAAACATTAACATATTTCATCAAACTTCGAGAGTGGTCTTGGGCCTCTTAATAATCACGTGCTGTTATCGAAGGACCTCTCAAGATAATTTAACCAATAATTTCTTTAATAATACCGAATATTTGGGATACAGCGCATTTAATTAAGCGCATACAGCCCATTTAATTAAGGGATTGTGCTACTTTTCCCTACATATTGATTCCCCAAATGTTGTATCCTCGAACGTCAGTCCCTTGAATGTCTGTTCTCCGAATAGCCCGTTTCACAACTTCCTACATTTCAGAGTAGTGAACGGACCAGTCATCTGGTAGCACTCTGTCACTGAGAACTATTCTTGCACCTTCATGAACTGAATCACTTATCGAAGTGACAGGTCATTCGGAAAAATGGGATTCGAGGAAAAAGATTATTTGGGGAACTGTCATTCGCAGAAGCGACATTCGAGGAAAAATAGCAAAATCGTTTAACAAATAGTATGGAAATATAATATGAGACAAAATATAGATATTATAAACAACGTGTGGGCCCATTCACAAATATCATAACGCTTGAGGGGGTGGGTGGGTGTCCTAAGGATGTTACGGCCCATACAAAAATTGAATAATGTTCACACAAAAAGCGTTACAAAAGGGTGGGTGGGTGTCCAAAATGGTCAATTTTACCGTTATGAAATAAATGAATGAGCCCTATAAAACGGAAAGAACTCACCAATAATACAGTGTAACTAGCGCATAAGAAACTCTCTGTAATGGTCTACAAACATGATTGACGACAATAAATAAATATAATAAATAAATTGCTCAGCATACACAATCAACATTGATCTTGATTGCATCGCTCGTTCTCGCAAGAGCAGACGACGCAACTAAAGCACCAAATTCTACTCTCCACTTGATATACGTTAGTTAAGATCAGAGAGCAAACAAAACTTAATTGTTTTTTTTTTACAGGGCGTTAAGATGCGGCTGATCTACGTGAAACAAAGTATTATCACTTCAGGGCGTTGAAACGGAATGAAAAACTTGATTGATTTTTACATGGCGTTACGATTCAATTCATCAATGTGGACTTAAGTTAAATTACTGCAGGATGTTGATAGAGCTTGGAATTTTCAAGTAATGACCTACAGAGCATTGAGATCTACCTGATCTACATAGAATAAGGTCAAATTACTCCAGGGCGGTAATACAGTTTGGAATATTCAATTAATGTTCTAAAGGGCGTTAAGATGCACCTGAACTACATAAGATAAGCTTGAAATATTCCAGGATGTTGAACAGGCTAGAATTTCCAATTGATGGCATATAGGACGTTAAGATATACGTGAGAAAGGAACAAATTAATCCAGGGCGTTGATATATTTTGACAATTTCGATGACATCAATCAGAGCGTTGAGATGCACCTGATCTTCAAAGGATAAAGTCAAATTACTCCAACGCGTTGATACTACTAAGAAATTTCTATTGATTTTAAACAGGGCGTAAATAACCTCCAGATCTTGCAAAGATCTATATGGAATAAATAGAATTACTTCAGACCATTGATATAGCTTGGTCGATTGATGTTATACAAAGTGTTGAGATGTTTCTGAACTGTGTGAAATAAGGCCGAATTACTCCAGGGCGTTGCAAAAGATTGGAATTTTTAATTGAAGTCCTACAGGGCGTTGCGATGTACCTGATCTACATAAAATAAGCTCAAATTACTCCAGGGCATTGATACAGCTTGGAATTTTCAATGGATACAGGGCATTAGGTTGCACCTGATTTACGTAAGGCAAGGTCATTGGACAAGGTCATAAGACAAGGAAAATAGATATCGAACAGGGCGTTAACATGAATTGATTACATGACACGAGTTCAAATTACTCCAGGACGTTGATACTGCATGGAGTTTTCAATTGATGCGTTAATTTGCACCTTATCTAGATCTACGTGAGACAAGGTCGAATTACTCCAGGGCGTCAATACAGATTGGAATTTTCAATCGATACAGGGCATTGAGGTGCACCTGATCTTCGTAAGACAAGGTCAAATAAGTGAATGGCGTTTATACATCTTAACATTTGTCCCACAGGGCGTTAAAATGCGGCTTAGTTACATGTAACAAAGTCAATTCACTCCAGGGCGTTGAATATTCAATTGATGTCCTACAGGGCGTAAAGATGCACTTGGTCTTCGTAAAATAAGGTCACATTACTCCAGGACGTTGATAAAGCTTGAATTTTCAATGGATGTCCTACAGGGCGATGAGATGTATTTGATTGACATAGGATTAGGTCAATATACTCCAGGGCGTTTATAGTGCTTGGAGTTTCTATTGAGGTCACACAGGGCGTCAAGATGCACTTGATTTACTTGGGATGAGGTTAAATTAGTCTAGGGCATTTAAACAGTTTGAAATTTTTTAATAATGTCCTACAGCCCTCTACGTTAAAATGTCGCTGATCTATATGATCTATCTATCTAATCAACGTGAGGCAATGTCAAATCAGTCAAGGGCGTTTGTACATCTTGACATTTGTCCCACAGGGCATTAAGATGCAGCTGATTTACATGGCACGAATCCAAGTTACTCCAGGGATTTGATAATGCTTAAAATATTCAAGTGATGTGGCGCGTAAAGATGGGCGTAAGGATGCACTTGGTCTACATAAGGGAGGTCAAGTTACTCTTCGGCGTTGATAAAGCTTGAATTTTTAATTGATGTCATACAGGGCGTTAGGATGCTACGGATCTATATGGGACAAAGTAAAATTACTCCAGGGTGTTGATACAACTTGTAGTTTTCAATTTTGATCTACGTGAAATAATGTGAAATTACTCTAGGGCGTTGATACAGCTCAAAAATTTCGATGGAATTTTTACAGGGCGGTAATATGTTCCATATGAAGTTCTGAAAGAAATAGAGTAACAGAGCGTTGGTAGGTACAGGTTGGAAATTTCGATTGATATCTTATGGGGCGTTATATTGTTGTTGATTTTGCACATTTTTTCTATGACTTCGGGTGAAAAATTCAAAAAAAAAATCAGAGAAAAGCTTCTTAGTCGTCGACTAAGCAGGACGACAGGGCTGGAAGCACATCATCAGTGGAAGTCGAGCCTACTATGGCCTCCAGAAGAAGCTGCGGTCAAAAAAGATTCACGCCCGCACCAAATGTATCATGAGAGAAAGTGAGACCTAAATTAAAATTGTGCGTGCTTTCAAAATGCGATATGGTACTAGTTCTAGGGCTAGGAGTCCTGGAGGATCTATGCACGGTGTTGAATCTTAAATCGTATTTCAGTGTCCAAAACCTAAATATCTCTCAAATGTCTTGATCCATCTTAAAAAAAATAGGCGAAGGCAATTTGAACGTACTCACGATCCTGTTATGATGAATATATGGCAGATTCTGCATTCTTTAAATTGAGAAATAAACATTTTAAAAGTATAATAAATCTTAGAGCTGTTTAGTAGAATACCTATAAGTAGATGAAAAAACCGAATTTAGTACTATACCATTTAATTCCACTAGAGTTTGTATCCTTTGACAGATACGCGTATTTCGACCTCAACTGTAAGGCCGTCTTCAGTGTCGTGTACTAGACTCGACTTGAAGAAAACCATCGTATGCACACATTATATATTAACACTAGGTTTAAACGTATTTCCCTACCCATTATTATTATTTTATTTTCAGAGACAACAGACAACAGAGACAACGGCAACGGCAATACATGGCTATTCAACTTGGAACCTACTAATCGTTCCCGTAATGTACCTTTCAGCATTTAAAGTTTCAACAAAAGAGGGATGGAATGTACCTAAAAGCTCATAAATTTTAAGTTTAAAAAAACGAGACGTAAATAATTGTGTGAATATAATTGGTAAATCTAATGCCAAAGAAATGTTCGTGTCTCAAGTAAGTTTTAGTGAATCCAAGCTCTTGCACGATGACTTGAATGTTTTTTTTTATTCGTCAAACTCTTTCAAGTGCTCTTAAAAGAATATAAGATTACTATTCAATTGGACGTGTAATCACAGAGATACGGACAAAACACTTTAAACTCTGATTTAATAAATATATGAGATGATTGATATGACACTTATAAAGGAATTTAAAGTGAAACAAATCATGTATTTGCTGCAATTTCCGTTTACCTGCAGGTTTGTTTAATTTTCTATATTTGATCGAAAAACTGTTCAAAATCTGCAACAAATTCGTTACCAAAATTCGGAGGTTCCAAAATCGGAACTGTTGTCCAGGAGCATTATGATTGATGTTAGGAACAACTACACTACGATATGATTCTAAAATTCGGAAACTTCGCATTAACGTTGTTAATAATTGTCAAACTTAATGCCATCCAATGTAGCCTTAAAATTCTTCCATGCACATGCCTGTAATATAAATTTTCACCTTCCCAACCCCAAAAAGCACCTTATGCTCCTCAAAACACAATGGGAAGCGATTCACGTCACATATTCCCGCAGTTAACGCTTGCTTCTACATATTCAACCAACACGTTAACACTCTGTTTTGGCATCTTCGAGCCAGCTCACAGAGGGAATTCTCCATTCTACTCTAGTGGTTATTTATGGAAATGAGCACCACAAGGGAGGGCTGCTTACGGCATTCATAGCACATAGGATGATCAAAAATTAAACATTTTCCGCGCCATAAAACAATTGCCGTAATCCATATTTCGCAATTTAACCCCTAATAAAAATAATAAAACTTGAAATTTATTTATTGCACAAAACTTCGTGTTTGCTTTTATGTGCTTGAAAAGTAAAACAATAAGTTCTCCGCAATCAATTTGAAGATGGGATCGTCTTTGGATAGATAAGATTGGTTGGTCAAAATCTAACTCCGATACCACGATTACAAACCCTCGGAATGTTTAGCAGCAAAGAATTCGCAAGACAAATGAACGGAAGTTGTAAACGGACAAGATAAAAAGGTGACATTAGTGTCTCCCCTTGGCCGAATCTTCGTTTTTTTTTCTTCCTTTCGCCCTCGACATTTCTTCGAGTAAGGTCGTTTGAGGGGACATCGCGTGATCAGCATCAACTAGCGCGCACCATTTTGTATGGCGAACAAATTTGGGTGAAAAATAATCTTCATCCACCAATGTGCGGCTGCTGCTCTGGTAAGGATATGCGCGGTATGCCTTTTCTATGGCGATACAAAACTTGATACGAAATCCAAAAATGCGCAGAGTTTCTCGAAACGAAACGAAATTTTGATTTTGTTTCTCGGAATATATTTTTCTTTATTACCTACTATTGCATTATATTACTACAGGTGATAGGCTAAATGATTGAGATAGACAAAATTTTGCCTTATTTCAAATGTTTATATATAACTTTATGAAAAATTGATGAAATTGGTTGAATTCGGAAGCAGCTTACGACAAATTTAGTCTAGTTTCAGTAACTTGCTTGGCCGTGTATATTGTCCATGGTTATGTCCAAATTTCATTTTTTCTGTCACTTGTTGTTTTGTGCGGTGTAAATTTGTATAGATGTTTACAATTTTCCTAGAAACTATTTATTTATTTTTTGCCGTCGAACTCAATATTTAGTGAAATCACATTTTTTTGTATCAAACATTTCGGTGAGTTTTTCTCAGTTAGAAGAAACGAGATGAAATAGGAAAAGAAAACTCGTTGGATTCCTTAGAATTCCGCGGTATTTCCTTTCGAACGGTATATGTCGGAATCGTAGAAAAAATCGCATACCCTTAGCTCTGCTGGTTGGTCCATCGTGATTTATTATCCCTGGAAAGCAGGAGATTCCGTTCTGGTAGCGTGGATGGAACTTGGAAGTGGTGGATGTCAGGGGGGCACAAGAAGCAGTGGAAGGAAGCACTGCCTAATGACGTGGTGGCAGAAATATTCGAGCATACCGTGGCGGGAGTGGAATTAATTATTATAACATTTCTTGTCGGGATTTGCGAGTGCTTGAAGCACTTTACGCACTAGGGAGAGTGGTTGGCGGTGCTACAAAAATCACAGCATAAATCAGAAACAGCAACCCAAGCCCAAGCCACGATATCGCTTGAAATGACGGCGTAGATCACGATGTCGACGACTACGACGACCATGATGCTGATGATGATGATGTGATGAAGTGTGTAATTAGTGGTCTATCAAAAACCATTTTATAGCTGGAGTAGCAGATGCAGCACGTGTATGGGTTGGACTTCTCGGTACGCCCTGACACACGCTTGACTAAACCACTCGAAAAGATTCCGAGCACAAATTGGCAACATTCTACGGACAGTACCCTGAGGGAGCCATTTTTAAGTACATATCACGTTTCCATGAAATTGACAGCGAGATACGCAGTAAATCGAAACTTAATTCAAACATTACTTTTTTTAATTCTTCATTAGTATTATTCCAAACATTTCTTATATCTAGGTGTTCTTTGTTAGACAACACTAACATCCTTATTTGGTCAAACAAATTTAAGATTTTATTAACATTTGATTAACAACATTACATTTCATTAGCCGTATCAGTTCAGATTTTCTACAGATGAGTTGATTTCACATGCTCATAAGAGAGATAAAAAGTTTGCAAACCAAAAGTTTACTTAACCTAACTTAACCTAAATATATAACGCGTTAATCTTGGTAATAGGAGATTGAAACGATATTTGCCTGAAATTATTAATTGTTCTATTTGACAGTTGTTCCAATGTTTCAACATTAGATATTCTATATAACTCATTAGTATTATACCAGGGAGAAAGCTTTATAATTATTTTCAAAATTTTATTTTGAATCCTCTGCAGAGCTTCATATTGGTACAGCATACAACATGGCTGGCCTGAAAATTTGTTTGAATGTCAAAAGCTTGTTCTTAAGACAAAGTTTTGATTTTCTATTAATAAAGGGGATACATACATTTTACATATCTATAACATTTGGCTTGAATGCCCTCAATGTGATTTTTGAAAGTTTAATTCTTATCTAGCATGAGCCCTAGATACTTAACTTCATCTGACCAATTTATTGAAACCCCTCTCAACGTGACAACATGTCTACTTGAAGGTTTCAAATAATGAGCTTTTGGTTTATGTGGGAATATTATAAGTTGAGTTTTGGAAACATTAGGAGAAATCTTCCATTTTTGCAAGTATGAAGTAAAAAATATTCAAACTTTTTCGCAATGGGCTACAGATGATACGCAGACTTCGTCCTTTGGCGGAGAGGCCTGTGTCTCCGCAAACAAGGATTTTTGACATCCCTGAGGTAACTCAGGTAAGTCAGATGTGAAAATATTGTATTATATTGGTCCCAAAATGCGGCTTTGAGGAACACCAGCTCTTACAGAAAGTCTTCCAGACCTGGAATTTTGATAATTAACCTGAAGTGTAGGATTTGACAGTTAACTTTGTAATTGTAACAATGTTTCTTGGAAAATTAAAGTTTTTTAATTTAACGATCAAGCCTTCACGCCAAACACTGTCGAATGCTTTTTCTATGTCTAAGAAGAGCAAGACCAGTAGAATAGCCTTCAGATTTGTTGGAACGGATCAAATTTGTTACACGTAAAAGTTGATGAGTGGTCGAATGTCCATGGCGGAATCCAAACTGTTCATTGTGTAACCGTTCGGCGGAAATGCTCGAGGTGTTGTGACAACCGGTGGCTTTAGCGCCACTCTCGAATCCGAGAGACCACCGGCCGATTTTTATTTGCCCGACTACTGATGACCTTTAACCTCAGGGGTCCTCGAACGGTCGCTGGCTCAAACTCAAATTCAAAGCGCAAAACTAAAAAAGACTGGCTTTTCCCCCTCCGGACTACAAACCCACTGAAACTCGTTCAACCCTCTGGTCTCAACAGAAAAAACTAAAAATGAGGATGAAAATCGAATATTAACGGAACGGAACTTAGAGCAATTGGAATGACTTCCTCTATTGCACCTAAACGGAAACGGAATGAATAACAACGGAAACTACTCGATTTTCATAAAACATCACAAATAATTCATTAATTTATTGACTTCGGGTTGGACTTTAGGTTGGGTTTGGAAGGGATATCAATTTACTAGATCATGGCCATGTCTAACTCTAACACATACCTGCGCAGGATTTTTCTTCGTCGACTTGTTGCTCGTTGCCAGGAACCTCGGCGATGGCGGCAGAAACCTTCGTAGCGATGGCGACGAGAACCTCCGTTGAAATGGCGGCGAAGGGGAGCAATTCGCCGTCGCTGCCTGATTAGCTTGCAGCGAAGTGAGTCCGTGCTGGTATGGCCGAAATTAAAGTTGCGAAGTGGGTGGCGGCTGGACGGATGGCCTCCGATTTCTTCCGGAGAGCGATTCGCGACGACTGTTGTCGTGCGGCCCGGGAATTGACCGTCTTCCTCCGGACAAGGGCCAACGTACCTTCGTGCGGCCTCGCGTATGGCGCTCTGACCGCCCGCGATGAAATGTACCCTCACCGTCGGTTCAGGTCCGGAATCGTGGTGCGCAATTGGCGACGCAACGCACGATCCGCGCTCTCCAATATGGTGGTCCTAGAACTGACGTAAAGGGGACCTCCGTCGATTGATTGGCGATCGACGGTCGTTCTTCGCTCCTCTTTCTGGCGAAACACCACACTCTGTTTAGCTACCCCTAAGGGCGGGCCTTGACGGTTGCACGGACTCAGTAAACTCCACAAAATACTCTTCGTCGACTCCGGTCGACTCACGAACTCCAGCCCTACCCAAAAAGCGCTAAGCGCTGGAAAGTCCAACACGAAATTGACTTTAGTACACTAAATTTTAACAAAAATCGAGTATTTTAATAGAAATTACCTTTTTTTGGGTGTAAACTGAAATAAAATTCCACAAATCGCGAATGTCGGACGCACCGACTATAAACGAATCACTAAAGAACAAACAAATAATACAAAAAACGTTAAGTACAACAAAAAGAGACATCACTCCAATCACTTTAACTACCTTTACTTGAAAACGTTTGTACAAATGGCCACTAATAGAAATTAAAAATTACAACTTGACCTAAACTCGCGAAAACTTCTGGAAACCAGCCGATTTGGAAGCGAAATGACCGAGTCTCAGTTATACAACATACAAGAAACCTACTTACATAAAGAGCCTATTCTTTAATCTTTTTGCGCCCAAATTAAATTTGAAATGGCGAGAGTTCGCGCCTTCGGTAAACGAACAAGCTAAACGAATAAAAACATTACAACGGTTTTCACATCACTACACGTATCCCATACTGGGTGACGTCAATTTAGTACATTTAGCCAAGACACAAACCTTATCGATACTTTACGTAACACTGAACTCAATCAAATTCAAATTCAAGTGATTTTGCTTAAAAAAATAAAAACGTCAAAAGTTCACAAACTTTTCACTATATTTTTTAAGAAAAAACGTAAAACGTTACAATTGGCAAAAATCGAATTTTCGTTGATGTGGACCATCATTCTGTTCATAATGACCTTTTCAAAAAGTTTACTGATGAAGGAAAGCAAACTGATTGGACGATAGCTAGAAGCTTCTGCAGGATTTTTGCCTGGTTTCAAAATTGGTACAACCTTAGCATTTTTCCATTTGTTGGGAAAATATGATAATTGAAATCATTTGCTTTATATATCAACTAAGAATGATAAGCTACTTTCTGAAAGTTTCTTGATGAGGATGTAGAAAATTCCATCATCGCCAGGGGCTTTCATATTTTTGATTTTTTTAATAATAGTTCTCCCTTCTTGCAAATCAGTCTCCCAGGAATTTTTGAAAACGTTCACTTGATTAAGAATATTTTCGAAATCCTGATTAACTTGACTTTCAATTGGACTAGTAAGTCCTAAATTAAAATTGTGCGCGCTTTCAAACTGCATAGCAAGTTTTTGAGCTTTTTTGCAATTAGTTAGTAATAATTTGTTTCGTTCTTTCAATGCCGGTATTGGCTTCTGAGGTATTTTTTTTTTAATTTTAGATAATTTCCAAAAAGGCTTAGAGCCAGGGTTTAATTAAGATATTTTATTTTCAAAATATTTGTTCCTTAATTGTAAAAAACGTTCATTGATTTCTTTCTGCAAATCCCGCCAAATAATTTTCATAGAAGGATCGCGAGTGCGTTGAAATTGCCTTCTCCTTACGTTCGAAGACGGATCAAGAGTTTAAGATCATCGTCTATAATCACGGATTCAAATTTTACTTCACATTTTGGAATTGCAATGCTCCGGGCTTCAACAATGGAATTTGTTAAAGTTTCAAGAGCATTGTCAATATCAAGTTTAGTTTCTAAAGAAATGTTAACATCAAGATTGGAGTCAACATACGTTTTATATATATTCCAGTCGGCTCGTAAATAATTGAAAGTGGAGCTGATAGGATTGAGAATCGCTTCTTGGGATATTTGAAATGTAACAGGGACATGATCAGAATCAAAATCAGCATGAGTAATCAGTTGGCTACAAAGATGACTAGAGTCGGTTAAAACCAAATCAATCATAGATGGATTTCTAGTAGAGGAAAAACATGTGGGGCTATCAGGGTATTGAATTGAGAAATATCCTGAAGAGCACTCATCAAATAAAATTCTGCCGTTGGAATTACTTTGAGAATTATTCCATGACCGATGTTTGGCATTAAGAGTTATGTTTGATCCTTCGACCTTGACGCTTGCTCCTATGGGGGCCGGCGATGAAAGCAGGATCAAACATGTCGCGCGTCGGTCGAGTGAAAGTGAAAAAGTGGCGTGATCGTTTAGTTATGTTTGATCCTTCGACCTTGACGCTTGCTCCTACGGGGGCCGGCGATGAGGGCAGGATCAAACATGTCGCGCGATCGGTCGGGTAAAGTGAAAAAGTGGCGCGTTCGATTAGTTCTTTTTGATCTTTCGAAGTTGACACTTGCTCCTGGACAGTGCAGCAAGAAAGCCCGAGCAGTCGTCAGTTGTTTTCCCTCTCGGGTCGTGCGCCTATTTTCTCTGAGTGCTTTTATATAGCCGATCAAATGAGTGAAGCTGAAAGTGGATTGTTGCTGCTCAAGGATGACGGATCAATTGGTGAGCTCGTTTCATGCTACTATTTCTAATCTATAAAATATGTATGACTGCACCTTTAATCGTTACAACGGTGAGACGTAAATATGATTTTTCAACAAACTATGAAAGGTTCGTCACTGTGAGTGTCGACATAAATTCTGATTCATAAATTATTAATGTCTAATTTTTTTTTTCAAAACACCTTTTTCTTTTACCTTTATTTTTGTAATTAAAAAAAAAACTTTGAATGGTTCGACACTACGAGTGTAGACTTGCGAAAGGTTCACTTTATTCAACAAACTTTGAAAGGTTCGTCACGTCAAGTGTCGGCATAATTTTTCTCTACATAGATATTGTTCATATCAAATGAAAAAATAATATTTACATATAAGCATGTTTATATCTCACCAATAATTATTTATCGTGGTCTAATCGCTTATCAAAGTGAATCCTGTGACCCAACGATCCTTCCCATTAACAAACATCCCTCCCAGTAACCTTTGTGGAGATGCAGAGGCAAACACGGTCTCCAAATAGCAAAGGTTACACACTAACATTCCTTCCCCCAATCCCACCTGACTGCAAGGACGTGGCCGGCGCCGTTATTGACCATGTATAAATAGAGGCACTGAATTATGCACATTGAAGAAGATTATGGCCAATCCCAGCCGATCTTCTAGTTGATTCTTTGTGCATTTTCACTGACTCCGGTCAATCACGGAATAGCAACCATTGATATGTGTAGTCAGTCTAAGCTAAGCTAAGCTAGCTATTCCATGACCGATGTTTGGCATTAAAGTCACCAATGACAAAAAATTTTGACTTATTGCGAGTCAATTTACGCAAGTCAGTTTGGAGCAAATTAACTTGCTGCCCAGAGCATTGAAAAGGCAAATAGGCAGCTATGAAAGTATATTTACCAAACTGTGTTTCAACAGAAACACCTAAAGTTTCAAAAACTTTAGTTTCAAATGATGAAAACAGTTGATGTTTTATACGCCTGTGAATGATGATTGCAACTCCCCCACATGCCCCATCAAGTCGATCGTTACGATAAACAAAAAAGTTAGGATCTCTTTTGAGTTTAGATCCAGGTTTTAAATACGTTTCGGTAATAACTGCTATATGCACGTTATTAACCGTAAGAAAATTAAACAGCTCGTCCTCTTTACCATTCAGAGAACGAGCATTCCAATTTAAAATATTTAAATTATTATTTAGATCCATTAGAAAAACGTAATCCAATAACAATTTGATTTGTAAATTTTACACCTACTTGGACTGCTTCAGTCATAGTGGTGGCTTTGAACATTGCATCAATCATTAGATTCAATTGTTCAGTTAGAAAATTAAAATCAGAGGCAGACATGTCATGTGATTTCCCATTGGAATTTCCGGTAGACAAAGAAGCGGAGTTACCTGTGGCGGTAGGGTTTTTTCCATTTGATTTGAAACAAGTAGAATGGGTACCCATGGATCGAACAGGGGAGGAGTTCGAATTTCCTGCTACGATATCGGCAAAGGATTTACCGTGGGTAGATACATTCGAAATAGAAAGATTCGAACGGCTACCCGACGGATTAAAATTAGTTTGTGAATGAGCATGATTATGATCTTCCTGATGGGTATGATTCATGATCAAGCGATCGTTAACTGAAAAATGAGCATTGTTCGATACTCTACCAGGCAAATTCCGGAAACGACCGTTATCGTAACGGATATTATCTTTCATCTGCCTGGCACGAGCCTCAATGACCTTTTTGCGTGAAGGACAATTCCAAAAATTGGACTTATGGTTAGCCCCGCAATTACAACATATGAATTTGGTGGTATCTTCCTTCACTGGACAGACGTCTTTGGCGTGAGAAGAACCTCCGCAAATCATGCATTTAGCATCCATGCGACAATTTTTTGTACCATGACCCCACTTTTGGCACCGACGGCACTGAGTGGGGTTCTGGTAATTTCCTCCAGGTTTCTGGAAATGTTCCCATGTCACACGGACATCAAACAAAAGTTTTGCTTTTTCTAAAGCTTTAATATTATTTAGTTCTTTTTTGTTAAAGTGAACTAAATAAAATTCTTGAGAAAGCCCTTTCCGAACAATGCCAGATTGGGTTCTCTTTTTCATAATGATTACTTGGACTGGGGAAAATCCAAGTAAATCATTTATTCCATTTTTGATCTCTTCAGGTGATTTATAGTCACTTGAGAGACCTTTCAAGACAACTTTGAACAAATGTTCAGTTTTGTCGTCATAAGTAAAAAATTTGTGCTTCTTCTCTTCAAGATGTTTAAGAAGAAGCTCACGATCTTTAAGAGTTTCCGGCAAAACGCGACAGTCTCCTTTCTTTGCGATTTGGAAGGAAACCTTGATTCCCCTAATGGAGTTCAAGATCTCCTGCCTAAATCCCCCAAATTCGGAACAACTGACCACGATAGGCGGCACTCTTTGCTTCCTCACTTGAATCAAAGAGCCTGGGCTAGAGGCTGCTTCGATTTGTTGTTCGGAAAATTTGTCTAGAGCATCGAACTGATTGCTCATTTCGATACAATTATTCATTTCACCCTTGGAAGAAAGTTCGCATTCCGGGGAAGCGTCCTTTCTTCCATTCTTGCCACGTGTAGTGACAGTTTTAAAACCCACTTTTTTGGAAGGAAGTAGTGAATTCAGAGATTCACCCTTCCTTTTGTTTGTTGTTGATACCATGTTTAATTAATAAACGAAAGAAGACGTGACCTTCGAAAGGTTTTTTTCCCAAGACGGTGTCCAAGTAGGATTACCACCGCTAGCTTTCGCCAACGGGTCCAACGAAAAATCGAAGGCACGGGTCCAAACAAGGATCGTAAAGGGATCAATAGTAGAAAAAATAGTACTGAAAAGTACTGTTTTAGTAGCACTGAAAAGTACCGTTATTAATTTTAGCACTGAAAAGTACTGTTTTATTGCTTTAGGTAGTTTTTAAGAAAACTTCCAAGAGCAGAGAGAATTCGTGTACGCACAGCACGAAGGTACGATGCGCACTGAAGGGTATTGCATTGAGAAATATCCTGAAGAGCACTCATCAAATAAAATTCTGCCGTTGGAATTACTTTGAGAATTATTCCATGACCGATGTTTGGCATTAGAGTCATCAATGACAAAATGTTTGGTCTTATTGCGAGTCATTTTTCGCAAGTCAGTTTGGAGCAAATTAACTTGCTGTCCAGAGCATTGAAAAGTTAAATAGGCAGCTATTAAAGTATATTTACCAAACTGTGTTTCAACAGAAACACCTAAAGTTTCAAAAACTTCAGTTTCAAATGACGAAAACAGATGATGTTTAATACGCCTATGAATGATAATTGCAACTCCCCCACATGCCCCATCAAGTCGATCATTACTATAAACAAAAATGTTAGGATCTCTTTTGAGTTTTGACCCAGGTTTTAAATATGTTTTAGTAGTAACTGCTATATGTACGTTATTGGCTGTAAGAAAATTAAACAGTTCGTCCTCTTTACCATTCAAAGAACGAGCATTCCAATTTAAAATATTTAAATTATTATTTGGATTCATTAGAAAAACGTAATCCAATAACAATTTGATTCGTAAATTTTACACCAATTTGGACTGCTACAGTCATAGTGGTGGCTTTGAACATTGCATCAATCATTAGATTCAATTGTTCAGTTAGAAAATTAAAATCAGAGGCAGACATATCATTTGAAGTGGGTACATTATCTGATGAATTTTCGTTAGAATTGTCGGTAGACCAAGAGGCGGAGTAGATGTTAGATGATGTGGCGGCAGGGTTTTTTCCATTTGATTTGAAACAAGTAGAATAAGTACTCATAGCACGAATAGGGGAGGAGTTCAAATTACCTGCTACGATAGCAGCAAAGGATTTTCCTTGAATACGGAAACGACCGTTATCGTAAAGGACATTATCGTTCATCTGCCTGGCACGAGCCTCGACGACTCGCCTACGCGAAGGGCAAGCCCAAAAATTTGACTTATGATTGACCTCGCAATTCGCGCATATGAACTTATCGGTATTCACTGGACAGACGTCCTTAGCGTGAGAAGAACCTCCGCAAATCATGCATTTAGCATTCATGCGGCAATGTTTTATACAATGACTCCACTTTGGGCACGGACGGCACTGAGAAATTTCTGCTAGGTTTCTGGAATTGTACCCATATTACACGGACATCGAATATAAGTCTAGCTTTTTCTAAAGCTTCACATTATTTAGATGTTTTTTTATCAAAGTGAACTAAATAATATTCTTGAGAAAGCCTTCTCTGAACAATGCCAGATTGGGTTTCCTTTTTCATAATGATTACTTGGACTGTAAATCCCTTATTCTATTTTGGATCTCTTCAGGTAACTGAGATACCTTTCAAGACGACTTTGAACAAACGTTCAGTTTTGTCGTCATAAGTAAAAAAAAATGTATATTCTCCTGCCTAAAACCCCCAAATTTGGCACAATTGACCACGATAGGCGGCACTCTTTTGCTTCCTCACTTGAATCAAAGAGCCTGGGCTAGAGTCTGCTTCGATTTTATGTTCGGAAAATTTATCTAGAACATAGAACTGATTGCTCATTTCGATGCAATTACTAACATAATCGATTTCACCCTGGGAAAAAAGTTCACATTCTGAAGAAACGTCCTTTCTTCCATTCTTACCACGTTTAGTGACAGTTTTGAACTCCACTTTTTTGGAAGGAAGTTGTGAATTCAGAGATTCACCCTTCCTTTTGTTTATAGTTGCAACCATGTTTAGTGAATAAACGAGAAATGACGAGACCTCCTAAGAGGTTTTTTTCCCAAGACGGTGTCCAAGAAGGATTACCACCACTAGCTTTCGCTAACGGGTCCAACGAAAAATCGAAGGCACGGTTCCAGACAAGGATCGTAAAGGGATCAATAGTAGAAAAAAATAGTACTGAAAAGTACTGTTTTAGTAGCACTGAAAAAATACCGTTTTAATTTTAGCACTGAAAAGTACTGCACAGCTAAAAATATGTAGTGAATTTCTGTTTATTTTCATGCACATATTTGGAGCATTAAAATAAACTGGAATGTCAACGACAAATCGCTTATTTTTCAATCGAATGTACTTTAAATTTACACGATCATGTCACATTCAAGCATCTTTAGTTGAAAATTAAGCGTGATGTTGTAACAATAGATGAATTTGATTTACTTTTACTCTACTCTCCTGTTTACGCTACATTGAAATTTAAATATTTTTATCTGTGTGATTTTTTAGCACTGAGAAGTACTGTTTTATTGCTCTAGGTAGTTTTTAAAAAACTTTTAAGAGCAGAATGAATTCGTGTACGCACAGCACGAAGATACGATGCGCACTGTCGCTTTCCCCTTATTAATAGAAAATCAAAACTTTTTCTTAAGAACAAGCTTTTGATATTCAAACAAATTTTCAGGCCAGCCATGTTGTACGCTGTACCAATATGGACTAGCTGTTGTAATACCAGGAAGAAAGCTCTGCAGACGATTCAAAATAAAATTTTGAACATAATTCTGAAGATTCCTCCCTGGTATAGTACCAATGAGTTACATAGAATATCCAATGTTGAAACATTGTAACAAATGTCAAATAAAGTAATGCATAGGTTCGGGCAAAATTTGTTATGATATTCTATTGCCACGAATAATGTATAATGATGTATAATTATTATAATGCATTGTAATGTAAATGCGTTATATATTTAGAATAAGTAAATTGTGTGCGTTTTTTCTCTTATGAACAGGTGAAACCTGTAAAAATTCTGAACTGCTATGGCAAACGAAATGTAATATGTTGTTAAGGCCGCACGGGACGTCATCATAATCACCCTATCCATTTCAAGAAGCAAATCCCAAGAACCACTCCATATATCGATGCGAAAATGTATCACTATGATTCTATATATGTAGTGTACAACCCAATAAATTTTCAGCTTCATCGGTTCACTTAAACTCGAGATTTGCTTCCACAAAGTTTTGATGATTATTGTTAGAGTGAGACGAAAGATAGGGAAAATAACACGGTCTCCCGTGTCCCCTTAACAAAATGTTAATAAAATCCCAAATTTGATTTTGCAATTTCTCATCGTAATAGGCTGTTTTTCATCACGTTAATCTGTCATGGCCTACTTTCCTGCACTGAAGTATGCAGTGCGGGAATATCCATTACGCTACTGAAACCAGTGCTATAGTGATTAATGAATCACTACGTTCGCAACATTTTCTCATTACGCAACTGTTCTGAGTTGCGTAATGAATCATGACAAAACTTTTTTTTTATAAATTGCAAAATAATGGTGAATGCATTCCGATACCCTCAAGTGCTCTTCTACGAAATTGTAAAAAATGTTATACGTAACTCGTTGCAGAACTCGATTTTCACAGCACTCGTCGTAATTATCCTACTCGGCAAGCCTCGTAGGATAAATTTACGACTCGTGCTATAGAAATCATCATTCTGCAACTTGTTGCGTAAACTACTATTAAAATTAAAAAATAGTTGTTTCATTTTTCAAATTATTAAATGGGACCAAAAATATGTTTGAAAACTGAGTTGATAAAATCTAGTCTACACTATAGTTGATTAAATTACGCATTTGGTATTACGCCTACTCCAAAATTATGAATTGATACAAAGATAAAGATCATCTGCATATGAATTACCATCATTGGTTATTCAAATCTCAGAGCACAGATGTAGCTGACCTAAATCCCATAACTCATATGGCACTGAATTCCACGTAGATTACGTGTGCCTTAGTTTGATGTGTGTCATTTCGGTGTGGATTTTTTCCTTTATTCTGAACCCAGATCTCCACAGTTAGCCATGTCTCGCCCGGTTGACAGATCGTTTAATTAAGGACGATTGCGGAGACCCATCACACAAAGATGACGAGATGACGGGATATCTTCTTCTTCTTCTTTCTGGCGTTACGTCCCCACTGGGACAGAGCCTGCTTCTCAGCTTAGTGTTCTTATGAGCACTTCCACAGTTATTAACTGAGAGCTTACTATGCCAATGACCATTTTTGCATGCGTATATCGTGTGGCAGGTACGATGATACTCTATGCCCTGGGAAGTCGAGAAAATTTCCAACCCGAAAAGATCCTCGACCGGTGGGATTCGAACCCACGACCCTCAGCTTGGTCTTGCTGAATAGCTGCGCGTTTACCGCTACGGCTATCTGGCCCCAAATGACGGGATATGAAAAAGGAATAAAGAAATCATGGGAATCTTTTATATCCCAGAGCTCTCATTGTTAAACGGAGCCACTTTAGGATTTACTTTTTATTCTTTGGCTCTAAATGGATGAGTATTTTTTCCTCTTCCTCCACGTTGAGCGCATATCAACCGCAGAAGCTCGAAAAACGAGGGTCAATTGTCTTCAGCCAGGATGCCTTCTGAAGTAGCAGTTACCATTGAGACTCTTACTTTCTTCCCAACAGTGTGGACGAGGACGATACCGTTTCATGAACGATTGCCCATCAAATGTTTTGGAGTTAATTTGCGAAAAAAAAATGTTACACAAAGAATAACAACTTTTGTCCCGCAATTACCATACACGAACATTAATCATAGAGGAAAATTTCTCTTCCATTCATCCGACCCCTCGTTGAGGAGGTCCGTTTGGCGTTTGGTCAGGGTCAGTACTCGTGGTGCTTGGGAAAAGACTGTGAAAATAAATAAATAGTTGCAGTCAAGCACACGGGACTCTGGTGGTTTCCCTCAATCAGTGTCAGTTCGCCCTCATCATTATTATCGCATTTATTCCCCGATCTGATCGGACTTGTTACCATACCATTGCACACTGGTTCTGAGAGCTAATTTAGGCGGGCATAAGAATTTTTCTCGATTTAATGATTTTACAACTATTTGCCTCAGAGAATATTTTTACCGAATAAAAAGTCCTCTCAAGGTTGCTAAACAGTTCTTTCGCATCACAGACTTCAATGTTTTCTAGTTTTTGGATGTCTAATGACGATCATTCAGTGTTTCAAAAAAGTTAGTTTGCATAGAATTATTCAAATTTCGAACAAGTGTAACCAACATTTTTAACAAAGAAAATTCATCTGATGGTAAGCCATTCAATATTGTGGAAATCCAAATTTAGTGGATAAGATATTTTTTGTTCTCAAACATGTTTTGTTATATATTCGATCAACTAATGGAACATACACTTCGTAGGTTCTACTCAGTGATCAATCTGGATAGTGGTATTGCACACAGATCCACTCATATTAAGCCTTGGTTTTAGTTTTCACCACCTTCAATGTACAATCACACTACTCCTAATATTTCTAGATTGATAGAGTAAAGTGGGGCAAAAGTTCGAGTGGGGTAAGAGTTTCTTTTTAAGATTTCTAGCTCAATTCAAAACAAATCTTATAAATGTCATGGTGGTTCGAATGCTATTCAAGTAAGAGGCTTTCAATCCAAATATCATTAAAATTGATTGAGATTTGGAAAAGTTATGGCTATTTGTTGTTTTTCGACGTGAATATTATAATTTTTGGTCAAACTTTCGTTGGATGGAACCAATTGAAGATAAAATCTTTTTCAATATTTTATGTAAGGGCGTTTCTAGGCCTATCATAAGGTTGCTTTGAAGTGTATTAGTTTTTGCATAAATGCTTGAAAACAATTTTTGGTCCATAGTGGGGCAAAAGTTCGAATCAGCGGGGCAAAAGTTCGACCCATGTATAAAATCACGGAAAAATTTGCAAGTTGCCTAAAATGCACATATTATCTTCAAATTTAGTTAAATTTGTCTGATCGTGTGAAAACTGTCACCAAAATTTCACATTTCCACTTAGTTTTGCGAAAAAATGCTATTTTTGAATATATTACAATCAACCCGGTTTTGGGCAATTTTTTGATGAAAATTTAGTGTGTATTTTTCGTCAAACTTAAGTTTACGGCTGGTGTAAAGAATGCCTGTCATTAATGGATCGATATTTTGTGTTTTAGTCAGCGAACTTTTGCCCCACACTAGATTCAAACTCTTGCCCCACCGGTGGGGCAAAAGTTCGAATAAGACAATCAATTTTGAAACTGTTATAATCAAAAAAGGGTAAATATTTTGACACAAGTTTGTTCAGCAAAATTATAGCCAATATGTTGAAGGTTCACTTTATGGCATTTGTTTTGTTTCAACTGCTATTGTTTTCCTGGAAACTTTGATTATACCACTAAGGTCGAACTTTTGCCCCACCTTACTCTAACGGTACCGGTAACGTGAAGCAACTATGGTTACAAAATTTCAAAATCGAAACGAAACCCTCATGTCCACCTACCCCAGCTTTCTGGACCAGTGTGCATATTGCATTGTACACAACCAGCGCGCTTGCTCTTCTCACTCGAAATGCATGACGATGCTGGATACTTCTATTCAATGGCGTGGATAATTAGTATAAATTAATAAGTATAAAGGTACTTGAGGGCATCGGATGGACCGTATGAATGCACTGAAAGGAAGTGGCGAATTTACTTGACTATGCCCTATCGATTACAAAGGAAACTCGTTAAATGCTTCTCACTTAACTGTGGTACCAGTTTTCAGTTTGACTTTTGATAGCTATGGTGGTTGGTATTCAATTCATGCCTCGAATGAAGATCATTTGATGTAATTGAGCCATGTTTGTTTTCAAGTGCCTATCAATTAGGTCCAACAATGTTGTTTTGAAGAAAACAGAAACAATTTTAAATGTTATGATGGTAGTCGGAAAGACTCTTAAGTTCCACGAAAATATCCCACAACTTTGGAGCAAATCCAAGTGCCATTGAGATCTTGTTTGCTTTTCATTAATTCCTGTAATTATTTCGCCCAAATAGCTACAAAATAAAGGAAAATAAACCAAAATACAAATCCGCCTACCTATCGTACCGAACCAGGAACCAGAACAAAGTGGAAAAGTACCTGTGCGGTGGAGCATACATACACACAACCGAGGAAAACCCGTAAAGACTAGAAAGAAATTACGAAGCCACATAAAGAAATAATTGATATTTTTTCCTCGTGCTGCCAAAGCTGCCTCAGGGTGAGCTGTCTGCAGGATGGTTTTTCCGCTTGCTTTTTCCTTTTCTTTTGCACTCGGATTTTCCGACGCGTGTCTGGAGAGCGATTCGAGCACAGCCATTGGCAGCGCGTGTAGTTGGGCACCTATAGGGTTGTGTTGTAGGGAAAGGTATATAGCGAGCTTACCTGAATTCGAACACTGCGGGAAAAACACTGAATGAGGTTACATTTTGAAGCTACAACAAATTTTATTTTTGACTGTAACCCTCATTTACGAAACAGGACATGGATGCGTGAACTGCGTTTATTCGTAAAAATGATCAGTATGTAAACCGTGGGGGTGGGAAGCGTGTTCTGAGATGGGCGGGTCCATGGTGTGATTACACAGCAGAACTTACATTATCGGTCGGGCTAAGGTCTGAGTAGAAATCCTTTATAAGAGAGATTCGCGGAAGCTGACATTTCTGTCATAGTGTGAGCCAATCGAGCAGCGAGAGCTGTCAAAGTGTGAGCCAAACGAACATGCGTTATGTTTGTTTTGAACTTTTCTTGAGGAGTAATGTAATCCGCTTGAAATTATTTCGGTAAAAGTAATATTGCATGAAGCAAAAATAATGAAATGTTTTACTGTCTTGAATTTTTGTCAACGCGATTTTTAGTTTTTGATTTTTTCGGCTGTTTATTAGTTTTGATATGTAGCTCAAAGATCTATAACGAAACAAAATACACTTTTTAGCAATGAGGAAGTCATGTCCGTGTTACAATATTATTTTCGACGCCGAGCGAAATCAGCACTGCTGGTCTGTTGCCAATTCATTCCATTTTACTTCCGCTTATCTCTCTATAAAGGATCACTAGGTCTGAGTAACCTCTGCAATGTGTTGGAAGGGTCTCCATGCGACTCGGTCCATAGCTGCCCGTCTCCAGTCTCAGGAAAGTCAAGAAAATTAACTTTACGAAAATATCCAGGGCCGACCGGGATTAGACACCTTCAAAGTTGCTTTGTTTTGTAGCCGCGGACGTTACCACTAAGCTAAGAAAGGCTCCAGGAATTATGTTTGTTTAGGGGTGTCTAAATAAACCCTTGCGTTCATATTCTTTGATCTGGTCATGCACACACTTTTGCAACTCCGGTTCATGGCTAAGCCGACGTTCGAGCGATTCCAGGCGACGGACGGCCATCGGGAAACTGTCGGGAAAATCCGGATCCTCATTCTTCCATAGCAAGCCCGTTTCATAGTTTGATCACGACTGCGTGTGTCGTGTTGTATCCTTCAGCAGTTGCTTTGCCCGTTGCTCCCGGAGTTTATCGTTCATTTCGTGATCCGAGTTGGAGGCTGCAGCAACATGGAATCCAACAATCGCAGAATGAGATGCTTGGTTTGGGATACAGCCATAAGCGCTCCACCCTAAACAGCACTTTGCCCCAATGGGATCTAACGAACCACCTTCTCGTAGTTTTAGTGGGACGCCCAATCTGAGATTGTCCAAACCAATGAGTATTTTTGGCTGGACTAGTTCATAATCATCTATCGGCAATCTTTGCAAATGCGGTAAACGTTGCGCTAATTCCTGGTACTTCAAGGTTTGGTTGGGTAATACCAAACGGCCCACCGTTCGAGCATGAGCGAACGTGTATCGGGAGTTGAAGCCCTTGCCGGAGATGTAAAGTTTCACAATCTGCGACTTGGATTCGACCCCGTCCACTTCAGTGTTAACAGTTCTGCTTCGCCAGTAATACCCAGCTCCTTAGCGATAGAATCCTCTAGAAGTCGATGAAGGCGTAGACCGTCTGAGAAGAGTCACGACCATATATAATATAATGACTACCGGAACGATCCGAAAAAGTGGCCAATGAAAGTTTCCGGAAGTGACGTTGCTCGGAGAAACATTTACTGCTTCCGAAGTGGTATGAGAATGGAGAAGACTGTGATGTTTTTGACGGCAGTCACCGATCCCACTTTCACTCCATGACCTGCAAGGCCATTTACCATGGTTATTCAAGCAGGTTCGACGAACCGAGTCAGGCGGTACAACGAACGTTGGCCGTGCGTTGAAAGTATCTGGTGGCGCCGACGTATGTGACTGAGCAAGATTTTCCCGTGGTTCTCAGAAATCCGAGTAATATTGGCTTGGATAGTACTTCCAATATGATTTCTATCAGATCGTCCAGCATCGTCTTGATCATTCAGCCAGTTATGCAACTTTTGCCTAAAATTAAACATCGATCCACTTCCGCTGCTCGCTTCGGCCAACTGCCTTATGATTTCCTGTCGCTTCTCGAACGATTCCCTTTTCACTTGTTGTTGCTTCCGTTTCGCGTCCAGCTTACGTTCGCGAATTTACTTCGCCTCCTCCGCGAGATTTCTTTTTTCTTCCAACTGGCGCTCTTCTTCTTCCAGTAGACGTTTGCGAATTTCTTCCTGATCTTTGAGCTCTTGTTCTTGCAATGATTGCTCCTCTTCGATGAGTTTTAACTGTTGCGCCAACATAACCGTGCGTACACTGGATGTCACATTACTGGTGGGATCGAGAGTCTTCTTTCCCTTTTTTTGAGCCCGACTTGGAGCTCGTTTTCGAACCCGCCTTCGCTCCCCTGGAGCGTGAATCGGTAGCAGGGACCTTGAGGTGACCGTATGAGACCCCTGGACTTCCACATCGTTTGCATATATACCTGACATCTGATCTTCGCACCTGCTCGTCGACACTGGCACATCCGAAGGCATTTCCGTGAAAATGGGGACCACTTAGTTTTGAATAACATAGAAATCTGCTTTCTGGATCATAGAGCCTTGGTACAATAATGCCGTAAGTAATTGAAAAAATAAACGATGTAGGAATCATTTAATCATTAGGTTTTTGTGGGAAAATGAGAGATAGAGATAATGTTTTAGTACTTCCTATTTATTTTTTTATTTCTTCTTCTCCAAACCGTGTGAAAGTTACCTACGTTCATTAGAAAAAGTAATCGAGAATTGTTTAGTGTTACGAAACTGATCGTTTAATCTACGAAATAATTCGTTGTTGTATGCAACGAAAGGTTTCGGTTCACATTTCGTAAAACACAACATGACACACTTAACACGACCAAAGTCGAGGGAGATAAAAGGAAGCATACGTTCCGCAAATTTAACTACCGCGGGGTGCATCTGAAGCAGCTTTTGAATTTGCAGATGCATAACTGTGACAATCGTCGCCTAAATCGTGGAACCCGCAATAAGTCCGTGGCCCTGATAAAGAAGCTTTTAAAGGCCAAAAAGAACGCTCAAGTAGACCGAAATGCAGGTGGAGAAAATACAAAAATGATTATACACTGACTCAAACACATATTCGTAGAGTTTGTTTACTGTTTTCACATCAAGTTGGTTAAGAGCTATCAAATGATACATGGACTGCGAAATATTTCATCAATAGTAAATCTCCATTATTAAGAAATTATTTTGAATTCCATAGATCTATTGATCAATATTTACTAACTTGATTTGAAGTAGGGAGTCGATGCCGTTTATGGACCCTTTGCGTATTATGGACCCCCTACAGAAAAACATAAAATTAACACTCAAAGCAACTTTATTCCTATGAAAATCCACCGGGGGAACTTCGATCACATTGTTAGTCAGCAGTTTCAGGCAAAATATTTGGTTTGAGACGCATAAATACAGATATTTGAACAGTTTTGTAAATGAAACCACACAAGAGGGTCCATAATACGCATTTCCAGGTGGGTCCATAATAGGCTCGTCGGCAGCGAGCCGGATTACATGGGAATCAAATGGAGGGTCCATAATACGCAACGTCAAATTTGTAAACAATCCTATTATGGACCCCAGGAGGGTCCATAATAGGCATTCGGACAACAGTTTCTCAAATGCATATTTCGCTGGAAAAATCGAATGATTTTGTATGTTTCATAGACGTACTAAGAAGTAAAGACATTGAATTTGTTGTTAGACTCCACAAAACGTATATGCGTCTGAGATATCATTGCGGAAAAGCGTCTAGAATGAATTTCAGCTACTAAGGGGTCCATTACTAGCATTGAAACCCTACCCTGTACCCTGAAGTTGAGTCACTGTAAACAAAAAGTGAAATTGTATCTTTTGTGAAATGCACGTACCCATTTCTTCTAAGTCACTATAAAGCTCTAGCTCTTTTTACGAACGATTCGTACATTACGTATTAATGTTCGTTCTCAATACGAAACAAACGAAATTTGATTACGAAATAATTGGTACAATATAATAATCGTTGTTTATTATGATTTGGAATTTGAATTTTATTGCGAAGCTGGTTGAATACATTTTACAAAATTCTTTCGTTGCAGAAAACAACGAATAATTTCGTAGTTCAAACGAACGAATTCGTTTTATAAAACAATATATATTTTCAGTGCATCGATTTCAAGGCGGCATACGATAGTATTGATCGTATAGAGCTATGGAAAATCATGGACGAGAACAGCTTTATCGGGAAGCTCACGAGACTGATAAGATTAACGATGGAAGGTGTGTAAAATTGTATGAAGGTTTCAGGCAATCATTCCTGTTCGTTAGGATCCCGCCAAAGACTACGACAAGGTGATCGACTTACGTGCCTGTTGTTCAATATTGCGCTAGAAGGTGTCATGCGGAGAGCCGGGCTCAACAGCCGGGGAACGATTTTTACGATATCCAGTCAATTTGTATTCTTCGAGGATGATATGGACATTGTCAGATCTGCACACTCGCCTGAAACGCGAGTCAGCGAAAGTTGGACTGGTGGTGAAAGTGACCAAGACAAAGTACATGCTAGTTGGTGCCCAGCGTGACAGGACTCGCTGGGTTGTAGTGTTACGATTAGTCCAAAGTTATCTGCTAAATCGTACACTTCAGAATAATTATCAAAACTCCAAGTCTGAAAGACTTCCTGTAAGAGCTTCCTCATGACAGCATTTTGGGACCAATACAATCTGTTCACATATGATCTACCTGAGGTACCTCAGGGATGTCAAAAATCTTTGTTTGAGGATGACACAAACCTTTCCTACAAAGGACGAAACCATGTTGTATGCTGAACCAATATTGGTATTGTGTTAATACCAGGAAGGAAGCTCTGCAGCGGATTCAAAATACAATTTTGAATATGATTCTGAAGCTCCCTCCCTGGTATACCAATGAGTTACATATAATATCCAATGTTGAAACATTGGAATAAATCAATAATAATTATATACAAAAATCGGCGATGCAATCATATATTGCCATGGTTAATGCGTTATACATTTAAGCTAATAATTAAGGTTAGGTCAGTGCGCATCGTACCTTCGTGCTGTGCGTACACGAATTCTCTCTGCTCTTGGAAGTTTTCTTAAAAACTACCTAAAGCAATAAAACAGTACTTTTCAGTGCTACAAAAACAGTACTTTTCAGTGCTAAAATTAAAAACGGTACTTTTCAGTACTATTTTTCTACTATTGATCCCTTTACGATCCTTGTTTGGACCCGTGCCTTCGATTTTTCGTTGGACCCGTTGGCGAAAGCTAGCGGTGGTAATCCTTCTTGGACACCGTCTTGGGAAAAAACCTTTCGAAGGTCACGTCTTCTTTCGTTTATTAATTAAACATGGTATCAACAACAAACAAAAGGAAGGGTGAATCTCTGAATTCACTACTTCCTTCCAAAAAAGTGGGTTTTAAAACTGTCACTACACGTGGCAAGAATGGAAGAAAGGACGTTTCTCCGGAATGCGAACTTTCTTCCAAGGGTGAAATGAATAATTGTATCGAAATGAGCAATCAGTTCGATGCTCTAGACAAATTTTCCGAACACCAAATCGAAGCAGCCTCTAGCCCAGGCTCTTTGATTCAAGTGAGGAAGCAAAGAGTGCCGCCTATCGTGGTCAGTTGTTCCGAATTTGGGGGATTTAGGCAGGAGATCTTGAACTCCATTAGGGGAATCAAGGTTTCCTTCCAAATCGCAAAGAAAGGAGACTGTCGCGTTTTGCCGGAAACTCTTAAAGATCGTGAGCTTCTTCTCAAACATCTTGAAGAGAAGAAGCACAAATTTTTTACTTATGACGACAAAACTGAACGTTTGTTCAAAGTTGTCTTGAAAGGTCTCTCAAGTGACTATAAATCACCTGAAGAGATCAAAAATGGAATAAATGATTTACTTGGATTTTCCCCAGTCCAAGTAATCATTATGAAAAAGAAAACCCAATCTGGCATTGTTCGGAAAGGGCTTTCTCAAGAATTTTATTTAGTTCACTTTAACAAAAAAGAACTAAATAATATTAAAGCTTTAGAAAAAGCAAAACTTTTGTTTGATGTCCGTGTGACATGGGAACATTTCCAGAAACCTGGAGGAAATTACCAGAACCCCACTCAGTGCCGTCGGTGCCAAAAGTGGGGTCATGGTACAAAAAATTGTCGCATGGATGCTAAATGCATGATTTGCGGAGGTTCTTCTCACGCCAAAGACGTATGTCCAGTGAAGGAAGATACCACCAAATTCATATGTTGTAATTGCGGGGCTAACCATAAGTCCAATTTTTGGAATTGTCCTTCACGCAAAAAGGTCATTGAGGCTCGTGCCAGGCAGATGAAAGATAATATCCGTTACGATAACGGTCGTTTCCGGAATTTGCCTGGTAGAGTATCGAACAATGCTCATTTTTCAGTTAACGATCGCTTGATTAGGAATCATACCCACCAGGAAGATCATAATCATGCTCATTCACAAACAAATTTTAATCCGTCGGGTAGCCGTTCGAATCTTTCTATTTCGAATGTATCTACCCACGGTAAATCCTTTGCCGATATCGTAGCAGGAAATTCGAACTCCTCCCCTGTTCGATCCATGGGTACCCATTCCACTTGTTTCAAATCAAATGGAAAAAACCCTACCGCCACAGGTAACTCCGCTTCTTCGTCTACCGGAAATTCCAATGGGAAATCACATGACATGTCTGCCTCTGATTTTAATTTTCTAACTGAACAATTGAATCTAATGATTGATGCAATGTTCAAAGCCACCACTATGACTGAAGCAGTCCAAGTAGGTGTAAAATTTACAAATCAAATTGTTATTGGATTACGTTTTTCTAATGGATCCAAATAATAATTTAAATATTTTAAATTGGAATGCTCGTTCTCTGAATGGTAAAGAGGCCGAGCTGTTTAATTTTCTTACGGTTAATAACGTGCATATAGCAGTTATTACCGAAACGTATTTAAAACCTGGATCTAAACTCAAAAGAGATCCTAACTTTTTTGTTTATCGTAACGATCGACTTGATGGGGCATGTGGGGGAGTTGCAATCATCATTCACAGGCGTATAAAACATCAACTGTTTTCATCATTTGAAACTAAAGTTTTTGAAACTTTAGGTGTTTCTGTTGAAACACAGTTTGGTAAATATACTTTCATAGCTGCCTATTTGCCTTTTCAATGCTCTGGGCAGCAAGTTAATTTGCTCCAAACTGACTTGCGTAAATTGACTCGCAATAAGTCAAAATTTTTTGTCATTGGTGACTTTAATGCCAAACATCGGTCATGGAATAATTCTCAAAGTAATTCCAACGGCAGAATTTTATTTGATGAGTGCTCTTCAGGATATTTCTCAATTCAATACCCTGATAGCCCCACATGTTTTTCCTCTTCTAGAAATCCATCTACGATTGATTTGGTCTTAACCGACTCTAGTCATCTTTGTAGCCAACTGATTACTCATGCTGATTTTGATTCTGATCATGTCCCTGTTACTTTTCAAATATCCCAAGAAGCGATTCTCAATCCTATCAGCTCCACTTTCAATTATTTACGAGCCGACTGGAATATATATAAAACGTATGTTGACTCCAATCTTGATGTTAACATTTCTTTAGAAACTAAACTTGATATTGACAATGCTCTTGAAACTTTAACAAATTCCATTGTTGAAGCCCGGAGCATTGCAATTCCAAAATGTGAAGTAAAATTTGAATCCGTGATTATAGACGATGATCTTAAACTCTTGATCCGTCTTAAAAACGTGAAGAGAAGGCAATTTCAACGCACTCGCGATCCTGCTATGAAAATTATATGGCAGGATTTGCAGAAAGAAATCAAGAAACGTTTTGCTCAGTTAAGAAACAAAAATTATGAAAACAAAATTTCTCAATTGGACCCTGGCTCTAAGCCCTTTTGGAAATTATCTAAAATCTTGAAAAAACCTCAGAAGCCAATACCGGCATTGAAAGAGGGAAACAAATTATTAATAACTAATTGCGAAAAAGCTCAAAAACTTGCTATGCAGTTTGAAAGTGCGCACAATTTTAATTTAGGACTTACTAGTCCAATTGAAAATGAAGTTACTCAGGAGTTCGAAAATATTCTCAATCAAGTGAACGTTTTCGAAAATGCCTGGGAGACTGATTTGGAAGAAGTGAGAACTATTATTAAAAAATTAAAAAATATGAAAGCTCCTGGCGATGATGGAATTTTCTACATCCTCATCAAGAAACTTCCAGAAAGTAGCTTATCATTTTTAGTTGATATATTTAACAAATGTTTTCAATTAGCATATTTTCCTGACAAATGGAAAAATGCTAAGGTTGTTCCAATTTTAAAACCAGACAAAATCCTGCAGAAGCTTCTAGCTATCGTCCAATCAGTTTGCTTTCCTCCATCAGTAAACTTTTTGAAAAGGTTATTTTGAACAGAATGATGGCCCACATCAACGAAAATTCAATTTTTGCCAATGAACAGTTCAGATTCCGCCATGGACATTCGACCAATCATCAACTTTTACGTGTAACAAATTTGATCCGTTCCAACAAATCTGAAGGCTATTCTACTGGTCTTGCTCTTCTAGACATAGAAAAAGCATTCGACAGTGTTTGGCATGAAGGTTTGATTGTAAAATTAAAAAAACTTTAATTTTCCAACATACATTGTTAGAATAATTCAAAGTTATCTGTCAAATCGTACACTTCAGGTTAATTATCAGAACTCCAGATCTGAAAGACTTCCTGTAAGAGCTGGTGTTCCTCAAGGCAGCATTTTGGGACCAATATTATACAATATTTTCACATCTGACTTACCTGAGCTACCTCAGGGATGTCAAAAATCTTTGTTTGCGGATGACACAGGCCTCTCCGCCAAAAGACGAAGCCTGCGTGTCATCTGTAGTCGATTGCAAAAAAGTTTGGATATTTTTTCTTCATACTTGCAAAAATGGAAGATTTCTCCTAATGCTTCCAAAACTCAACTAATAATATTCCCACATAAACCAAAAGTTCTTTATTTGAAACCTTCAAGTAGACATGTTGTCACGATGAGAGGGGTTCCAATAAATTGGTCAGATGAAGTTAAGTATCTAGGGCTCATGCTAGATAAGAATTTAACTTTCAAAAATCACATTGAGGGCATTCAAGCCAAATGTAATAAATATGTAAAATGTCTCTATCCCCTTATTAATAGAAAATCAAAACTTTGTCTTAAGAACAAGCTGTTGATATTCAAACAAATTTTCAGGCCAGCCATGTTGTATGCTGTACCAATATGGACTAGCTGTTGTAATACCAGGAAGAAAGCTCTGCAGAGAATACAAAACAAAATTTTGAAAATGATTCTGAGGCTTCCTCCCTGGTATAGTACCAATGAGTTACATAGAATATCCAATGTTGAAACATTGGAACAAATGTCAAATACAATCATTAATAATTTCAGGCAAAAATCGTTACAATCTTCTATTGCCACGATTAATGCGTTATATGTTTAGGTTAAGTTAGGTTAAGTATATAAAAAACATTTTTTTTTTCTCTTATAAGCAGGTGAAATCAACTCACCTGTAAAAAAAACTGAACTGCTACGGCAAATGAAATGTAATATGTTGTTAACAAAATGTTAATTAAATCTTAAATTTGTTTTACCAAATTAGGATGATAGTGTTGTGTAATAACACAGAACACCTAGATATAAGAAATGAATGTAATGTTTGGAATGATACTAATAAAGAAATTAAAAAAAAAAAAAAAAAAATTAAGGTTAGGTTGATTGAAAGCGTTTTTTTTTTCAGATTTGGGGTGTCCCAAAAAGTATGGGCACGACTTTGATAATGAAAATCATAGTACTTTTCCAAACAATCAAATATTTCCATATTATTGTATTTTTCTATAGGCTATTTCAACCAGCATCTATGATAAATTTGTTTGATTAAATAATCGTTTACATATAAAATTTTAATTTTACAAAATCAATTCTTATCTGGTCAGCACAGACCCTACATTTTGTTTTTGTTGAAAAATAACTATTAAAATATGTTTTTATCGAAATCTTTCGCTTTTGTGAGTTGAAGCACATTATAATAAGAATGCTTTACATAAATTTTTGGCTTTGTAAGAGAACACTAAAAAAATATGGTTAAATTCGAAAAATCTCTCCACATAAGACAACATCACGAAGTTATAACTCTTCAAATAATACATTTCAGATTAACGAAAGGGTAATCCCTATTTTCTTGGATATGCAACTTTAATTTTTGATATATTCATGTTTTTACGTAAATATAAGATTTTTTTTTTACCATTTTCAAATCGACCACGGCTGACATCGGATTTTTAGTTTCAATACAAACATCACATGCTTAAGTTTAACATTTCAATTTGAATAAGTGATGTGTAAAAATCAGATTTTTATCTTCACTAGTCTTGAAATGGCATTATAGTGAAATCGTGCCCATACCTTCTGGGACATCAACTCACCTGTGAAAATTCTGAACTGCTACGGCAAATTAAATTCAATATGTTGTTAATAAATGTCTAATTTAGTTTTTCCAAAATAAGATGATAGTGTTGATTAACACATAACATTTAGGTATAAACAAATATGTAATGTTTGAAATTATACTTCTAAAGGAATTAAAAAAAGTGAATTCTTACACTTTCCCATTTCAAGTATTAATACTAAGTATCATGTTGAAAACTTGCAACACAGAATATCTGTTTCCTCCAGTGTATCAATCTGAAACCACCCGCTCATTCGAATAAAGAGAAAAATATGTAATCAGCAAAACCAAATCGTTTTTTATTATCTTTTTAATCTTCTTACGGCACATGCTTAGTGTGCGAACCGAGTCACTCAGATTGACAACCCAGAGTGTCGTCCCTATTCAAAGTGTTTGTATCACATGATTGGAGGGTTCTTCGCTTGTTGATTCATCCCCGGTGCGGTGTGCATTGAAGCAAATCTCGATTGCAATTTTCATTACCCATCGTCTTCATGATACATCCAGCCTTCAGTCTTAATTACGCAGCACGATCCATACTTTAATCAACATATTCCTACATCATGGTGAACTGTTCCCCCCGTCAAGTGAGAGATCATTGCCACCTATTGCAACGACGAATTGCTAAGATTATTGTTAACCTTCTGGTGCTAGATACTTCAGGAAGAGAAAACCAGAAGCTGTCAAATTCGTGGAATTGTCACTAGTCGTATGGGACCTCGCGTGGAAATCATTCTGGTGAAGGAAGCATCAAAGGGAAGCCACCATGGTAAGATGAAAAGAATGGAATCCTTAAAAGTTGATCTCACATCAAAGCAGCGAGCATCGCGTGCATGCCATCCATAGAGAGAATACGCGCTCCGTACGGCAGGAAGATGTCATTTATTCGATGACCGGGAAAGAGTATTATAATACTGCGAATATACATAACTAAGGTTTCACTTCTTGATTGTGGTTTTAAAGATTTGGTAACAGTGATAAATCTTGAGGATTTTTATTAGAGGCGTAAAAATTGAAATGTTGGTGAATGTGGAGAGTTCTTGACCGGGTTTTGTTTTTAGGACATTACTTGCGAAAAAAATCAACAGAACTTAAAATTTGCAGATAGTTTACTTAAGAGGCAATCAAATAGAACAACTAGTAAAGAGATGGAATTTTCATCTCCATGTTGAAAATATTGCGTTTTGAAGAAAGTATAAAAAATCTATGTATTCAATTTTGATGGGGAGTTGATGATTTGACTACTGAAATAAAATGTAAAAGTGCGAAACAAAACCGTTTTAGAGCAAGAAATCAAAAGAGGTAGCCGATAGCTATTCAGTATTGAATTGGAAATTAAATATATTTATTATTTTTGATATTACACTCCCAATAAAACGAAGTATGCTTCTCACTTGTTCTATGAATATATTCATTCTTTCAAGGTAGAAACTTTTCTATTTTCTTGTATTTTATTTGTCAATATTTGGAGTGAATCGAAAATAAGTCCAACGTTGATAGAGAGTGTGCCGTATGTAGCTTTAAGGATAGATTTTTTTTAAATTGTATTGATTGATAAAAAATACATTATCAATACTTCTTTTAAATAATTGTGTCACGATGAATGCATAGAATATTCATGCAAAAATTTTCTTTCTGTATTAGAAGCAACAGCACTTACCGGTTTTATAATCGGATGTAAAAGTACACATGAATAATAAAATCCCGATACAACAAATAAAAATTGTAGAGCGTTTTTACTGGCTTTTCAGTATCCCATGCTTCACGCTTTGCTCCTCCAGATTCTGTTTTTTTTTTCTTCAAAAATCAATACAAATAAAATCCTAATCGACATGAACATGTCCCTTATTAAGCATTTTTCGTAATAATGAATAACTACGGTTTGCTTGTATCTCAGTGGAAGTAATAGAAAAATATGTGACAAAATCATTATTATGTGACTCGTTTGCATACAAGAGGCAAACTCAATGATGCAGATGAATTTACCTCTTGTATGGAAACCAACCGAATTTACCAACTTAAGCAGTTAAAATCGTGCTAATCCTTTTTGGTTGCTTAAAATGGTTGAGTTTGTCACAAAATTTCGACTACCTACTTACCACAAGAAAGCGCAAAATAGGTGCAGGAAAAGTTTGGTTGCCTCCTGGCGCCGGATGATTCTGCAGGATATTCTCATTTGACACATTGCCGAATGCGCATCAGTTTGTTTTCATTTGATATTGACGACAAGTCAGTAAAAAACATCAACTACTGAATAGTCGGTAATTGATTTTACTGTTCGGTAATGTTGCGAAATTGGGTCTGACAGCAACCGTAGTTCAGTAAAAAGTAAAAAATATTACTGAACCTCAGAAGTTTTCAATCAAAAAGCTGAAAGTTCAGTATTTTTTATGATTCACAGTTCGTACCCAGTATAAAAAAAATACCGAACAAGCAAATCGTGATTGAGTGTGTAGGTTATACGATACGCAGCGTAGATGCGCAAGACCGAGAATAACTGTTCGTGTTCAATAACATCGAAGTGGATTCTGATGACGAATTAGCGGATGAAGAGGAGATCAACGAACTTAACAAGAGGTATCAACGATGTCAAGGCAATTCGAGACAGCCACAAACATTCGGATCAAGATCTGAGGATGCTACTAGATCACCACTTTATTGGAATTGTCGAAGAAACGGGCATTTCTGGAGGGAGTGTAAGGAGGCCAAAACAACGTTTTGTTACGTTTGCGGTAACCATCGATATCGGACAATATCGACAATCTGCAATAGCCACCATAAACAGGATTCTTCTCGAGGGGTTACAGCTTCACAAAATTCGGGAAACTGAATTCGGAGTGCGTAGCCTTAGCATTCCTCTATGATAAAGCCCCTCTAAAAAAGCTTCAAACCTGTGGGACACTATTGTTATTGGAAGTTCGTGGATAGTTTATCGTGCCAGTAAAGAAAAACAGCTATCCCAAACGGTAAACAAGCGAGAGAAATTGATTTTATCATCGCTCTCTCTTTGGGGCTCTCGTTCGCTGCTTCCATTTATCAGACTTGTTACAACTTGTGATACATTGACGATCGTGGACCGCAACAGATGGGATGTTTTTCTTTGCTTGCTTTGATCGTGCTTCATACTCAAATGCCTGGGAAACACACAAGCAGAGACTTTTCACATATGTTTGCACCCGATCGAGACACTACCGACACTCGGAAAACCTGATCCGGATGAGTCGTTGGATATTCCCGGCCTGGAGCCTCCAGGACCATCACAAGCGACTCCGGAGTCGATCGAAACGGAGCACGAGTTAACACCGGAAAGGGCGTTGTTAACAGAAGTAATACGCGAGTTCAACACGAAATTATACTGTGTGAAGAGTCGATACCAAAGAGGCAACCGTCGTATCGTTGCTCTCCTTCCATCCAAGCTGAGATAGATAAGGAGATTGAGCGCTACAAAAAATTAGATGCGATTGAAGAATGTTCGAGTGAGTGGGCGAATCCTTTGGTCCCTGTTCGGAAATCGAATGGGAAGATCAGAATGTGCCTAGACTCGAGACGCATCAGTGCCATCACCAAGAAGGATTCGTATCCAATGAGAGATATGAAGGGTATTTATCCGATTTACTACGGAAAGGACAGAAGAAATTCATATGGACGGAGAAAGTGGAAGAATCGTTTCAGGAGCTGAAAGCGGCATGGGTATCTGCACCAATTCTAGCCAATCCGAACTCCCGGTTACCATTCGTGATAGAGTCCGATGCGTCAGACAACGCTATTGGGGCTGCATTGGTACAACACATTGAAGGTGAACCACGCATTATTGCTTATTTTAGCAAAAAAATAAGTTGTACTCAGAAGAAATACGCTAGTGTCGAGAAAGAGTGCTTAGGAGTGCTCTTAGCAATCGAGCATTTTAGACATTTCGTTGAGGGAAGCAGGTTCAAGGTTGTAGCGGGCGCAAGGAGTCTTCTATGGCTTTTTACAATAGGTGTCGATTCAGGAAACTCGAAGCTTTTGCGGCGGGCTCTCAAAATCCAGTCGTATGATATCGAGTTGGAGTACATGAAGGGAAAGCAAAACATAACAGCAGATTGCCTCTCGCGCTCAATTGAGACCTAGCCGTTGATGTCGCTTGATCCAGAATACCAGGATTTAGTAGACCAGATTATGAAGAGCCCCCAGGACTACAGAGATTTCAAGGTAGTTGATGGGCAGGTTTATAAATTCGTGAAAAGTTCTGAAGGCTTAGAGGACACTCGATTTCGCTGGAAGCGTTACCCTAAAAAGCTCGATCGCGAGCCGATTGTACGGGAGATTCACGACAAAGCCCACCTAAGATTCACTAAAACTTTAGCTGCCGTTAGGGAAAGATATTTTTGGCCATTGATGAGCTCCCAAATCAAAAGATTTTGCCAAAAATGTGTAACTTGCTAAACGAGAAAGGCAACAAATGTCAACACAACTGCTCCACTGAAGATGCAACGGAAAATTGCTGAATTTCCGTGGCAATTTAAAACCATGGACAAAGTGGGTCCCTTAACAGCTTCGTGTAAAGCAAGAAATACATGTTTGCTGGTAATTACGGACGTTTTTGATAAATTTGTATTAATCCACTCGTTAGGCAAGCAACTGTGGATTCCCTGGTGCCATTCGTAGAAAATATGGTGTTCCAACTGTTTGGTGTACCATAGGTAATACTTACCGAAAATGGAACACAATTTGTGTCAAAGTATTTTGAAGATCTTCTGGTTAGATACCATGTTACCCATTGGAAGACCCCTAGTTATCACCCTCAATTTAATGACTCAGAACGTGTTAACAGAGTCTTAGCAACTGCCATACGGGCAACTATTAAAAGGGACCATAAAGAATGGGCGAATAACATTCAGGCTATCGCTAATGCCATAAGAAGCTCGGTTCATGAGGCCACGAGATATACTCCATATTTTGTGATGTTTGGGCGCAACTTGGTCTCTGACGGTAGGGAGTATAGGCACATGAGAGACACGTCCGAGGAAACAGGAAGCATAGGGTCCAACGACAGAGAGAAACTTTACAGTGAAATTCGTGAAAATCTTAAGAAAGCTTTTGAGAAACACTCAAAGGGCTACAATTTAAGATCTAACGCAGACTGTCCAAATTACGTAGAGGAGAGAAGGTTTTGAAACGAAATACCGAACTGTCAGATAAAGGCAAAGGGTACTGTACCAAACTTGCATCCAAGTATGTCCCTGCCGTGATCAAACGTGTAATTGGAGATCATTGTTATGAGCTAGAGGACGACAAAGGAAAACGAATTGGTGTTTTCAACTGTAAATTCCTGAAAAAGTTTTCTTTGCCAACCTCTAATTAATGTAAACTCGATTTGCTATGCAGCCTTTCTATAAGGTACCAAAACATCTAATGACGTCCCAAAATACATTAATGGATCGATGCACGAGTTCACTATTTGACGTTTGAGCGGTGCCGTGTTATTTATGTGACCATAGAAATGAGTGAATTCGGCACCACTCAAACGTCAAATTAGTGAACACGTGCATCGGTCCATGCACCTATGCACGAGTTCACTAATTTGACGTTTGAGCGGTGCCGAATTCACTTGTCACATAAATACGCTTCCACTAGAACCAAGCCTGCTACAAACTTCAATTTTCTATGAAAACTTTAAAAATTATTGATTTAGACTTTGCATCCAAAAAGACTAGATTAAACTCAGATTAGACTTTTGTGTGTTGATCCATTTATCGTGTAGGAATTTTGTTTTTTTTTTTATAATGCTTAAGGAAATATTAAGCTATAGCTTTAGGAATATATCCTTCAAATGTTTTTTTTTTTTCAGAAATTTGATGTTTTTCCTGAAATTTATTCACGGATTTCAACTACAATCATTCTGAGTATGCCTTCACAGATTTCAATAGAGAGCCAACAATTTCTCTATGTACTCATCTTAAACTCTCCTGGTATTCATGTATAAAACTTAAAACATATTCTTAAAATAATTCCAACAGGCATATTACAGAAATTCCACTAGTTAATCCTCCTGATATTCATGCTTAAAAACTTCTAAGATTTTCTTCAGATAAGATGCCAGGATTTCCACCAGATTTCAGAGATTTCTCTAAGAGTTTATAGGAACATTTCATCAATATTGGCTCAATTGATTCCCGTCTTAAGAATTCCTTGAGGAATTTCACCAGAAAGTTCGCATTCAATTCCACCAAGAAATGTCTTGAACCAAGTTTCCAAGAAATTCCGGATTTTTCAATTGAACTATTTTGAAATTCTCAATTGTATTTTTAAGTATATCTTTGAATTCTACAGTGTCTTTAACATAAACTTCACCAGATAATTGCTCCAGGATATAAAGTAGATTCAACTATGAATTCTTCAAATCATTCCGCATATGATATCTTATATGTTTCCGGAGTCTAGAGATTCATAAATTATCTCAGCAATTTTTCGTGAGTTCTTCCAGCGGCCATTTTTGAGAACAGTCCAGTTGTAGTTCCTGGAATGCTCTACAAATTATTCCAAAAAATCGTACAGGTATTCGTTCAAAAACCTGAAAAACAATTTTCTAGGCATTTCGCCAGCAGTTTCACCATGATTTTCTGCAGAACTTTCTCCAAATATTTATTCAAAAATCATTCTATGTACTACTTAAGATTTTTCAAGGATTTTATGGGAAATGAAATCCTTCATTGATTCCACCAAGAATTTTTTAAGAAAGTTCTAAATGATTCGTTTTCATTGCACAGTGGTCCAGGAATCAGTTTTACGCGGAAATATGCATTTTGAGCTTTAGAATGAAACATTAGACAAAAATGGTCTTCTACAAAGTTGTTTGTATTAGTTAAGCCCTTTGTTTGGTGTTATTGAAAATTAGGGTGGACCACATTTTCATAGAAATTGTGTAACTAACTTTCTTATTTGTAGAAATTATATTATAAATGCTTCAGCAAAGTTGTGGACCATTCAATTTCAAGCAACTTTGCCAAAAAAAGTTTTTTTGTATCTCTTAAATTGACCGATTTAGAGCTTTTTTCCTGCAGTGACATAGGGTGGTCCGAACAAAACTGGTTTTCTGGCTCTAGAGTTTTCAATTCAAATTTCTCATCAAAGTAGTCTATGAAACACTTTTAGAGCTTTAAAAAATGCGTAATTTGGTGAGTGAAGAAACTCGCTATCTCCTTTCGTTTAGGAGTTATTGTTGTTTTTCTTTCAAAAACATGCCTACTTTGATTGTCAATATCTCTGATTGGGGCAAACATAAAAAATATCTTTTGACGGCATTCAAAAGACAAAATAAAATTGTATATTACATCAAAAAATTACAGATGTGTTATTTTTATAACTCTAATAAAATGCCTTTAAAAACAAAGGTTTTTAAGCAGAAAAACTTTAATAACTTTTGAACTAAAATAGATATCATCAATATTTTTGCACGAAAATTTGCGTTTTGTTAAGTTCTTAAAGTCGTTCATAGACCGCTTTGACGAGAAATCTGAAATAAGAAAGATAGGGCTTTAAAACTATTTTGGAGATTTTCATGGTATATTTTTCTTTATTATTTTACATTTTGAGCATGAAAATGAAATTTTAGACAAAAATGATCTTCTACAAAATTGTTTCTAAAAATTTAAGCTTTCATACTGTGTCATTTGAAACTAGGGTGGTCCACAATATCACACATATCATATAATCAACTTTTTTATTTGCAAAAATACTGGTATATGCTCTTAGGCAAAGCGGTAGAACTTGAGATTTTGATCAACTTTTCTAAAAAAAGTTTTTCTGTAGCTCAAAATTTGACCAATCTAGAGCATTTTTTCATAATCATCGCAGGGTGGTCCAACAAAAATAAGTTTTTTAACTCTAGTTTTTTTAATATTATTTTCTCGTCAAAGTCGTCTATAAACGACTTTTAGAACTTAACAAAACGCAAATTTTCATGCAAAAAGATTGTTAATATCTATTTTAGTTCAAAAGTTATTGAATTTTTTGTGATAAAAAATGTTTGACTTTCAAGACGTTTTATTAGAGTTACAAAAATAACACATCTGTAATTTTTTGATATAATATACAATTTTATTTTGTCTTTTGAATGCCGTCAAAAGATATTTTTAATGTTTGCCCTAATCAGAGAAATTCACAATCAAAGTAGGCATATTTTTGGAAGAAAAACAATAATAACTCCTAAACGGAAGGAGATAGCGAGATTCTTCACTCACCAAATTACGCATTTTTCAAAGCTCTAAAAGTGTTTCATAGACTACTTTGATGAGAAACTTGAATTGAAAACTCTAGAGCCAGAAAACCAGTTTTGTTCGGACCACCCTATGTCACCGTAGGAAAAAAGCTCTAAATCGGTCAATTTAAGAGATACAAAAAAACTTTTTTTGGCAAAGTTGCTTGAAATTGAATGGTCTACAACTTTGCTGAAGCATGTATAATATAATTTCTACAAATAAGAAAGTTAGTTTAATCATTTCTATGAAAATGTGGTCCACCCTAATTTTCAATAAAACCAAACAAAGGGCTCAACTAATACAAACAACTTTGTAGAAGACCGTTTTTGTCTAATGTTTCATTCTAAAGCTCAGAATGCATCTTTCCGCGTAAAACTGATTCCTGGACCATAGTGCATTGGATTCTTCAAGTACTTCTCGAAGTCTAGAATTTGTCTATGGATTTTTTCCTACAAAAATATATTCAGGGAGTCGTCCAAAAACTGAGCAAGTTCTTCAGATACCCCAGAAAACTGTTCTAGAATACTGCTGATAATTCCACCACGTATTCGTTCAGAAACTTTTGCATGGAAAATTCCTCAAAGATAGTTCTTGTTTTTAATGGATTTTCATAGTGATTTCGTCATGAATTCTAAAGAAAAAATATTTTTTAAATAATTTTTTGGACATTTATTCTAAAATTATGTCAAGAAATTACAACAAGATTTACTTTAGGAATTTAACAAAAAAAAAATTCTTGAAGTTCCATAATTGCCTGCTAGAAATGTTCATGGACTGCTCAACATTAACGTTTTCAAAGATTTCTGAAAGACCTCATTTATGAATTTCTTTTATAGTTTCTTCGAGTGCTCAAGGATCCCTCCAAAGATTTTCTCTTTAATACATTTCATTAAAGATTACTGCAACAGACAGGATCAACGGATCATGATGTTCATTGAACTCAGATTGATTTTACTAGCCACAATTTGCCACAATGGGAATGATAAGGCCTTAAAATTGCAAAATGTTTAATAAAACACCTTCGTATCTATTTCTTAATTATTTCTACCATCATCGTATGATGGTACGAATTTCCTTACACTTTATTATTAGACAAAAATGAACAAATAAAAAAAATTTCTATCAAAATCCATAAACCGATTTCGATTTTCAGGTTAATGAAAGTTCCATCAAATCGTTAAGCGAGTAAAATTGATATTCAACAGTCACTTGAACGATTTACTGTTCCGTGCCATCTATCTAAATACAAAAATTGCCCCATTTGCCACGCATATTTCATTTTACAAATCCACAAAAATTAATGACACATTAAGTTAAATTTAGCTACAATTTCCTGCCTTAATATCAGCACCATTAAAAATATACAGGGGATAGGCAAAATGATTGAGATAGGCAAAATTTTGCCCAAATTCAAATGCTTATAACTTTATGAAAAATGGATGAAATTGGATGCATCTGGAAGCAGTCGACGGCAAATTTGGTCCAGTTTTAGGAACTTCCTTGGCCATGCATATTGGCCACTGGACACCGGAGATGTTCCGGATTTTCTGAGGTCATGTCCAAATGTCATTTTTTCTGTCGCTTGTATTTTTGTGCGGTGTAAAGTTAGATAGATGTTTGCAATTTTCCTAGAAACTAGAACTAATAGGAAGTTGAATGCCACCGGACGCATTAAGATTGGTTGGAAATCTTCAGAAATATGACCATTTCCGTAAAACTGGTTCCGGAAAGCATGGTCAGTCATGTTTGTATTTCCAATCATGTAAATATTATCCGGAGCTATATCCAAGTGGACACCAACCTTAAAAATGATGTTTCCTGCAGCGTATTCAGAACCATTAGATGCACAGACCACTCTATAGAAGGTTCCAGGTGCCCTGGGGGAAGTGGTCAATTAGGAATATATCCGGAACCATATCAATATGGGCATCAAACTTCATGATTTTCAAAGGTTATGCTTTCCGAAGCATTTCCAGCATCACCGGCTGCCATAACCACTTTATAGTAGGTTCCAGGTGCCCCGGGGGATGTGGCCAGTTCGGAACATGTCCGTTCATCCGTTTAGAATCACATTCTACCATAAACAGTAAGATCCATGTGACTTGGAAAATGGCGAGCATTTTCAGAACCACAAGATATAAAAATCAGTCTATAGTATATTCCAGGGGCTCCTAGAGATGTCGCCAACTCGAAACATGACCTCATCCCCCAGGGCCCATGGAACCTACTATACAGTGGTCATATAAATAAGTTACGCTGTAAATACTTCTATTAGCATCACCTTAAAAAATCTTGATGTTTTTACCCATATTGATGTGTTTTCGGGCATGTTTTGAATTTGCCACATCCCCGGGGCACCTGGAATCTACTATAAAGTGGTCATGGCAGCCGGTGGTGCTGGAAATGCTTCGGAAAGCATAACCTTTGAAAATCATGAAGTTTGATGCCCATATTGATATGGTTCCAGATATCTTCCTAATTGACCACTTCCCCCAGGGCACCTGGAACCTTCTATAGAGTGGTCTGTGCATCTAATGGTTCTGAATACGCTGCAGGAAACATCATTTTTAAGGTTGGTGTCCGCTTGGATATAGCTCCGGATAATATTTACATGATTGGAAATACAAACATGACTGACCATGCTTTCCGGAACCAGTTTTACGGAAATGGTCATATTTCTGAAGATTTCCAACCAATCTTAATGCGTCCGGTGGCATTCAACTTCCTATTAGTTCTAGTTTCTAGGAAAATTGCAAACATCTATCTAACTTTACACCGCACAAAAATACAAGCGACAGAAAAAATGACATTTGGACATGACCTCAGAAAATCCGGAACATCTCCGGTGTCCAGTGGCCAATATGCATGGCCAAGGAAGTTCCTAAAACTGGACCAAATTTGCCGTCGACTGCTTCCAGATGCATCCAATTTCATCCATTTTTCATAAAGTTATAAGCATTTGAATTTGGGCAAAATTTTGCCTATCTCAATCATTTTGCCTATCCCCTGTATTACGCAAATTCTGTTCGGAACAAAATTTGAAACGAAGCCCAGTTTTCCACTTCCTCCATGTGTCCCACGAAATTTCCTTAGCTCTCTTGCTGCATCAACTATGGGTGGCTGAGAAGGTAAAATCACTTCACCACCCAAAGCAGAGACTAGATATGCTAGGCTATGCGAAGGCGCTCGAAATTTTCCTGTCTAAAAGCAGTCTGCGAGACGATGATGGGCGGAATATGAGCTCATCCCTCTTCTATTTGGTCCTTTTAGCCATCGTTGCTTTCATTCGCTCCATGCGAAAGGAAAACCATCATTACGCTGTGTTTGCTGTGATAATTTAAACGAAACCATTGCCGGCTGGTTTCACGAAAGAGAGATGACTGTTGCTTTGCTTGAATAAAAAAACATATTTGAAACATACAGTACAGAACAGAACAAAGCACGCTTTGGCCGTTTTTTCATACAAAATGTTAAAGTTTAGAGTCATGGATGTTGGTATGTAATGCCTTTATTGAACTGAATTTTTCACCACAGGTCAGATTAAACAATAGAAATATTAGTAGTAGAACGCTAATGGCGCTGTTCTCACAAAACTGAATAAGTTTATTATCACCTTTAACTGTATTTTTTCATTGTTTGTTCGATGTCATGTTGTAGTGGATGATTTTGAAATTTATTTGACACTTTGAGGACCGGTACTCGCGCTGTCAGCGCGTGGCAAACTAGATGTTGGTACACGAATAGTAGCGACATTAGCATTCTTAGGTTAATGCTTCTACTGATTAAACTAAATTTTTAAATATTTTGTTAGCAATCAATTTTACTAGAAATAATATTTTTGCAATTCCTCATCGTAATAGGCTGTTTTTCATCCCACCAATCTGTCATGAAACGGCCTACTTTCCTGCACTGAATTATACAGTGCGGTAATAGTGTAATTACGCAACGCTTTCCATTAAGCAACTCTTTTGAGTTGCGTCATCCATCTTTACACAACATTTTTTCAGAAATTGTAATATAATGGTGAATGCTTTCCGATATGATTTCTGATACCCTCAAGTGGTCTTCTATGTAATTGCAAAATATGTTGTACGCAACTCGTTGCAAAATTCGATTTTTACTCGTTAGATAAATATACGACTCATGCTGTAAAAATCGCCATTCTGCAACTTGTAGCGTAAACTTCTATTAACAAACTTGTCTTACTGAATTGATTTTTTTTTGCGGAAGAGCATATTGTTTCAAAGATAATTATTTAAAAATTATATTTTATAAAACTTTTGTAATTTGTGGAATGTGTATATTTGAGACAACTTTATAATTTATTTACTGAATGCTATGAATTTTTTGCTAAAGGAATTTCATATTATTTTCATGTTGCGGTCAGAATTTCAGGCCGAACGGAGCACTAAAATCCGAGGTCCTAGCCTCCAAACTTGGCCATTTTGTATGGAAATACGGCCAATGCATACTTTATTTTGTCCAATACTGTAGGTTCCAGCAAGCATCGGTGGATGAATTTTATCGTGAACACTTTCCGACCAAGTCAGCGCGCAATGTAGGGTGGAATAATTTGCATGCAGCACTGCTTGATTTCTTTATTCGTGGTTGTTTTCACTGGATGATTATGACGATCATATCCTGGAGAAAGCCAAACAGCATAATCGGAAGTCGGAGCGATAGCAAATTGTGTTTGAAACGTTCGGATGATGTGAAGCCGAATTTATGGATTTAAAAACAGCGTGAAATTTTATGAATTGATGGGGAAGTTTAAGAAAAGAGCGGGTTTGCGGTTGGAATGGATGATCTAACAGATTGTATCTTTTTTTTTTAATTTATTCAAAATAAATCCAAAAGAAAACGGATTGGAATGTAAATTTTAGTATTTTGTAATCTTTAAAATTTTATAATTGATAACAGTAATGCCTCAATAAAACGTAATACGATTATTAATTATGTTTCGTTATATCAAAGCCTGTAGGCTATAGTCCGCGGCTACAAAGCAAAGCCATGCTGAAGAAATTTGAGTATTTTGTGGAATGATTATTTCATCATTATTTGAGGAAACTCCTGCAGAAATTCATAAAGATATTCGTTTTTTTGAACAAAACACTGCACGATGTTTTAGAGGAATTCTTTAAAGAATTTAAAGTGGAATCCCTTTGAGTTCCTGGAAATAATATTTAATGGAGTTTTAGATCAAATGAACTCCCAGTTGAATTCTTAGATAAATATGTTGAGAATCTACTGGAGAAATTCATCGTTATAGTTAGTATATTGAAAACAGTTCCTGTAATAAACTAAGTAAAATTGTTTATAGAATCCCTGGTGAAATTCCTGAACAAGTTGATTGAAGCACGTTCTACGTATATTCTGATTGCACTATGGGCCAGAAATCAAAATTTCGCGACAAAATTCCAAACACCTTCAAAATGATCAAAAAACAACCTGAAAGTAATACTAACTTAAGAAAACATGAAAAAGTTGTGTTTGGGATGACTAAGATACATTTGTAATGGAATTGATAATATTTGTAAAGACTATGATTATTTGGAAAAGTATGTTAATAAAGGTTGTATTAATTCAAATTCGCTCATTTCTCATATTACAAAATACATTTTCCTTTTTATAGATATAATTCATTCATTCCAGAGTATTTTGAAGATACACTATAAGATTGCTGAAAGCCTGAAAAATGTGATCATGAAGTCATAGTTGTTTGGATTGCATTGATAACTGTTGTTTTATTATATTTATTGTTTTTCACTGCACATTTGCGTATAATTCATCATTTGCACTATTAAAACCATATAATGCATAAATTTCACTGTACATAAACTATGACAAAGCCATGAAATCATCAGAGAATCATATAAGCATTTACAAAAAAGTATTATGAATTACATGTTTGTAGATGCTTTGTTGTCTTAAAAGGTGACAATTTCACATTGTAGGAAGCATTTCAATCAAATTCACTTTCGGAAATTATGGTCAGAAATATTTTAGCTGCAATGAAGGCCTTGCATAACGCATCAATGAAAACATCAGAGCATCCGATTTGCGTCAGCTTATGAGCTCTATTTTATCATTACGTGCAGAAAATTCATATATGAGAATCATGATTTTTTGTGCAGATCTCGTATATTTTTTATGTTTTATTCAAATTCAGCAGAATTCCTAATCCTCATTTCCTTTCAACGAAATTAGATGATTCGTGTATGTACAATTGAATAGTTCATATAATAAAACTACTAAAATTGACCCGACAACATTACGCTTAAGTTGCAGATATTTCTGGCAGCAATTTAAAGCAGCAATTCAAATGTTTTTTTTTTTTTTCATATTTTCTTCATTGATTTACTATGACCTGGCCATTTGGTGATGTCTTGTAATTTTTAAATTCTTCCTATCTTTTAAACTGTGTTTTTTTATGACATTCCAACTTAGTATAGGAAGATAGTACAGTAGGTTGCTGAATTATTTTATATTCTGTTAGCAAATATCAATGCACTCTCAATAACCATCAATTTCCCAAAACGGGCAAGCTATCGGTGTTTATACTTGATTTTTATAACTTTTGCAAAATATTATACCAATGATTCATTGAAAATTAAATCAATTGAAAATAACCAGTAGGGTTTGTACGATTTTTTTTAGAATTTTTTTAGTAAATTTCTATTAAATTGAATTTAAGTCATTACGATTTGTTGAAAAACAGACATACACCAATTTCAGCCGTTTTATATTTCTTCAAAACTACGTTATCTTTACCTGGAAGTTGTCCAGAAACCACACTTAGATCGTTATATTATATAGATATATTCTATTATTATAGTCTTATCATACCATGAAAACAAAACCTCAAAGAAAATTGTGAATTTTTTTTTTTTTGCGATTTTTCAACCGATTCAATCTAGATTTCTGAATGTCACCTAGCTCATGAACAGACTCTTACTCAAAAGTAGTTAATTATAAGTGTTTTAGTTGTTTTCATACCAATCAAACTTATTTAATTGGCTGATTGTATGAACAGATGCGAAGTTTAAAATATAGGATTGAAAAAACGACTAAATTATCACATGCACTTGAATCGATCACTCAGGCAAATGGACTATCGATAAACATAGGAACCCCTTATGAAAATTCGCCACAAGAAATCGGATTAAAAATTCATAAATTTGCCTTATGAAACCGAAATTTGAAAACAAAAATAGTTTTCGCGGCAACCTGGAATCGAACCAAGAACCTTGCGATCGATAGGCTCGTGCGTACACCCCGCGCCTATCGACGCCTTGATTTGAGGTGATGCTGAAACGATACATAAGGCGTTCGTATTGCAATAATCGTTCCAACTTTCATAAGGCAAAATGTATGAAATCCGATAGTCCAGTTCGCTGCGTGATGAATCTCGGCCATCCGCAAGTATATGCAAAAACTTTTGGTAGCATATGAAAGAATAAAGTCTAGGCTTCCACCTCAAACTGGTTGCAAGCCGAATACTGTGGAATATCATAACTTTTAAGATGAAATAGTGAAAATATTGTAAATATTAGTAGTACATTGTAAAATCAATGCTAAAATTTAAAATTAATTTTATTTTTATATCAGACACGTAAAATCCACTAAATTTGCTTTCCAAATATGTACACACAATAATTTTTCTTGCAATTTTTCCCCTCAAACCAAATTTTCTTATGATAGGCTGAAAATCAAGTTTTCCAGTTTAAACAGAATTGACCTTAAAAAATGCAATGAAATGATGCAATAAATCAAGTAAAATAGTTGGTATACAATCACACATGTTCCCAATAATAAGAAATTCATCTCGATAGTTAATTTTATTGAAAAAAGGTTTTTGGACTTTTGTCGCGAAATTTTAATTTCTGGCCCATAGTGGATTGTCTGGAAACCTTATAGTTTACTTATAAACAATAAACTTTAAGTTAAAAAATTGTACAAGAGTACAGTCATTCATGTTGACGAAATTTCAAGTAGGGCAATTTGCCCATTTGCGGTATTCCTATTGTTGCGGTATAAGAATTAAACCCTCACAATTATTCGAAAACTCTATTTTCTATGGATATTATTGATGATGATGAAAACTTAGAGTATTCCCAAGCTGTACCAGATGAAAGCTTTAAAAATTAAATGACTTTGATCGTTGGAATAACAGTTTTAAATGATGTATCAAGAAAAGCCAATATTTTTAACCAGTCTCTCTGTCTACGGAATCGTTTTCATAAGCGCGAATTTTAAAGTTTAGAACCAAAACATTTGTATGCAGCGAGTATACCAGTTCAGGATGGATGTTGCTACATGATAAATATTGAATTTTGAAAAAAAATTCTATATTTTTGAGAAAATGCATATACCGCAATAATAGAACAATGAAATTAGCTTTTTGCCTATAATTGCGGTATCTGTAAATCACATTCAAAAATTCGAAATTTTAATAATTATTTTAAATGTAATTGCTAGAAACATATATTATATTATTAAGACTCTATGTTATGAGGCGGCATAAATTACGTAACGCTCTATGGGGAGGGGGGGAGTAGGCTCGAGCGTTACGGCTCATACAAAAATTTGAAATTTTTCATACAAAAAGCGTTACGGGGGGAGGGGGTCAAGAGTTTCCAATTTTAGCGTTACGTAATAAATGGACGCTGCCTGATAATATTTTGTGTCATTTATATATCTATTTATTCAGACAAAAGATTTCTGTTTATTTTTACCCTGTACTTGCTCTTATTTACAAATATATTGCAAAGGAACACAATCTTTTACCAAAAAATCACGAAAACTGGTTGAAAATCGGCACACATGCTTGAAATGCGTTGAAAAACTAAGATAAAAGATGATCGCAGGGAAGCAATCTCTCATAATGGCATTGGATTGGTGATAGTGGCAAATATATTAAACAAATAGTGAAATTGTAAGGAATACTTAAGTCAAGAAAAAAATTTCTAATTTAGCGACTAGTGGTCTCAGATGGAAGAACCTTGTCTATTTACATTAACATTGTCCAGCTACTCCGAAGAGGAGTCGATACCGACTGAAAATCCATCTATTTTGTTGATTTCTAATCGTGATTAGTTTATGGATTAGTTTTCTTTACAGATATGTCCAAAGTCACACAAACTGACAGTACCGTGCAATGTCATTAACACGAAGGGAGCATAATTTCAATATTCGAACATTTTGTAGCATTGAAAGTACACTGAATGTCAGATGGCACTTCCTTCAAAAAGACTAAGTCTCACTGGAAGTGCTAATGAATTGTAAATTACTTAAAAAAGAAGAGGAGGTTTTATATCTTTCGGAGAAGAGGTTCAAACGGAACTTGACTCCGAGAGGCTTTTCCCTGCTCCAAATAAAACAAATAAAAAAATGTAATAAAATGTATACCGCAATAATAGGACGGCACTACCGCAATAATAGAACGAAATACTGCAATAATAGGACAGAGGAAGAGCTTCAGATTTACGTTAAAAAATATATGTTTGATTTCAAAATTTCCATTTTTGTTTCACTACACTCCAGTTAAAGGATAATTTTAACACTTCACATTGTAAAATACTATAGAATTTAGGATTTGAACACTGAAATACGATTTGAAATTCAACACCGTGCTTAAGTCCTCCATAATAGGACAGATACCCTAGTTACTGCTCCACACTTCAGTCAAAAAATAATGAAACAGCTTCCACAACGTACGATTCATAAACATCATTATAAATTAAAATCTCATTCCATCTAAACCGCTGTGCTAGAAAATCTTACCCAAAGGACGAGGGACTGAATGCACAAGATTCTTTTCCCATTCAATTAAATAATTCATCAAATGACAACATTCCTCGAGAAGCCACAGGAAAACGATGATCGATGCTCTCTCTATATACGACCAGGAGTATGATTGTGGTTTTTCCGTACCAAGGATACCATATTAAGAACATGTGGAAAACGATTTGTTGGTAATCATCCATACTGGCCCGCAACGAATGGAAAACCAACTGCTCCGGGCGACAGGCAGGTAAACATCGACACATGACCAAATTAAAAGTGGATGGAGGAAGTGCTTGAGTAAATTTGACCGAAGGGATATTTTTGTTGGTATAGATAATTAGGCATACAGGCATGATGCCAGTCAGGCCAACAAGTTTTTTGCAATCAAATTGAATTCGTAAACGTCTAACGATGTGTTGTGCAATGCATATAAAGAAAATAAATTCAAGAAACGTCTGTGGTTTTCAGAGAGGTGCAGGGGATTATCCTATCTATGTAGATTTTTTTAAGTTGCAATTTATGCATATAGACTATGTATATGAGGCTAACATTACAATAAAAGTTCAAGGGTCCCACTATACCCATATTGAGGTTATAGTTTTTAACATAAACTCGACATTTTTCCTTGCCCACATTAAGGTGACACGGGAGACCGTGTTATTTTCCCTATTTTTTGTCTCACTCTAACAATTATCATCAAAACATTGTGGAAGCAAATCTCGAGTTTTAGTGAACCGATGAAGCTGAAAATGTATTGGGTTGTTCACCACATGTATTGAATAAGAGTGCTACATTTTTCGCATCGATAAATGGAGTGGTTCTTGGGATTTGCTTCTTCAAATGCATAGGGTGATTATGATGACGTCCCGTGCGGCCTTAATTCAGCATTAATTTTAGTTATAGTGGAATCTATGAGAAAAGTCGAAAAAACAGGTAAAAGACAGAAGGTCGAAGAGTAAATAAGTGACAAACCGTTAGAGTGTAAATATACATAAACACCATTTATGTGCATAAATTGCTTGGGGTAATTGCTACTGAGATGCCGTTTGCGGCTTAAAGCAAAGTCAAGGGTTCGATTTCCGGTCGGGCCAGAATCTTTTTGTAATGAAAAATCCCTTGAATTGCTTGGACGTAGAGTATCATCCTATCTGCCACACGATATACAAATACGAAAATAGTAACGTCAACTTTAGCAGAGTTCTCAGTTGAAAATTGTGGAAATGCTCATTAAACACTGCTAAAAAACAGGCTTTGTCCCAGTAGAGACGTAATGCCAAGCAGAAGCAGAAGAATAAGAAGGATATTCTAAGTTCTACAAGAATTTGAATATAACATCACCAGCTGACTTGCTTAGTACAGAGTCTATGAATGAAGAGTTTAGCGAAGTATGAAACCAAATCTACCTATCGAACTCAAACCGTTAGGGGGGTCCGTAGCCTTGAGGTAACGCTTTCGCTTCATAAGCGGAAGGTCATGGATTCAATTCCCAGCCCCTCAAAAAAAATAACCCGTCCAGCCACCAGAAGACGCCGCACGGAGGACCGTGCTTAGGGGAACACATCCATCCTCCGTCAGTATCAGATGGTGACTGAGACAAACTGACCCACTTCGCAGGCAGCTAGCCTCAAACGACTCAGGAACACGGCAAAACGAACCACCGCAAGAGCAATTGACTATGGCTTATGGATATCGATTGGACCAACAGCAGAGCACTCTCCTACCTGCTCAAAAAGAGCAGAAGAGTGTGATAGCAGATGTAAATATAGATTAGCTAAAAATAGAACTGTATCGGTAAGGAAGATACAGATGAACTGATTCCGGCACAGTAGTGACTATTTTCGAAGGGTTCCGGGTAAGCATGTATTTGTAATGAATTTCACAGAACTGTTTACTCTTAAAGAAGGATAAATAATCATTGCTATACAGCTCTTTAAGCCTTGATTACACAGTGCGCGCAATGCACGATCGTTCGCTCAAAAAATACGTTCAGAGTTCGCGCGAACTGTTCGAGCCTCTGTAAGAACGAACTGTTCGTCCATATATGTATTACACGGTTCGAGCAAAGACGTATTTGATTCTACGACTGATGGTCGTAGTCTGGGAGGGTGAAACCGATACGAAATTTATGTACGTCAAGGTCTAGGACAGGACGTGACAGCTCAACTAAGACTGCCCAGTTGTTTTTCGGCCGATATCCTTGATGATACAAAAGCCAGTGCTACCAGTATTCATTTTAAGCAAATCTTGTGAAAAAAATCAAATATCAATGCCCATAATTTGGTTGTTTCTTGCACGATTCATTCATATAGTGCAATAGAGGATGCTTTATTTTTAAAAATTCAGGTTTATATTAGAAACCGGCAATACTTGTAGAGAAAATTGACACAATTTCCATTATATTGCTCTCAATTTAGTAAATTTAATTGATATCAGTATTGTAGGAGCACATGCGGAAAAGTTAGCATGGAATATAAATGGATTCGAAACAAAAAGATTTCATGAACAAATTTCAAACTTTTTATGAAATTTTATTTTTTGATCTAGCAACACGGCCGGGCTAGCAACAAAGTGCCCTGATGAAATCCAACTCAACGATGTGAAAGTAGGCCTTTGCCAAAACGACCAATGAGAAGTGGTCTTTTTTGACAGGCAATTGGTTTCATTTTTGTACTGTGACCTGTCACGTCTTGTCTTAGGTCAAGGTGAGCCGGGATTCTGCTGTCACGAACTGTCACTGTGAGCCCAGATCTTAAACAGTGGACAAACATGATAAAAGCGCGTAATTCATCAAAACATGTTTTTGCATTTTATTAAATGTGACAAATAATCGATTGAAAAGCTGTTCATGCTGATTCAAAAGTATTGTCACGATAGCACCTTTTATTCTGATTGAATATAAAGTATTCAAATACTCATAAGTTTACTTGTTCCAATAAAAACGAAAAATAACTGCATAGAAAACTTTGGCCCTTTTTCCATGTTTGTCCAGAATGATCGAAGGTACACAACAAAAGAAAGCTAGTGATTTTCATCAAGTCTGCCTTGATTGTCGTTGGAAAGTTGGAGTTTTCTTGCAGTTTGAAATAACTTTGTGTCATATTTCGTGTGTAGTATCGGTGCCTCCCTCCCAGGTCATAATAACCAATGGACCAGTGCACGAGTTCATTATTTGACGTTTGAGCGGTGCCGTGTTATTTATGTGGCCATGGTAACAAGTGAATTTGGCACCGCTCAAACGTCAAATTAGTGAACTCGTGCATCGGTCCATATGTTTTCAATGGACCAATGCACGAGTTCACTAATATGACGTTTGAGCGGTGCCGAATTCACTCGTTGTCATGGACACGTAAATAACACGGCACCGCTCAAACATCAAATACTGAAGTCGTGCATTGGTCCATTCATTTTTCGTCAAAATGTCAAAAATGTGCTGCTGTTGCTGCATTCATTTTATTAACATTCAATTTCGTTCAATTAATCTTTCTTTACTTTCAGAAAATAATTCAAAACATTTTCCAAACGTCCAGGAATCTATCAAGGAGACCCTGCTGAAAACCCATGCAGGATTATTCAAGATTGCCTTCAGGAATTAAAATGTCGAAGGAACTCTTTAGAAATTTCGTTGAAAACTAAAGATCATTCAATATTGTAGAAATTCTTCGTGAAACCCATCTACTGATTTCATTCGATTTTTTTCCAGCGTTCCAGTCCAAACATGAAGATGTTTGTTTCCAAAAAGTATAGCTGGGATTTGATGTATTTTTCCAATAAATCCGTCAGAAATTTCCTCGGCAAATCCTCAAGACATAATAAAAAAAAATGTATCAATGGGTTCAACAATATATGGCAGTTACACCCAAGAGTGAGGTCACGGATTCATCTCGATTCTTTTTATAGACAATCATCATGGAAACTATATATAATATCATTCAAGGTTTCTTCCAGGAGATTCATACACGGGAATATTCCTACAAAATTACAGACGAATCTTATTGCGTTTTTATTTACGGAAAGTTTTATAAAGTAAAGAAAAGTTACACTAGTAAATTCTTAAGAAATTTCTACATCGTACTCCTATTAAATTAACTCGAGAAATCTATAAAGTTTAAAAGTGTTTCCTCCAATGCTTCGCGCTGTTGGATAAATCGTTCCAGCTGGATTTCCTTCTATATTTTATTTCGAGAATTCGAAAGCATCTCTCATAATTATCCCAGAGTTTACTATGGAAAAGCTACTATAGTGTGTAAGTTCATGAAACAATCAATGTTAAAAGAAGAACATCCTAAATATAAACAATTATATGCTTCTTTTCTAGCGGTAATAGCTGTCAGCATAGGTTTTCGCATTGCGTTTGTAGTGAGCTTTTGACAGATACTAAAATGGTTTACGACTTATTCGTTGTTCTGTAGCACCGAATTGATCTACGTATTCTGATTGTACTTAATAAATTAATTAATTTTCAGCAACCAACAGTGCGGCTCCTTCTTTTCACAACGGAGAAAAAGTGAGATTCTTTGACGTAAGTATTTACAAAGCCATTCTGTTAATATACGCAATCAACAATGAAGAGTTCAGTTCACATGCTGCAATCTTAACTTTGGAGGAGATTGAGATTATGTGTTTAATAATACTCTTTATGAATGTATTATAAGCTTTAATTCTAATAACTATAAAAATATTCATATACGAAAGAAAAACCTATGATCAAAGAAAGAATAAATCTCTTATATAAATTTAGGAAAGTGTAATGCAAATAATGTTTATAACAGTTTAACTATCAAAAAATGCCAATGATTTAAATAATGGGAAATTCCCAATTAAAATATAAGCTGAATTATTGCCAATATTAATGAAACCAGTACAAATCGAAAGTATAGTTTATTTAAAAAAAAAAGAACAAATGTATGATGAAATTAAAAAAAAAACACTCCAAAACCTAGCGCACCGTTGGTAACCCAGAAATGACTTAACCATCAGCATAGATTCTTGACGCGAGTTCACAACTTCGTCCTGAATGAATGGATCGTTCTAATTATTCTCTTGGAGCACTAATGCTGACATGGAGGAAGTATGCTGATGCATTTTCAGATGCATCAGTGCAATACCAACTGATTTCTTTTATTCGAAATTGTGACATGATTTGGCAACAGTCATCAACAACACGTACAAATTTCAGTGACGGCCTACTTCGCCTTAAGACTCAGCCACAAGATGCACTTTTGAACAATGAATCGTGCTGAAATTTGTTGGCCTCAAGTCATTTGGTCCATTGGAAAAAAAGAACACCCTAAATGAACTCTCGTAATCAAACTCCGATCCTCAAGATCGGTAGTCGAGAAGCTTGACTTCGGGGCTATATCACATATGTAATTGCTTGGCATCAAATGAGAATGTTGTTTGAAACACGACTGCGTTGATGGACATTTGCTAGATATTTTCTTCAATCATCATCCATCATTGAAAAATCAAAGCTACTTTGTTCAATTTTGTAACATGTAAGCAATTGCGCCATTTGGCAGCAGCTCTAAATGCAGGGGAATGACTTACTTACTTTACTTTTGCTGGCTCTACGTCCTTCAAGACATGACCTGCGTCACAATGTTACGCCAACTAACTCGGTCCATGGCTGCTAACCTCCAATTCCTCGATCGCCCCACACTTCCAAGATCCTGCTCCACTTGGTCAAACCACCTAGCTCGTTGCGCTCCCCTTCGTCTTGTACCGGCCGGATTTGAGTTGAACACCATTTTTGCGGGATTGTTGTCCGGCATTCTCACAACGTGTCCCGCCCATCGTACCCTTCCAGCTTTGGCGACTTTCGTGATACTGGGTTCACCGTAGAGTTGCGCAAGCTCGTGGTTCATTCTTCTCCTCCATACGCCGTTCTCACATACTCCGCCGAAGATCGTCCTAAGCACACGTCGTTCAAAAACTCCTAGCGCTTGCAGGTCCTCTTCGAGCATTGTCCACGTCTCATGCCCGTAGAGGACTACCGGTCTTATAAGCGTCTTGTACATGGTACACTTAGTACGGAAGTGAAGTTTACCAGACCGCAAGGTCTTGTGGAGTCCATAGTAAGCACGACTTCCGGCGATGATACGTCTTCGAATTTCTCTGCTGCAGTTATTATCCGACGTTATCAATGATCCGAGGTAGACGAATTCGTCTACCACCTCGAACTCATCCCCGTCGATCGTCACGCGTCTGCCTATGCGAGCTCTATCGCGCTCGGTTCCTCCAGCCAGCAGATATTTCGTCTTCGACGTATTTACCTTCAATCCAACCCGATCTGCTTCACGTTTCAGCCTGGTATACTGTTCAGCAACCACCTGGAACGTTCTTCCGACAATGTCCACGTCGTCAGCGAAACAGATGAACTGGCTGGATTTATTGAAGATCGTGCCCCGCATGTTGAAGCCCGCCCGTTTCATAACACCTTCTAGCGCAATATTGAACAGGAGGCAGGAAAGACCATCGCCTTGTCGAAGTCCTTTGCGTGTTTCAAACGGGTCCGATAATGCACCCGATATCTTCACACAGCACTGTACACTATCCATCGTTGCTTTGATCAGTCTAGTCAGTTTCCCGGGAAAACCATTCTCGTCCATAATCTTCCATAGCTCTTCGCGGTCGATGGTATCATAGGCCGCTTTGAAATCGATGAATAGGTGGTGCGTAGGTACTTGATATTCGCGACACTTTTGGAGGATCTGCCGCAACATAAAGATTTGGTCTGTCGTTGATCGCCCGTCCACAAATCCGGCTTGATAACTTCCCACAAATCTGCTTGCCAGTGGCGATAGACGGCGGAAGATGATCTGGGAAAGCACTTTATAGGCTGCATTAAGAATGGTGATCGCTCGATAGTTCTCACATTCTAACTTGTCACCCTTTTTGTATATTGGGTATATTATTCCCTCCTTCCACTCCTCCGGTAGCTGTTCTGTATCCCAGATCCTGGCTATCAATCGGTGCAGACAAGTGGCCAACCTGTCCGGGCCCATTTTAATAAGTTCCGCTCCAATACCATCCTTTCCAGCTGCTTTGTTGTTCTTGAGCTGTTTGATAGCATCCTTAACTTCGCCTATTGTGGGAGTTGGCACGTCTCACTCATCCGCCGTACTGATGAAGCCATTCCTCCTGCTGTCTTGATCTTCCTGCTCTGCGCCGTTTAGGTGTTCATCGTAGTGCTGCTTCCACCTTTCAATCACCTCACGTTCGTCCGTCAAGATACCTCCATCCTTATCCCGGCACATTTCGGCTCGCGGCACAAAGCCTGTGCGGGATGCATTCAGTTCTTGTAGAACTTACGTATTTCTTGAGAACGATACAGCTGCTCCATCTCTTGGCACTCCAACTCTTCCAGGCGGCGCTTTTTATCCCGGAATAGATGGGTCTGCTGTCTTCGCTTCTGTTTGTATCGTTCCACGTTTTGACGGGTGCCTTGCTGCAGCATCATCGCCCGCGCTGCATTCTTCTCGTCCAAAACCGTCTGACACTCCTCGTCGAACCAACCGTTCCGTCGATTTGCTTCCACGAACCCAATGGCACCTTCCGCTGCGTTGTTTATGGCTGCTTTGAGACTACTCCAGCAGTCCTCAAGAGGGGCTTCGGTGAGCTCTCCCTCTTCCGGCAACGCTGCTTCAAGGCTTTGCGCGTAATCAGTTGCGACTTCGGGTAGCTTGAGTCGTTCCAGATTGTACCGTGGCGGGCGTCGGTACCGAATGTTGTTCACAACGGAGAGTCGTTGGCGCACTTTAACCGTCACTAGGTAGTGGTCCGAATCGATGTTTGCGCCGCGATAAGTTCTGACGTCGATAATGTCCGAGAAGTGTCTTCCATCAATCAAAACGTGGTCGATTTGCGATTCAGTTTGTTGGGGTGATCTCCAGGTGTACCGATACGGAAGGCTGTGCTGGAAGTAGGTACTACGTATGGCCATGTTTTTGGAGGCGGCGAAATCAATCAGTCTAAGGCCGTTTTCGTTCGTAAGCTGGTGTGCGCTGAACTTCCCTATAATCGGTCTAAATTCCTCCTCCTGGCCAACCTGAGCGTTGAGATCTCCGATAACGATTTTGACATCATGGCTTGGGCAGCCGTCGTATTCACGTTCCAGCTGCGTGTAGAAAGCGTCCTTATCATCATCGTCACTTGCTAGGTGAGGGCTGTGCACGTTGATTATGCTGATGTTGAAGAAACGGCCTTTGATCCTCAACTTGCACATTCTGTTGTCGATTGGCCACCACCCAATCACGTGCCTCTGCATTTCGCCCATCACGATAAAAGCTGTGCCCAGCTCATGTCTATTGCCGCAGCTCTGGTAGATGGTATAACCATCCCTATACGTATGTACCGTCGACCCTTTCCAGCAAACCTCCTGCAGCGCTACGATGTCGAACTTGCGGACCCTCAATAATTCGGAATGCAGGGGAATGAGGAATGTCGTATTTCCGACGATTTTTTACAATTTATCTGTAATTCGGAGACAAAAATTATGTACTACAATAATGTTCAGAAATGACAAAGGAATGATACTACGATTGAACTTTTATGATTAGGCATGAGGTTAAAAATCTCATAGAATAAAAACTGTAGAGAAATGTATGTTTTACAGGTACTTTAATGAGCAGAAATCAATTTTATGAGGTCAAAACCATCTCTTATCGGCATACAATGTTCTCAAAAGTTGTAAAGTACTAATAATAGGTTCAATCAGTGGTATTTATTTTGATTTTCATTTTTCCAAATTCTCGGTAGAATTTTTTGAATGTAAAATATAGCCAAAAAACACAAATTCGACTTGAGGCACCTCCTAAACATTTCCAAATTGGATGAAAATTTGTCTGGTAGTTTGTTTTAGTATTGCAACTAGGACTGGTGAACCTGTTCACATTTTTAAAGTCACATGCCACATAAAATTTAAAAAAAACTCGTGTTCGAAAATGAATCAATCATATTCGTTTAGAAATGTACACTTTTCACACTATTATGGGTCTTCTAGTCACAACATTAGTAACTCTATTGCACATGTAATTTAAATGAAAATGATCCATAATACTGGGTGAACCGAAATAGTGTAAACACTGTACTTATCTTATACTTGGATGGTTACAATATAGGCGTATTGTACAGCTCCATCTTCGTTGAACTTGGGCGAAACTTCTCCAATTGCCTCGAACGTTCAGGAATCCCCGGCCCTCTTCCACTACGTATATCCCGCGTATTCGAGGCCTTCTATTAAGTTCTCTGTTAAATATCAGCCTTCTAAAGTATGCCATTTTTCGTGCGTTTAACGCTTAAGTAGTCGCGCAGTTGTATTTAGCATAAGAGTAAGAGCCTCTTTTTTCCCAGGTGGACTGTTTGGCCGAATGCCGTTTGGTCGAACCCAAATACTGAGGGAGATTTAGATTATTTAGATTTAGATAAAAATTCAGTATACAAAATTTAAAAAATGTTTTTGAAAAAATACCTACGAAGTAAGAACAACTCATTGCCATTCGAATGTGCTATAGAGATTTTCAATTGGACGTGTAATCACAGATATATGGACAAAACACTTTTGTATGTTTTTTAGGGGCGAACCCAAATTTTGCACGGGAGTGTCTTCTACACACGCGCGCAGAGCGAGTGCGATTTATTTATTCTTGGAGGTATTCTCAAAAGTTTATCAGAAAAATTTTTTTTTGATTAGTCGCAGGTTGCATTTCATCAAGGATTCTCAGAGAAAATGTAAAAATGTAAAGATAATTGTTTTTAAAGACTAATTCCAATCTGTGAGGCAGAATCCCGAGGATTATCAGAAAAAATTTCTTAAAGAATATCTTAAGGTATTGCTGAAGGTACCTTAAAAACCAAAAGAAATTTTTAATGGACAAAAGACAGATGTTTCTTGAAGACAGATGTTGGAAAAACATATTTCGTAAAGCGTATAATTTCTGATCAAGTAAGAGAGGAAATGCATGAAGCTTAGAACAATTCAAGCAAAAGGCATCTTAGACTAATACTTGGAGAAACCGCTGCAAACTTTGCAGAATGTTCTCTTCTGAGGACTGTTCATTCTATAAAGTGGACTTCTTGTACATGCAATATATTTTGAATTTATCAATGAAATCGGAATCGGTTTTCAGTACATCGTTCGACTAATATTGTACATCTATATTTTTTATTTTCAAAAAAGGCTTGTTCTTCGAAGCATCAATCAAAAGCCAACTTAAAAATATCAAGTTATTTTTGAGCAACATTATTCAATATATCATAAAATCATTTTTCGTCGATTTCTATAAAAACAAATATTATAAATTTAAATAGAACTGATATGAGTATGTTTTAAGGTTTAAAAAAGGTCCTGATGGAAGTAATAATATAGTAGTAATTTGAAAAAAACCTACGCCTTCATGGAGTTGTGTGTTCAGCCCACACGTTATATTTAGAATAGAAAAACAAATGCTTTATTTTTAGAAAACCTTTCAAAGCATAATGCCATCCATCAAAATTGGGAGCACTGCTGTAATGAAATCGAATTCATTTCTATGTATTATCTTTAGAATATGTTATTGTGAGATTACCTATAAAAATATTTGGATTAAAACACCTACAATTTGCTCTAGATTGATAAATATGCGTATATGATTTAATATGTTTGAGATTTTTTAATATTACGACCATTAAGATTGAAATTTGTACCTAAAAATGTGGTCAAAACTCAATATTTAGCTTTGTTCTATACAAATATAATTTCTTTAGTAACCTAAACTAATTTTTAACACGCTTTTTACTTTACTTTTTTGCTGGGAGTAAAAAGATGGTTTATCAGCAAATTTGGCCATAAGGAGTAAATTACTAAAGTGACCTAGTGTCAAAGAATAGTGGAATATTAATGCTTAAAGCTCTACCTTCAGTAGAATAGTGAAGGAAACCAACATACAATTAATTCATGAAAATTAGGATTTTTTTCATGCGACAAATATTTCATGAACAAAACTATTTTGTTCTCAAACCAAAAGCATTTTGTAAGTGTTTATATTCTCATAACATTGTAGAATAATAGTTGAACAATGCACAGAGAAAACGATTACGATATTATCAATAAATAAAAAAGATATAGCATAGACAAGCTATCCACTAAAATGAACAGTCCCTACTATAACTGATACAATTCCTTATGTACATCCTTGTATTTTGTAAAAAAAATGTGTATTCCGGATTCCTTAGACGAATTTTTGGAGGTATTCCGAGAGATTTTAAATGTGAAATATTTGTACATATTCCACAGAAATTCTTGCATGAAATCAAGGTTTTGCAGAGTAGTGCGAAGTAGTGCGTGGTCTTTTGATTCCGCTGCATACTCCTGTAGGGCGCGCAACGTAATTAGGATCAATCGTGTCCGATTCGCGTAATGCGAGAGCGAAAAGATATTGGTGTTAAGTCAAGGATGGATTGCCAACCCTAAGCTTATTGATAAAATTTGTATACTTTCGCTTGTTAAACTAACTTTAAATTGTCGTAGAATCACATATTGATTATAAATCTATCAATCCTTGAGATCGCTGGATGATATATTAAACTTATATTGTATTTTGAATCAAATTGATATTTCATCATTTTTAGATGAAATAATTGAGAGAGCGGGTAAAATCGACACCCTGTTGAGGTGCACTTTTAGTAGAATTAGTACGTTGTAAACATGGTACGAAAGGATAAAAGTTTGGAAATTATTTGCTTGGTGTGATTTTGTTTTTTAAGAAGGGTATTCGACCTCTTGTCCCTCCTTTTTTTTGTTCTTCGATCTTTTGTCTTTCGACCTTTTGTCCTTTCCACCTTTTGTCTTTCGACCTTTTGTCATAGATTCGATAACACTATCACATGACATATTAAAAAGAATGATTCAAACATGACTTTCGACTTTTATGACTACATATTACACGTCAATTATTGAAAAGAGGACAAAGATCCAATAAATATTTGTGAAAATACAAAATGTTTCATGCTAAGATTATAGAATTGAAGTGAATACACATGGATAATGATTATTTGTGTTCATGGAATGTTTACGAAGATAAAGTTGTGGCGAATGAGTGGTTGTGAAAATAAAAAAAGTTTTATTTTAACAATATAGAAAAAAATACTTATTTTCAGATAATAAGAATTGTCGAACCTCAAGGTTTATAAATGAACAATAAGATTAATTTCTGTGAAAACATTTCAAACTCTTCAATCTTTGATGAAAAAAAATATTCAAGCTTGAACTGAAGCTGACGTTTAAACTTAGTAACATAGATATATTTTTTTTTTTCAATACTTATTGACAGCTTGTGGCTTACCATATTGTGTCATATTTTACATGTTAACAAGTTCGCCATCCGCGAACTTCACTGGAATTTGAAAACAAGACTTAGATGAATTACAAAAAAAAGACTTCCAACAAGAAAGATTGCGTTTTCAGCTGTCATTAAACCAAAAAGCAACAGACTACTTCTACATCTTCTTCTTCTTTTTCTTCTTGGCATTAACGTCCTCACTGGGACTGAGTCGGCTACTCAGCGTAGTGTTCTTATGAGCACTTCCACAGTTATTGACTGAGAGCATTCTTTGCCAAAGTTGCCATTTTCGCATTCGTATATCGTGTGGCAGGTACGAAGATCCTGGACCGACTGGGAATCGAATCCAGACACCTCCAGCATGGCTTTGCTTTGTAGCCACGTACTCTAACCGCTCGGCTAAGGAAGGCCCCATTTATAGCATTTGTATTGAATTGCACTAGAAATTTTGGACATAATTTTTTTCCCCGCTAGAAAATTTGCTAACAAAACTCCAAAGGAAACCCGTAATCTTTTAAAAATATTTCAATATTGCGTAAAAAAAACACAACTTTGAATTGATTTTTAATTGTATATTCATTAAAATAACTGCTTTTTCTATATTTTCAGCACCGGTCAAGCCAATCAAATTCAAAGCAATAATAATCAGTCTAAGAATTTCTCAACCCGATAACCAATTTTAGCAATATATACCTAAACCGAGCGAAAAACGATTCGTTTGCAGTTTGTTTAACTGTTGCATTTTCCTTCCCATCGTTTTGTAGCAATTACCATAGCTCTTTTTATGATTCTCCATCTTTTACTGTCGTCTCCAACTCCAAGTACTGCGGGTACTGCTCGTGCAACAGGCCACCCGCTCTCCATTATTCATTCAACTGGTGATCTATTGTCTGGCGGTAGAGTGGCAGAGCCTGGAAGGGCACCAGACAAGAAGAACTTCATTTGTTCAATGATGTCTCTATATCGGAATCGGCATCGGCATCGTCATCAACGGCATCGTCTCTTAGAGCAGAACAGTAAATGGTCGAATGCCTACGAGCAATAGATTCAGCATCGGAAAATGGAATCCGATAATATCTACGAATGTCATCTAGTTTGCTGCAGCAACTGGTCGGGTTGAAATTATTCGATTGAAAGTTTGTTTTTCCTTCTTATGGTGTTTGTTTTACCTATGATGCAAAGCAACTTTATGAGCAATCAACAGCATCCTGACACAAGGTAAAGCATAGATAAAAATTCTGAATTCCTAACGGAAATAGAGCCGATGTAACGTCCATAGTACCAGTATTCGCTACTCCGGATTATATTCTGTTATACGACTCTATTAGGTGTTTTTTAACATTTCAGTCGTCACGCTGTTGTATTTTGTACAACACAGGTGAAAAAAAAAAACTCGCTTTTCGTGCACAGCATTCCTCCAGTAAATCTCCCATGGAATCCTCAAGGGACTCCATCAAGGATTATTTCAGTGATTTTCGCAGGAAGACCTCTATGAGGATTTATGTAGATCATCGTTTCCCAAACTTGGGTTTCGCGACTGTCAGCTTCAACGGCTCGTCAGCTAAATCGAACAGACAAGTTAGGTGCTGAGAGGTCGAGGGTTCCCAAAACCAAGTTGGGGAAAGTATGCTCTAAATATTTCGTAACAATTCCTCTAGTAAAATCGATAATGCGTTTGCTCGAGACATTTCTCCAAGAAACCCTTTGGAAGTTCTTACAGGAATTCTTGCGGGGTTGTTCCAATTCCTACAGAGATTCCTCCAAGGATTTTTCGAACGACTTTTCCTGATATTAATTCAGAAACGCCTCCAGTAATCCTCCCATAGACTTATCCAAGGATTTCTTGTGGGAAATTTCTGCAAGTATTATTGCAGAAATGTCTCCATGGCTTCCTCCAGATTTTTTTTTTCGGGGACAATCTCTTCAACGATTACTCCAGATATTTTCTTATTTTTTTTCCAGAAATTTTTCCAAGCATACTTGCAGGTATTTTCCTAGGTAGTTTTCCCGAGATTTCTTCACAAAAAATTCCGTAGATTTCGTCAGAGATTCTACTTGGAATTCTTCCAGGGGTTCAACAAGAAATTACTTCGCTATTTCCTCAAGTGATTCATCAAGAGTTTCCTCCAGGAATTCTCCCAGGGATACTTTCAGGAAAATTACTAGATGAGTTACTGTGAGAATTGTTACAGGAAATCCTCCAGAAATTTCTCTAGAGATTCGTTCTGTGCTTCCCAAAAATTCCTCCGGAGAAGCCTCAATGAATTTCTCCAGTGATTTATCAGAAATAACTCTAAAAATTCCTACAGGAATCCCTCGAAGAATTATTCCAGGAATTCCTTCAGTAACTCCTTTCTTGCATGTTTTTAAGAAATCCCTGCATGAATTCCTTGGGGAATCTTTGAAAGGATTCCTGGAACAATTTGTGAAGGAACCTCTGGAAAAAATGTGGAGAAATGCCTGTTTCTGGAGGGATACCCGAGTAAATCTGGTAATCCGTGTGAAGATTTTTCTTTGGTAATCCGTGCAGAAATTCCTGAAATAATTGCTGGACAAATTTCTGGTGGAATCCCTGTGGTGATTTTCCTGGAGTAATCCTTGGAGGAATATCTACAAAAAATGCTTGAGGAATCTCGGAATGATTACGTGGATAAAGGAATCAATAAAGGGTTACCTGGCAACGTTGGGCAAATTTGGTTATAACATCGATTCGCATTTCGCCGAATCGATATCGAACTGCCGATATTTATGAATCGATTCAAAGCAAATTAGAATTTTAATTTATGAAGTTTGAAATGCGATCTGAATTCGATTTCAACATATTTCAATTGTATAATTTTTGAGTTTCAATAGAACAAATTCACTGCTTCAAGGCTAGTTCAAAAGTTTACACCAACACATTTAGAAATGTTTATTTAATTCAACAAACCGAATCGAATAAAAAAAAATCAAATGTAGAGAATCGATTCACCCGGATTTAAGTGCTCCAAATATCGATTCAAAAAATTGATTAATCGGAGTGAAAACATCGACCTATGGAACATCGATTCAAAATCGTTCAATGCAATACCTAGGTAAATGGCAGAAGGGATCTCTAAAGTATTACCTTGGTAATTTTCTCTTATAAGCAGGTGAAATCAACTCACCTGTAAACAAAACTGAACTGCTACGGCAAATGAAATATAATATGTTGTTAACAAAATGTTAATTTAATCTTAAATTTATTTTACCAAATTAGGATGATAGTGTTGTCTAATAACACAGAACACCTAGATATAAGAAATGAATGTAATGTTTAGAATGATACTAATAAAGAAATTAAAAAAAAAAAAAAAAATTACCTTGCTGAAGGAATCCTTAGAGGCATCTCTGGAGGAATCCCTGAGTTATCATTGAAACAATCATTGTAGAGGGTTTTTTGGAGAAATCCTTGGAGGAATCCAAAGCGAAGTTTCTGAAGAAATCCATGAAGAGATTTTCATAGAGGAATACTTGTAGAGATTTTCCATAAAGAAATTTTGAGGGGTAATTTATGTTGAAATTACTGGAAGAATCCAAGGGGGGAATCTTTGGAGAAATTTCTGGAGGAATTTCTGGAGGATTAGCTGGATAATCCTTGCAGTAATTTATCTAATTATTATCTTTGCGGTATCTCTGAAAGAATTCCTTTCAGGAGGTATCTCCGAAAAAAAACTCTTGCAGAACTTACTTAAGAATTCGTGATGCTATTTCTTGTAGAATCCCTAAAAAAATCTTGATGGCAACCCCGGAGAAATTCTTGATAGAATCCTTGGAGCAATCCATGGAGGAACCCCTGATTTAATTACAGGAATAATTCCTGGAGGAATCTCGAGATGACTACCTGGAGATGTCAATGCAAGTATGCTTGGAGGAATCCATAGAAGAATTCCTGGAGAAATATCCGAAGTAATCCATGAAGAGATTATCCGTGTGTTATTACTTAAGAAAGCCTTGAAGACATCTCTGCAAGAATCTAGTAGAGATTTTCCTACAGGTGTTCTTGGAGCAGTCTGTTTAAGAATATCCAGAGGAATCTTTGAAACAACTGCAGCAGAAGCTGTTTGAATAATCCTAGACGGAATCTCCTGACTAAACCATGGAGATCTCCGTAGAAGAACTCCTGGATCAAATTTTCAAAGGACCCTTGGAAAACTTTTTATAGGAACCCCAGTAAAGATTTCATTGGAGGAAACTACATATATGAGGGAGAAACTGAAGGCTTTCCTGGTGGAATTCTTAACGAAATCTCTAGAAGAACTTATATAGGGTTTTTTCTTATTTAGATTATTTATTAGATAGATTTATTGGAAAAAATTCTGGAGGAACATCTAGTGAAATCTCTATTAGAATCTTCAGAGTAATCGCTGTAAGAATTCTTGTAGATATTATCTTGGAGGAATTTCTGATAAAATCCCTGGAGGAATCTTAGAAGGAATCCTTGGAAGAGTCTTCAGAGAAATTCCTAGATATATTTCGAATGAAATTCTCGAAGCAAACTCTTAAGGTTTGCCTAAAGAAACTCTCGATTGATTTTCTGGTGCCCTATTTGATCAGGTCTCGAAATTGTGATAACAGTCAGAAGTTCTAATTTGCCAGACACACAACGACACGGATTATGACTTTTAGAAGAATGCCGATTCATTAAATTATGAAATTTTCAAAATTTGGCCTTAATGGAACAGTTCCAGGTATTCGAATATAATAATTTTATTTGGGAGGTCCAGATAGCCGTAGCGGTAAACACGCAACTTTTCAACTAGACTTTGCTGATGGTCATGGGTCCGGATCCCACCGGTCGAAGATCTTTTTGGATTGAAAATTTGGTCGACTTCCCAAGGCATAGCTACAATGCCACACGATATAGACATGCATAAATGTTCAATGGCAAAGAAAGCCTCCAAATAATAGCTGTGAAAGCGCTCAAAAGAACACTAAGCTGAGAAGGATCTTTTCCAGTAGGAACCTAAAGCCAGGAAAAAGAAGAAGTAGAAGAAGAACTTATTCATTTAGATCTGGATGGTCGCCTGAAGGAACAATATGTTGGTCTGAAATTATCCACGTTACACTCTATCGGAGCCGGATCCAGAATAAAGGGCGTACACGAAATTATTGCGACACATTCAACAGGGCATAACTTTTCTACCATTGGATAAAAATCAACCAAATTTTGCACACTTTCTCATTTTTTTCATTCTCCATTTACTTAACTTATTGAGCTCTTATTCGCCAACTTGGGCATCACCAGAGCGAATTCAAATTTGACAGTTGTACATTGTCCGTATTCTTATCTGCTTTATCGATTAAATCTATTTGTGGATGTTACAGCGTGGCTCGTTCGGAATCGACCGACAGTAGGCTCACCTGTAGACGGACAGAAGGACCAAATGTTACAGCGTGGCTCGTTCGGAATCGACCGACAGTAGGCTCACCTGTAGACGGACAGAAGGACCAAATGTTACAGCGTGGCTCGTTCGGAATCGACCGACAGTAGGCTCACCTGTAGACGGACAGAAGGACCAAATGTTACAGCGTGGCTCGTTCGGAATCGACCGACAGTAGGCTCACCTGTAGACGGACAGAAGGACCAAATGTTACAGCGTGGCTCGTTCGGAATCGACCGACAGTAGGCTCACCTGTAGACGGACAGAAGGACCAAATGTTACAGCGTGGCTCGTTCGGAATCGACCGACAGTAGGCTCACCTGAAGACGGACAGAAGTAACTGCTTTTTGGGGGAGAGGAGCACCAGTTTTGGCTCCAGCCAGGTTCCACGATATGCAGCACTTCAAACACGTGACTCAAGCGAAACACTTCCACGGAACAAACCACTCAATTCCACTCGGATAACTAATTGGCGTAAATATGAACTAAAAACTCATTTAAACTGACTATTTAACTAATTTTATTAACTATTTTAAAAACGTTTTACAATTGCTTCCTTGCTACACAAAAATGCTTCCTTCTTCTCGAATATTTTTTTCACTTCTGATTTTCAATTTGAATTTTTTCCCGCTTGCTACGATCGCGGGTGCGCCGTTGCCACGGCAACCTGCTCACGTGGCTGCGACGACAAGTTCGGCGTCGGGTGCTTGCGGTACCCGAGTAAAATATTTGCGTTGCTCATAATGTTCGCAACATTCTCCGGGCCAGACTTCGAGCTGATGGGATTCAACAATACAATCTTGCTGACCGGTCTCTTGTACGTTGACTTCGATGTTCGGACGTCCACTGTTCTTATCTTGTCGTCAGGGCCCCGGTAAACTCGCTCTACTACGCCTTTTGGCCAGTTGCCACGATGCAAAGTCTCGTCTACCAGCATCACCAAGTCACCAACCTTAAACTCATGGTACATCCTGTTGTCGGGCCATTTGCGACTCCGGATCAGCTCCGGACGATAAGCTACTACCCACCTACGCCAAAAACGATCCGCATAAATCTGGGAATGCTTGTAGGCTGCACGACAATCTAGATCTCGTTCATCGAAATCATGGTCGAATTAGATCACGTTGTTCCGTCCTAACAACAGCATGTTCGGCGTCAGTGGTTCCGGATCCAGAGGGTCATCAGTAACGTGTGTCAATGGTCGATTGTTGACGGTGTTCATTGCCTCACACAAAGCTGTCCGAAGCACCAGGTCTGTGGGATGTCGATCGTGTAACATAGCACGAAGCGCGGTTTTAACAGAACGCACTAGTCGCTCCCAGCATCCTCCAAAATGGGGTGCACCAGGGGGTATGAACTTCCATTCCACACCTCTGACGCTCAGTGACTCCTCAATCTGCGGCTGGTCCAACGTCTTCACAAGAGTCTTGATTTCTTGATCAGCACCGGTGAAGTTGGTGCCGTTGTCGGTCATGATGCACTGCGGCAGTCCACGGACGGACATGAAGCATCGTATTGCCATTATACAGCTGTTTGTATCGAGGGATGGCACCACCTCCAGATGTACCGCTCTTGACGTCATACATGTGAACAATACAACCCATCTTTTTTCCACACGACGGCCGACCTTCACAGACAGCGGCCCGAAATAATCTATGCCGGTACAGGTGAATGGATACACGAACGGTGTTGTTCGCTCCGGCGGTAGCATTCCCATCTGCGGAACGGTAGGTTTTGCTCTCAGTTCTCGACACTTCACACAGGACATCGCATACTTCTTGACTTGCGAACGAATTTTCAGTATACGATGGCGTTCTTTGATGCTGTTGATGACGGTTTCCGTACCTTGGTGAGCGTTGGCAATATGGTACACACGAATCAGCAGTGTTGAAAACGGATGGTTATCCGGAAGAATCACCGGATTGTTGACTTCGAACGATTTGCTGTTGTCTTGAATGCGACCTCGCATACGGATGATCCCGTTATGCAGAAACGGCGAATATGTTTTTAGGCGACTGCCACTCTTCACGTAGCCTGACTTCTTCAGGCTGCACAGTTCATCCCCGAAAACCTCTGACTGTACTTTCTCATACCAAGCTCTTCTAGCGTCTTCCATGTCTCGTACAGTGATCGTCAGTCGCTTAGGTTTTTCGTGTCTCGGAAATACTAACAGCTTTCTCATTTTCAGATAGTACGCAGTTGATCTGATCAGCCGGTTGAAGTCAGAGAATGGCAATGTCAGGAAGATCAAGCATTTTCTCTTCGAACGCTGCGCAACACAGCGGATCGGCCATGGGTATATCCTTACACTCTAGCTCGGTATGAAAATTCGCTAACTCCGCAGAGGACATCTGTAGCGGTTCATCAACCGGCCAGTGAGCATTATCACGATAGAGGACATCTGGACCTCGCAACCATTCCTGCATGTCGCCAAATTTTGAAAACTTCGTTGCCAAGTCAGCCACGTTCAGCTGCGACGGAATCCAGTGCCACAAATCAACTCCATGACCATTCTCTTTAATCTTCATCACTCGAGCACCGACGTACGCTGTCAGCTTCTGGTTCGAGCTCAGCCAGCCTAGGCAGATCTTCGAATCGGTCCAAAGGTACACTTTGGTAATGTCCACCATCATCTCCGTTTGAAGCACACTGATCATCTGGCTTGCCAGGACACATCTTTGTAGCTCTAGTCGCGGAACAGTCTGCGACTTCAGGGGCGCTACTCTTGATTTCGCATACACTAGGGCAACGTGTGATTTGCCCTTCCGACGGTGAACCATGTAGACCACGCAGGCATAAGCCTTATCACTCGCGTCACAGAAAGCGTGCAGTTCGACATCGCCAAACGATTGTATCGCTGGGTAGTAATACCTTGGCAATCGAATTTCTCCCAGTCTTGCGGTCTCGTTCAGCCATTCCATCCATCGTGGCACCAGACCGTCAGGAATTTCGTCGTCCCATCCAGACTGTAGACGCCACAGCTCTTGAAATATGAGTTTCAGCTGAATCGTGATCGGACTGAGCAAACACAGCGGATCAAAGATGCCCATCATAAACTTCAACAGTTCTCGCTTCGTTGGCACCGCTTCGCCAGATCGGAATCGCTGGTCCAGTTTTGGGAAGTTAAGTGGAAATACAAACTCATCGGACTGCAGGTCCCACCGGATTCCAAGCACACGGACATCACTCTGCATCTCCGCTACAATTTCAGCATCGAGAGAATCCAACACGGCTTTCGAATTGGACGAAAATTTCACCAGTTTGAATCCACCTTTATCGTGCACCTCGATCACACGTTGAACCAGTTCGATGGCGGCTTCCTCGGTATCTGCACAGTCGAAATAATCATCGACGTAATGCTGCTTGACGACAGCTCGTTCAACGCCGGGATATTTTTCGTCCAGTTCCTTCGCATTGAAGTTTTTTATGAACTGTGCCATTGATGGAGACGAAACAGACTGCTTCGTGAGGCCCAAGCAGGACGGTTCGGTTTTACGTCGCTCGATCGATTTTGCTCACGATTTCGCGCGTTTTCGTCGCCGGAGAATTTTTTTTCCTGTTTTGGAGCGTCTTGCTGGGTAGTGCTTCGTGAGGCCCAAGCAGGACGGTTCGGTTTTGTGTCGTCCGATATATTTTGCTCACGATTTCGCGCGTTTTCGTCGCCGGAGAATTTTTTTTCCCCCTGTTTTGGAGCGTCTTGATGGGTAGTGCTTCGTGAGGCCCAAGCAGGACAGTTCGGTTTTGCGTCGTCCGTTAGATTTTGCTCACAATTTCACGCGTTTTCGTCGCCGGAGAATTGTTTTTTTTCCTGTTTGGAGCGTCTTGCTGGGTAGTGCTTCGTGAGGCCCAAGCAGGACCGTTCGGTTTTACGTCGTCCGTTCGATTTTGCTCACGATTTCGCGCGTTTTCATCGCCGGAGAATTTTTTTTTCCTGTTTTGGAGCGTCTTGCTGGGTAGTGCTTCGTGAGGCCCAAGCAGGACGGTTCGGTTTTACGTCGCCCGATCGATTTTGCTCACGATTTCGCGCGTTTTCGTCGCCAGAGAATTTTTTTTTTCCTGTTTTGGAGCGTCTTGCTGGGTAGTGAGTGCTTCGTGAGGCCCAAGCAGGACGGTTCAGTTTTACGTCGCCCGATCGATTTTGCTCACGATTTCGCGCGTTTTCGTCGCCGGAGTTTTTTTTTTCTGTTTTGGAGCTGTTGTTGTTGTTTGAGAGGGACTTTAACCCGAAGGTCATTCGTCCCTAAACTGTTTTGGAGCGTCTTGCTGGGTAGTGCTTCGTGAGGCCCAAGCAGGACAGTTCGGTTTTGCGTCGTCCGTTAGATTTTGCTCACAATTTCACGCGTTTTCGTCGCCGGAGAATTGTTTTTTTTCCTGTTTGGAGCGTCTTGCTGGGTAGTGCTTCGTGAGGCCCAAGCAGGACAGTTCGGTTTTACGTCGCCCGATCGATTTTGCTCACGATTTCGCGCGTTTTCATCGCCAGAGAATTTTTTTGTTTTCCTGTTTTGGAGCGTCTTGCTGGGTAGTGCTTCGTGAGGCCCAAGCAGGACGGTTCGGTTTTACGTCGCCCGATCGATTTTGCTCACGATTTCATGCGTTTTCGTCGCCGGAGTTTTTTTTTTCTGTTTTGGAGCGTCTTGCTGGGTAGTGCTTCGTGAGGCCCAAGCAGGACGGTTCGGTTTTACGTCGCCCGATCGATTTTGCTCACGATTTCGCGCGTTTTCGTCGCTGGAGAATTTTTTTTCCTGTTTTGGAGCGTCTTTCTGGGTAGTGCTTCGTGAGGCCCAAGCAGGACGGTTCGGTTTTGTGTCGTCCGATATATTTTGCTCACGATTTCGCGCGTTTTCGTCGCCGGAGAATTTTTTTTCCCCTGTTTTGGAGCGTCTTGCTGGGTAGTGCTTCGTGAGGCCCAAGCAGGACAGTTCGGTTTTGCGTCGTCCGTTAGATTTTGCTCACAATTTCACGCGTTTTCGTCGCCGGAGAATTGTTTTTTTTCCTGTTTGGAGCGTCTTGCTGGGTAGTGCTTCGTGAGGCCCAAGCAGGACAGTTCGGTTTTACGTCGCCCGATCGATTTTGCTCACGATTTCGCGCGTTTTCATCGCCAGAGAATTTTTTTGTTTTCCTGTTTTGGAGCGTCTTGCTGGGTAGTGCTTCGTGAGGCCCAAGCAGGACGGTTCGGTTTTACGTCGCCCGATCGATTTTGCTCACGATTTCATGCGTTTTCGTCGCCGGAGTTTTTTTTTCTGTTTTGGAGCGTCTTGCTGGGTAGTGCTTCGTGAGGCCCAAGCAGGACGGTTCGGTTTTACGTCGCCCGATCGATTTTGCTCACGATTTCGCGCGTTTTCGTCGCTGGAGAATTTTTTTTCCTGTTTTGGAGCGTCTTTCTGGGTAGTGCTTCGTGAGGCCCAAGCAGGACGGTTCGGTTTTGTGTCGTCCGATATATTTTGCTCACGATTTCGCGCGTTTTCGTCGCCGGAGAATTTTTTTTCCCCTGTTTTGGAGCGTCTTGCTGGGTAGTGCTTCGTGAGGCCCAAGCAGGACAGTTCGGTTTTGCGTCGTCCGTTAGATTTTGCTCACAATTTCGCGCGTTTTCGTCGCCGGAGAATTTTTTTTTCCTGTTTGGAGCGTCTAGCTGGGTAGTGCTTCGTGAAGCCCAAGCAGGACAGTTCGGTTTTGCGTCGTCCGATAGATTTTGCTCACGGTTTCACGCGTGTTTTCGTCGCCGGAGATTTTTTTTCCCTGTTCTGGAGCGTCTTGCTGGGTAGGTATTTGGGAAGGCCCAAGCAAGACGGTTTGTTTTCGGAACGCCAAGAAGTTTTGCTGTCAGTGTCAGTTTTGTGTTCAGTCGAGAATGGATTACCAACTGGTGAGTTCGTTTCATGCTTATGATAACACATTTTTTCTTGAAAGCGTAACTTTTATGTAATATTAAAACAAACTTTGTATGGTTCGTCACTATAAGTGTCGGCATTATGCTATTTTCTTATACAATTTCAATATACATATATTTTTCTCTTTTTGACATTATTAAAAATTATCTTTTGAATTGTTCGACATTGTGAATGTTGACGTATTTTTTAAAACTTCTACCATATCGAGACAAAATGCACAGTAATACTCATACGTCATTTTCAAACAAACTATGTATGGTTCGTCACTACAAGTGTCGGCATTAAGGCCCAAACGCAATGATAGCGGAACGGCAACGGAGAGCGGAACCGATTCGCCAGCATGGACTACAACAAGCTTGTCGACTCAGTGTTAGTTCAATTTCATTCGTTGTCAGCTCAGTCGAGATGGTGTGGTTCATCCTGGCGAACCGGTACCGCATTCCGTTGCCGTTCCGCTATCATTGCGTTTGGGCCTTTATTCCTGTTTCATATAATTTGAAATATATACATGTAATTTTCAGTTTTCGACATTAATAAAAACGTCTTTTGAATTGTTCGACATTATAGATGTTGACCTATTTTTTAAAGCTTCTACCAAAAACTTCTCGAGACAAAAATACAAAACTAGCTTTAAATATAAGTCGTATATTTCCCCCTTGTCCATGGATCGCATTACCGACCAGAGGTGACTCCCAGATCTTTTCCTCCCTCACTAATAAACACCCTTCCCGTGGTGATTGTGGAGATGCAGAGGTATTCTCGGTCTCTAGAAGCAACAATCATTACACCCTAACATTCCTTCCCCATCCCAACTGACTGTAAGGACTTGGCCGGCGCCGTTATTGATCAATAATATTAGATCTGCTAAAATTGCACTTCGAGAGTAAGCGGAAACTCCCATCCCTTATTCATTTGGATCGTAGTGCAATTCTTACCAGTTCCGATCAATCACGGAGTAGCAACCATTGACATGTACAGTCAGTCTATGCTATGCTATGCTATGCTATGCTAACTGTGCCATTGATGGAGACGAAACAGCACCGAATATCATCACTTGCATCACGTACACGTTGGGAGGATCCGTACGGTTCATACCGCGCCACAAGAAACGCTGGGAATCTTGATCTTCTCTACGAATGAGGACTTGATGGAACATTTCCCTTATGTCCGCAACGAAGGCAATTTTCTTCATTCGGGCCCGTATCAGGACCGCAATCAACGGAGGAACGAAATCCGGACCCTTCAGTAGCAAATCGTTCAGAGAAAACCCGTGCGACTTTGCTTTGGCGTCCATGACCAATCGAAACTTTTCATCGGTCGCCACGCTGAAGTGAGGCAGGTACCAGGTGTTCGGTGTTTCAGCTAGCTCCTCTAGCTCTAACTGCCTAGCGTATCCCTTATCGACATAATCCTGAATCTTCGCGCAGTAACGATCAGCTCAGGACTGGAGTCCATCTTTTTCTCGATGATTTGGAGACGCCTCACGGCTTGAGGTTTGCTATCCGGGAAGACGAAGTTGTTGTATTTGTAAATCTGACCAACTTCAAAACGTTCACCACGTCGTCTAATCGAACGGTGCATGATGTCCAATGCACGTTGATCTTCGTCGGCTATTTTCACCGACTGGCCAGTAATCCCGAAGTCTTCGACCTTGTACATCTGCTTCACAAGATCAGTAAGCTCGCTATCATCGTTGTCGGAGCACAGGAATGCGTGATGGTTGCTCGATCCTACAATAGTCGGGTCGACTACTCCGTGGATTGTCCATCCTAGATGGCATCGAGTCAGCTGCAAGCCGTCAAGCGAGTATTGCACCGTCTTCAGAGGCACAATCAGACCCGCGTTATTCGATCCAATTAGCATACAGGGACATGCATCTTGAATCGCCGCTAGTTTGTTCTCATCGAGCATAGGATATAGCTGCCTTACCTTTGCCATATCGAATTTTACCGCTGGCAGTGCGATATTCTCAACTGTTTGGATGTTGCTCACTTCGTACAGTTTTGCTTGCTCCGAAGGTCCAGAAATGCGGAACGACAGCATCATTGACTGCTCCTCCTTGTGTAGAATACCATTCGTCCAACGATAGCTCACGGGGGCGATCGGTCCTCGCAGTCCGATACTTTCAGCAACGGCAGCATCCATCATCGACAGCGACGAACCTTCATCAAACAGCGCAAAAACTTCCTCGACTCCTCGTGGACCATGGATTCTCACTTTTCCTACTCGAAGCAGCGTGTTCATGTTTCTACCGTTGACGTTGCACACGTTCTCACGATTGTTCTGCACGTCCGGACGGTTGAATCCAGAATTCCTTGTTGGTTCCTCGGAATGGACCAGTTCGTGATGATTCTTGTTGCAGATGGAGCACTTTCTATCAGCTTTGCAGTTCTTTCGTGCATGGTCCGACTTCAGACAGATGTAACAAACCTTGCAAGAGTTTGCTGCGGATCGACGTTGACCAACCGATAATTTCCGGAATTGCTCGCACTTCTCCAGGCCAGAGTGAGAGCTTGCCGAGCACAGGGGACACTTCTTCGTTGCTTCGTCGTCGCGACGGTTGACGTTCAGAACCATCGGCTTCTGCTTCTGCTGATAGCTGGGTTTCTTGACACTGAAAACAGGATTTAGACTCGCAAGTTGGTTGTCCATCTCATCCTCCAACCAACGAGAGAAAGTGTCGAACTCAATAGCAATGCCTTCCTTTATCAGAGCGGCCTTATGCCGAACCCACATCTGTTTGCTGAAAGCAGGAAGTTTTTCAGCCAGGTGAGAGATGAGTTCGGGATTCATAAGATAGTTGTTGGCCCTCGCGTTGGTCATCGCTACCTTGGTACCAATTACCGCATTGTAAAAGGCACGGAAGGACTCGATGTTTCCCTCTTTCACGTAATCCAGGTTTCTCAGTGTTTCCAGTCGGTTGGCAACCACCCACTCAGTTCGACCAAAGTTTGACTTCAGCATTCGTAGAATCTGCTCCACATTCTCAGGGGATGAAAGCAACGATTCCACGGTTTTTCGCGCCTTTCCATGAAGCGCTTTGTTCAGTCGTCTCAGATTATCGCGATCTGACAACTGAAACTCCTCAGTGGATGTTCTGAACTCATTTTCGAAAACTGTCCACTCCATCACGTCGCCGGAGAAAGGGGGCAGATCCCTCATGTTTCTGCTTTGCAACGCTCTAAACGCTTGCGACAGAACCTCGTTCACAGCCGGTTCGAGAACCGACGCGTTCCTCGCACCGATCGCTGCCATGTTTGGCTCGCCGCCGGTTGGCGACCAATTGTTTCCACGTCCTGCCGTTGCATTCTTCATAGTAGGTGCCGATGGGTTGCGCTTGCTGGGTGCAGATGGATACCACACATTGGGCGCCGGCGTGTCTGGATCTCGCGAAAATTGATGATTCATCCAGGGCGACGATTCAACTAACATGCTAGTTGGTCTTACCTTTTTCGTATCGGCAAGCCAATCTACAACGCGTTTCGACGTACTAGTACACGCACTTGATCTGCTCGTAGTAGTAGACCCACGACTTGAACAGGACTGCAGCTCAAACTTCTTCAACTCACGCTCTCGTTGCCGCTTCAAGAATTCCGTTTTCCTCTCCTCGGTCTTCAGTGCCAGGTCATGTTGGATTTGCAGCTCGGCCAATTGCTTCTCAGCAACGATCCTGTCGCGTTCGATGGACGCTTGCAATTCAGCCTCCTCGTTCTGCTCCTCCAGATCCAGAAGCTTAAGTTGGTTGTCAGTGTTGCTGCTCCGTGAGGTCCGCGATCCTTTAGATCGCGATTGGGATTTGGCAGATTTCGATACACCGGAAACGACAGATTTGTTTTGCGGCGCCGTACCTTGCTGAGCAGGAACGTTTTCCCCCCCGTGGGGATGGTTGGGTGGAGTACGAAGCATACTACTTTGCTTCGGAAATTCTACTACGTAATTATCTAAACGCTTAGGAACTACACCTTTATTCGTTCTTCCAGAGCGACGTACCTGTGGTTCCATATAGACCGTTCGTAGGCATTCGAAGGACCAAATGTTACAGCGTGGCTCGTTCGGAATCGACCGACAGTAGGCTCACCTGTAGACGGACAGAAGGACCAAATGTTACAGCGTGGCTCGTTCGGAATCGACCGACAGTAGGCTCACCTGTAGACGGACAGAAGGACCAAATGTTACAGCGTGGCTCGTTCGGAATCGACCGACAGTAGGCTCACCTGTAGACGGACAGAAGGACCAAATGTTACAGCGTGGCTCGTTCGGAATCGACCGACAGTAGGCTCACCTGTAGACGGACAGAAGGACCAAATGTTACAGCGTGGCTCGTTCGGAATCGACCGACAGTAGGCTCACCTGAAGACGGACAGAAGTAACTGCTTTTTGGGGGAGAGGAGCACCAGTTTTGGCTCCAGCCAGGTTCCACGATATGCAGCACTTCAAACACGTGACTCAAGCGAAACACTTCCACGGAACAAACCACTCAATTCCACTCGGATAACTAATTGGCGTAAATATGAACTAAAAACTCATTTAAACTGACTATTTAACTAATTTTATTAACTATTTTAAAAACCTTTTACAATTGCTTCCTTGCTACACAAAAATGCTTCCTTCTTCTCGAATATTTTTTTCACTTCTGATTTTCAATTTGAATTTTTTCCCGCTTGCTACGATCGCGGGTGCGCCGTTGCCACGGCAACCTGCTCACGTGGCTGCGACGACAAGTTCGGCGTCGGGTGCTTGCGGTAGCCGAGTAAAATATTTGCGTTGCTCATAATGTTCGCAACAGTGGATCTGATCCGACGTTACCTGTGATGTTGTCAGAGAGAGTCCAGAGAGAAGTCCATTATTCCTTGCCGTTAGTCGATCGTCATGTTATCCAGGTACATTAGAGCATGTTCGCTCAGAAGAGAGTCAGTTGTCAGTCCGCTTTCAAACGGCCATGGTGTTGGACGGGGGGAGCTCGTAAAGTTTTCAAGCGGACTGACGAAGAGTTTTTGTTGGGGGGCTGGAAATCAAACCCATGACGATCCGCTTATGAAGCGAATGTGTAGCCAACTACGCCACATTGCCCCCCTAACACTTACTCCACAGACAAACAGACGTAACACTCTAATTATTTTCATCGCACAGCAGAATAGTGCCCAATTCTAAAATTTGGTAATTGGCCGACGGGCCACTCGTGGCGCTCGCATCACTTTTGCTCGAGTTTGACGTTTGCTCACTACCGCCACCTAGTTCGCGGTTGGCCAAATGAAGTATTTTAAGCATTGGGCGTAAATGTTCACGTGACTATGTTTTTGATTGATATTTGTTCTTGCTGTTACGTCTGTTTGTCTGTGCTTACTCATTGATGTATATTGTTTACATGCTGTCAAACTCGAAGTCGTGTTTTCCGATTCAACGAAAATGGCGGTGAACCAACGCGAGTCGAGAGAAAAAATTCTTTCCACACACCTGGAATTTCCTAACCTGTCGCGCCGGTAGTTGGAAAAAATGTTGAACATTCACCATTTAACCGTCTCCAGAGTGTTGAAGCGGTTCCATGAGCGGTTGACGTTGGACCACGGCAAAGGAGCTGGAAGAAAACCGGTATCGGAGAACATAAAGACGGAGGGAAAGGTGAAGCGGTTGATTAAAGCGAATCCCACCGTCTCAAGCCGTGATTAGGCTAAAAAGATCGGCATGTCGCAGAGCTACGTCCAGAATTCAAAGAAGAGAGCTAAACTACATACGTACAAGGTACAGAACTTCCCAAACCGCGATGAGCGGCAACAATCGACGGCCAAAACTCGGGCACGGAAGCTCTACTAGAAGATGCTGACAAAATATTACTGCTGTGTAATGGACGACGAAACGTATATAAAAGCTGATTTTAAGCAAATTCCGGGGTTGGAGTTTTTTACCGGCAAGAGCATGTTCGATGTGGACGTCAAATTTAAGAAGAAGAAAATGTCGAAGTTCGCCTCCAAATGTCTCATTTGGCAGGCCATCTGCTCTCGCGGACTGAGGAGTGAGCCTTTCGTGACAAAGAGCACAGTAAATGGCGAGATCTACAAATCTGAGTGCCTCGAGAAGCGCCTTTTGCCGTTCTTGCAGCAGCACGACGAAGCTCCGCTATTTAGGCCAGATTTGGCATCATGTCACTATTCTGAAAGTGTCCTGGAGTGGTATGAGGCCAATTCTGTCCATTCTGTTCCAAAGGACATGAATCCGCCAAACTGTCCGAAGCTGCGCCTGGTGGAGCAGTACTGAGCAATAATGAAGTGGGAACTTCGGAAGAGCAAGAAGACAGTCAAAGACGAAGGAGATGTTGAGAAAATGAAAAAAAAATGAGAAATTGGTACCAGATGACACTGTAAAGACTTTGATGGTCCTGGAGTGGTATGAAGCCAATTCTGTCCATTCTGTTCCAAAGGACATGAATCCGCCAAACTGTCCGAAGCTGCGCCTGATGGAGCAGTACTGAGCAATAATGAAGTGGGAACTTCGGAAGAGCAAGAAGACAGTCAAAGACGAAGGAGATGTTGAGAAAATGAAAAAAAAATGAGAAATTGGTACCAGATGACACTGTAAAGACTTTGATGGAGGGCGTCAAGCGAAAATGCCTTCAATTTTATACTCAAGGCTCCATCGACTAACTTTTCTTTTGATCTTTGAAGTAAATATATGTATAAAACTACCCTAAAATTTTGGTTTGATTCTAAACGTTATAAGAAAATTGGCATGACATTTTCGGTGTCGCAATAAATTCGTGTTCGCCCTTTATTCAAAACAAATCTGACCAAATCGTATTGTTGATCCTCTAGATACTTTTGTAAATCGGAATAAAATATAATGAAATTTGAACCATCCTACTACACATGCGTATTAGCTTCTGCAGTTATGTACCAGTTCCTTCTGAAACAGGTTCCAGCTCCAGGTGCCCTTGTGTCTAGAATGGACCACACTTATAATATATGTCCAGGGTTTCATATAAAGCTTGAAGAGTGTGGGCTTCGTGGTGCTTCCTTCAAAGGGCAAATCGTCCACTGGAAGCATTAGTGTATAATTAAAACACTAAATTAAAATAAAGACTTAAATATCACATTGGCCGATATATATGCTCAATTGAACATCCACATAAAATGAAATAAAGGTAAATTCTACGGAATGTTTCGAGCTGCCACAAAAAATCATCAAATCTTAATACTTGCACTTGCCATCATGCCCTCAGTTAAACTGCCCGCTTCATCGATCGAGCAACGTCATCATCGTCGGCATCCCCATCGTCACCAACGTCAAAGATTTATCAGTTTTATTATTATTATCTTTTTCCCTTCTCGGAAACTTTAAATGAGATTTTATTTGTTTTCGTTGCAAAATTTTATAAAACTCATTATTTCCCACTCTTGCAACCAACCAACCCGACCCCGGTTGAGGCGAATCGAGGGTTTCTGCCAAGGCAAGAGGGTAACATCAACAACCACTGCCTAACACCATCGATCGCTGTCGTCGTCCTCGTCGTCATCGTCTTATGCCGTAGGGGGCCGTCCATAAATGACGTAGCATTTTTTCATTGATTTTTTACACCCCCCTCCCCCCTCGTAGCATTTAGTAACAAATGCTGATACCCCCCCTATGAAAATACGTAGCATATAAAGCACCCCCCCTCCCCTATATTTTTTATTTCTTTTCTCAGAATAAAAAAATAAAATCCAGAAATTTAAAACAAAGTTTGACATTTCTTACTAACTGAAACGTCAGGATAACTGTCAAATAACAGTTTGATAAACCGTAGCGCTTGAAAGTCATTTGGAGAACAGTTTAAATAAACTAAATTTCTGTTTTTGTTTCATAATTTTGGTTTCCAGATATACAGGTTAAATTGGATTTGCAGTAACTTTTGAAGTTGTAACAATGAAAATCTAAAATATGTACAAAAATTAAAAAATCTTTAATCGCTTATTATAATGCAGACAATAATGAGTAAGGGCTCAACATATTTTATAATGTATTGAACAAAGGATTTTTTTTAAATTTTTGTGGACAGTGAAAATCCAAAACAAAATATCTTTATTGAGAATGGATCTTCGTCATTATCATATAAATCCAAATTTATTTAGCAAACAGTGATCAGATAGAGAAATGATTAGAATTGTAATATTTGGAATATTTCTAAGCGAATTATATACAACCATCTTTATTAATATTTCAACTAAACTTTTTTAGCGTTCCCCATACTGAAATATTCTTACACAAAACAAACAATGGAATAATGAAAATGCTATTTCGTTGAATTACCAAGTGATTTAGAAAACTGAATGGTAGGGCAATTCCCACAACATTATTATCCAGGCTGTTCCATCAAGAACATCGATATATCAAAACAAATCAATGAGTTGATTGAGTAGAGATCTTTTGCAACGTTGAACGTGTAATTTACTGAATAAATATCTTATTTTACTACAATAACTTTATTATTTGCCTAAATGAGCATTTTGTGTTCTGTTAAAGAATCAAAGTTCCATCAGAAAATAACAATAAACGATTAATTTCTTAACACATAAGAAAACAATGTTTTCCAATTCGACAAAGCATTGATTTTTAATTAACTTACAAAGCTTTCAGTTTGTTCAATTTAATAGTTTGTTAAACGTTCACAAAACTATTAAGAGCTTTATAAAATCTATTTGATTGCATTTATTACGAAAATTTAACATTTCTTAGATAATTTTAAATCTTATCGTATTAGTGTTTTAAAGCTTAATCATCCTTTCATCACTAAAAATTTTTAAGTAAAAAAAAAGTTTGATAAGAAACAGTTTGTAATTTTTTTCAGAGTTACTCTTTTTACCGACAGAATTACAATGCTACGTCCGCTAGTTGGGACCCCTCCCTCCCCCTCGTCACACATCGTCACAAATTCGTAAAGACCACCCTCCCCCCTAAAATGCTACGTCATTTATGGACGACCCTTAGCAATGTGGAGTAGGAGAGGGCGACAAAATTGTAAGAAATTTTAATTTAACAAGATGACACGGAAGAAAAATGGCAGTCCCCATCATGTATACAACATATCGAAAGCGCTCTGACGAAGGAAAATATATGGCAGCAAATATGATACGTGAAATAAATTAACATAAATGATCGAGAGATGGGCGTGTTGGCTTTTATTAATCTGTGCCGATTCCTTATCATTCGGCGGATGGTAAAAAGATGGTGGGCATAAACGAGATGACGGTATAAGGTACGTCGAAGGAGGGTAATAAATTATAAGGCAGCAAGGCAACATCCATTTATTACGTAACGCTAAAATTGGAAATTTTTGACCACCTCCCCCCCCCCATCCTTAACGCTTTTTGTATGATAATTTCAAATTTTTGAATGAACCGTAACGCTTGAGTCTACTCCCCCTCCCCCTAGAGTGTTACGTAATTTGTGGATGCCGCCCAATACAAATGTTCTGGTGTGGTGGGTGTTTCATTAATTTCAACGTAATTAATAATCAGGTGGATATCAATCATACGATGACATCGAGAATTACACTCTCGTTGCTGATCATGTTATATCTAGTACCAATGCCATCTCATTTATAGCAGGTGGCCGCAATGCATATACGGAACACGGAGGAAGATCGAGTAGGTAACCAATCCCGAAGGCAGCTTTGGTCGTATGCTGAGAGAGAAGAGGAGGTTTGCTTATGTGAACTTGGGGCATCTTTTCTGCATGTTAGGGGTGGCTCACAACAGCATCTGTTGCGCTAGCCTTAGTCACCCTTGCGCTGATTATCGTCCAAGTGCCAACGAGAGACTCTAAGGCAAACTGCGTTATTACCAAAGGCGGTGAAACGATAAGGTCGGCGTAGAGACCTGTCTGTCTACTACAGGTCTGCCCAACCTTTTTGACTATTTTTTGACATAAAAGGTGCCGCGTTCGCAATAATAGTTCGATCGGAAATATTTGTATCTCAAATGAAAATTTGGTATTATATCTGATCGATCCATGTATAAAAATTCAAAGTAATATTAAAATCTTTGCTAGCGATGCACCAATTTTTTGACCTAACTGCATCTGTAACGAAAAGTTTAATACAACTCAGAATTTTTATACACGGATCGTACTGATATAATACCAAGTTTTCATTTGAGGTACAAATATTTCCGCTCGGACTGTTATTGCGAACGCGGCAGCCATTTAAGTCAAAAAAGGGCCAAAAAGGTTTGGCAGGCCCGGTCTACTAGATACGACAGGAGAGTTGATAGAGAGGTCAATGTTCAAAACACAAGTACTGTAAAAAGAAAGCTTGAACGGCCTGTCCAACAATCAGTTAGAATTCAGGAAAGGAAATTTTACTCTGAACGCAATCCAGTCTGCCATTCAGACAGCTGAGATGGCAAAAGACCATGAAAGGAGCGGCATCCGTTACAGCGCGGTTGTCAGTTTGGATGTGAAGAATGCGTTCAACAGCGCAAGTTGGGTGGTGATAGGTTCTAGAAAGCTATTTTGATGATAGTATTCTTCTGTATGACACATAGAAGGGGCAGAAAAGCGTGCGAATTACCGCGGGAGTACGATGGAATGCAATGTATTCTGACGTACTGAGGCTGTCCCTTCCAACGGCTTTGCCAATGACAGCACCCTTGTGGTCCATGCATTTACGCGCTCTATCTCCATAGTTGATAAATGGATAACGTTTATGAAACTGGAACTGGCCCATCACAAGACTAAGGTGGTGATCATCAACAACTGCAATTCTGAGCACAGGAAGCTTATTTGGGTAGGTGATTGCACCATAGAATCCAACCGGTCCTCTAGGCATCTTGAAATAATGATTGATGACAAACCACGTTTAATATGCCTGTAAAAAGGTATCTACAGCTATAGCGACGCATCCAAGGAGAATGCCTAATAGTTTTACTGTTTTTTTAGTTGGTTCCCTTAGATGGTAACTCAGGCAGTGTGGGGATGCCGAACCATCGACGACCCACTAAACCAGCCCATGCAAGGTGAGTAATTCTTGCTGAATTGTTCAAGTGGTGTACAAAATACACAGACATTTCCCTTGGCCTCAGACCCTTTTCTCCTCGGAACCACCTTATTTTTTTCGGGGTGGGGCAGTGAATATGGCACATGTAGCTGAGGCAAACTGCTTCTTCTAGCCGACTTAAACAATATTACAGGGGACCAGCCTCAGGGCTAACCATCTGTAGCCGACTCTTGGTCGGCGCGCCATAGGCGCTGCAATTCTAGCTTAATGTGAGTAACAACCGTGGTTACTACATTCCAGAACTCGGCACCCACACACATTCTCTGGATTAGATTGTCGGGGGTCGTATCCCCTCCGCATGTAGCGAGCATGCGATCTCTCGCAACAATGACACGTGGGCAATCGAATACGACATGCTTCTCTGTTTCCTCCACACCAGCACAATTAGGGCGCGCAGGATAATTTGAGTGATCGAACCCTGGGTACTGCGAACAGAACCCCCTTTCATTTTCAAGCAAATCTTGAAATATGTTTCTTGTGACGAATTGTGTTTGTCGCATTCGTCCCTCAAACGTCATTCAAAGTTCTCTGCTCTCAAAATTTTGCTCTCCGATCTCTCTCTGGAAAGCTTGAATGTGTTCAAACACCCATGACTTTCTCAAAGTTTGTTTATATATGGACTCGATCGACTCCATATGAAATATGGATAAGTTCATATGAAAATTTTCGGGAAGTTGATTATTGTCTATCTATTCTATTTTATCCATAACTAACTAGTTGATTATAATACGATGCTCGGTTTAAGGTTGCCGAAGGAACAACAGGAAGGATCGTGTGAGTTTCTATCGTTTGCCGACGAGTTTCATTCACCGCTCAAAGTGGCTCAAATTTTATGATAATAACTAGACAAAAACGAAGACACTGAGTAAGAGTTTATGCTCATCTTCTTTTGTTCGGAGTAATGATACTACTGAACATAAATCTTTGAAGAATTACGATTCTATAGAAATACGCAAATCAAAATTCGACATCCGGTTGACATTATGGTTGTTTGATGTAAAACGTGATAAACATGAATTATAAAGACAAATCCATATGATAATCGTAAATGTAAGAAAAATCGATTTTTAAACTATACTTGTCAAATATGAAAAAAATAAATAAAAACTTTTTGGTTTGAGGAATGAGGAACCGGCCTGTTCTCGGTAATATGCCTTGTGACCATGTGATTAAACAGGTATTCTTCTTCTTTCTGGCGTTACGTCCCCACTGGGGCAGAGCCTGCATCTCAGCTTAGTGTTCTTATGAGCACTTCCACTGTTATTAACTAAGAGTTTACTCTATGGGAAGTCGAGACAATTTCCAACCCGAAAAGATCCTCAACCAGTGGGATTCGAACCCACGACCCTCAGCTTGGTCTTGCTGAATAGCTGCGCGTTTACCGCTACGGCTATCTGGGCCCCTAAACAGGTATTATATTTTGCATTTTAAAAGTACTTGATGTTGTGACATTAATTTCAAAACTTTAGTCTGTATACATGGTAAATAAAAGCAGTTGCATTTCGTAACGCTACACCATCGCTGAAACGTTAATACATCACTCTATAATCGCCTTTATCTGCTCTGCTACAATTTTGACGTAGGACTACGTCTTTGGTTTCTATATTGGGGTGCACTTTAAAAGTACGGAAATTAGACATGTAACAAAAGTAGGGGAGATTTTGAAAGTTAATAACTCAGTTATTTATGATCCAATTATTTTGATTTTAGTATCATTCGATCAGAAATGTATCTACGCATCGATAGTAATACTTCCGATAAGACCCCTTTCTTATCCAACCAATCCCGTTCGAGCATTTTTCGACAGTTTCGCTTCCCACTATAAAAGCAAACGGGTCCCTGCTTCTTCCCTCAGTCTTCTTTTTGCAGTCGGACTGTGAACACGGTCGGGCGAGTCATTCTCGTTTTGCTTTTGCACCCGCGTCACAGTCCAACTTGTGTCGTCGGAAGAGGAAGACGCAAGATTGATTTGCGGCTGCGATAACGATGGCTTGGGCGCTTCTCCGAGCGGTGAACTACTGCCGCTCGGAGAAGCGTCCAAGCCATCGTCATCGCCGCCGCAAATTTATCCGCGCTCCCAGATTTCGACTCGTGATAAATTCAGCATCGGTGGTCAAGAAGCAGATTAAGGAACCAGATACCAGAAGCCCCCAAAGTTGCTGATTCGAGGAGCTGTTTCTAATCGAGCGTCGGAATCGCTCGAGATTTCAAGAGTGAGCATCGTTTCCAGATTTCGACTTGTGCCCGGTGATCCACTACCCGTTGCTGTTGTACGCCATCCACGGACCATGGCAATCAAAGCCATCGGCCCTTTTCAGAGCCATCAAATGTGTAGAAAAGAGTTGAAAGAATAATATTTCCGACCTTATAACATCTTATATTCCTCAATCAATCTCACACCTTCGTACAAAATTTAATTTGTTTTGAATAATTGATGGCACGACAATTTGAGACTATTTATGGACGCTGCTGTAGTGCCGTCGGGGTGAGTGTTCAACATTTCACAACGTTTGTAAAATAGAGTGGCATTTTCAACGGTGTCTTTGATTTGCCATATTTTATGAGAACACTTTGATAACGAAAATAATCACATGTAACAAAATTGCGACATGTTTAGAATGCTTTTGAAAAGAAATTCTCATTGAAGAATTTTCATAATTTTGGCACCCATGGATCAGAAATTTACCTTCATGATAAAGAAAACTATTAAGCGTCATTAGCTAACTATTGAATATTTAGTAAATATCAACCCTTTCATTTATGTTCGACCAATTTCTCACGCATTATCATTGTATCATCCCGCAGTGCTATTATTTGTGACAGCATCAAAGCTAAGAAAGGCATCGGCCCTTTTCAGAGCCATCAAATGTGTGGAAAAGAGTTAAAAGAATAATATTTCAGACTTTATTGCATCTTATATTCCTCAATCAATCTCACATCTCCATACACAATTTCGCTCGTCATGAATAATTAATTGATGACACGAAAATTTGTGACTGAATTCGCGGACGCTGTTGCAATGCCGTCAGAGTGAGAGCTCAACATTCTACAACGATTGTAAAATAGAGTGGCATTTCCAACAGAGTCTTTGATTTTCATATTTTATATGAACACTTCGATTACGAAAATTATCGCATGTGACAAAATTGCGACATATTTAGAATGCTTTTGAAAAGAAATTCTCATTGAACAATTTTCATCATTTTGACACCCATGTATCAGTAATTTACCTTCATAGTAAAGAAAACTATTGATTATCAAGAGCTAACTATTAAATATTTAGTAAATGTCAACCATTCCAACTATTCATGTTCGACTAATTTCTCACGCGTTAGCATTTTCCGCAATTTTCAAGTAATTCTAAGCTCAACTCATTATTGGCACATACCCGTTTCCCAGATTGCTCGACTAGAAAGAGAAGACCACGAAAGGGAGGAGCATCATCTGCTAATCTAAGGGTTTAAAGCATGCTTCCTTCGTCAGATTCGGTTTCATTCCATTTTCGCTTTCGAGCTGGTAAGAGCTACTCCGATCCAGCTTAGCAAGGAGCACTTCGCAGCCAGAATCCTGCTGAGCTGTTGATCAGCGTCTGGTTTGTGGAATCGCTCAAGGTTGTGCGCCTACAGATTTCGGCTTGTGATAAACGCATCATTTGTGGTACAGTCAAGAATCAAGCCCGTTAGGCATAATTACCACTATTATTAGGTAAATCGAGCGTCCGGTGTCGCTCAAGATTTCAAACTTAAGCTACGTTTTCAGATTTTGATTTCAGCCGTGTGATCAAATACCTGTTGCTAATGTGTGCCATCCACACCACGAATCATTCAGCTGGTTCGTCTTATAAGCAGAGAACTTATTCAAATGTATACACTTGCGTTGAAGATTCTTCGTTTAACCATTACAATCAACTGATAACATCCTGTAGTGCGATTCATCTATGACAGCATCTGAGCTAACAAAGCCATTGGCACTTTTCAGGGCCACCAAATGTGCGTAAAAGAGTTAACAGAATAATATTTCCGGCTTTATTTATCACATTGCCAATAAATAATATTTCTCTCAAACCATAAGATCAGCAAAGCGATGACTGAAGCTTTCATTATAATCCTCGAATAACTTTCTATAGACACATTGCTGTTAAATATTCTTTAATTAGATTAACTTAGATTTTACTTCAGCATGCTGAACAAGCCTCAATCACTACCGTTTCTTCCAATGCCACCATATATTTCATAGGAGGTTAATAATATAATTTCAAAATGATCATACAACCTGAAGTGAAATTTCACATTTTCATAGATGAATATGACGAATTCATCGGATAAAGATAATGTATATTTGGGACATGATTTAACATACACTTGGCTGCAAATCGTTATATGCATAAATGTTTATGCAAGTTTCGAGCACTGAAAACAGTATGAAGTCAAAACGAGCAACAAGAACGACATCAAATTTAGTTAAATTTTATAGGGATGCACCCTTATAGTTTTTACAATCCGGGTTTGTTCTAGGAAATCCTTCTATGTATTGATAAGAACCAGAGTGTGACTTCGAACTGGAACGAAATATTGAATAATTGCAGAATCTCATTGATTTCATTTTATGAGCGCCGCGTTTCGTTTACCTTCCAACAGGGTTCTATAAAATCGGTAGTTTTGCTTTCAGGTTTCGGAAAAAAATGTACATCTATTATTGTTTTTTTGTTTAATACATTCGACATTCTGCTTCACAGTGGAGTAATTTGATCCGTTACTGGCCAAAATTAAGTAACTGTTTCCGTGAAGATTCTCGTGCTTAGTAAAAGCATAGATGGCGCTTGGGGTCACCATATAAATGTGACTTAATTCTTTGCAATAAGATTTAGATGTTTCTATTAAGTATTTTGAGAATGTTTTTGGTACAGTACCTGCGGATGGCGGAGTAATTAATCTTGAATTTTGACGTGTGATTGAGGTTGAATTTGATTGTAAAATAAAATTAGTAAACTTTTCAACGATGTACTTTCAGCCAAGTCGACAGGCAGGCGTTTATGGTTGTCAGATCTACCAGAAATTCAATAACACAGTGGAGTTAATGGATTGGATAAATGGGCAGAATTATTTTAAAGTTTCAATAATGTATTTTAAGAATATTGTCAGAAATTTGTAGAAGTTCATAATAGCTTCCAAATGGTGGACTGAAAAATCCATAGAGCTGTTGTACAGTGGAGTAATTGCACTTTGTTTTTGGGTTAAATTTGTTAACCGTCCTTTTGAGAGTTCTGTTTGATCTTTCGACCTTGACGCTTGCTCCTGCGGGGGCGGGTGACGGGGGCAGAATCAAACATGTCGAGCGTAGGTCGAGTAGTGAAATGAAAAAGCGCCGCGGATCGTTAGTAGTGTTTGATCTATTGATCGAGTCGCTTGCTCATGAGTGGGCGAGTGATGAACACTTGTTCGGGGTACAATGCGTTTATCGAATTATATCACGAATCCGATTAGGCTTGATTATATCATGGATCGCATCACCAACCATTGGTGACTCCCAGATCTTTACCTTATCCCACTAACCCAATATCCTTTCCATGACAACTGTGGAGATGCAGAGGTAGACTCGATCTCTAGTAACAACGGTTGTCGAACTAACATTACTTTCCTTCCCCGATGACCGTAAGGACGTGACCGGCGCCGTTATTGACTTTTAATATTTGAGCTCTCGATTTGTGCACATTGAAGAATGGTAAGCTAATCCCAAGCCCCATTCATTAATTCCCTGTGGAACTTCGACTGTTCTCGTCAATCGCGGAGTAGCAACTACGAATTGTACGGTCATCTATGCTCATGCTCATGCTCATGCTCATCTTAGAAGTTTTACCCTAAATATAATTAATACCATCGCAATATTTGAAACATTTGCTTTGATTTAAACTTTAAATCACAAAATTTTTTTCCCTGCTGTACACCAATACATCGTCCGTTTTATCGAAAGTAATCCGCACCAACTGACCTCATGGTAGTGTAGTCAATTTCGTATGGGCGGCAGCATGTAGGTTTGGTGATTGCCGGTGACATGTGACATCTGAGCGGGGAAATTGATATATTTTTCGTTCCATTTTTCGGATAATGGAGCCATCCAGAGTGATTTTCTGATAGCTCCTCATTTCACTGCCACTCACGCCGGAATTATCATTGGTACGAATTAATATTTATGTTGTGACATTTTTTGGATTGGGGGTAGAGCGTGCAATTTTTTAATGGCAAAGGAAAAAAACAACAGTTATCATACTGATTAACAAACAGTGAAAAACATGATTAACCTAGACTGCAATCACCGGTAGCTATGAAAGACTTATGATTTGATTAAATATTCCATAAAAATTCTGAAAGCAATTTACACATAAAGCATTTTGCAATATTCTCATCACGCTGTGTACTTATGCGCCGGTAGGCAACCGAGTGTACAAATCATACATTTTGCATGAGCAGGAAAATTATATTTACTTATACTTTTTGGCTTCGGCTGACATGGGTAACTGATCCATGCTGAAGTGAAGAAATATTTTTTCATCGCTTATTCCGGTTAGTGTTAGCTTTTCATAGAAGGATCTCCTTGCGCTGAACCTAAGGGCATTCCACAGCATAGGGTCGAGGGAGGAAAATCGTTTTGCCATCATGGCTCAACACCAGCTTGCCGTCTGCAGGATGAAAACATACAAACAAACAACGACACACTTTTCGCCTTGTTATACCAACTCATCAGCTACCACAAACACCTACAACACTCCCAGTTCAATATAGGCTTCATAAATAACATTCGACACATCCCGCAGGCCGGTTAAACATTGCAAGATAAGCATATGATGAAAATGAAGGCTATGACGGATCCCAATCTTAATAGTATGTAGTTGGAACTCTAATACCCTCCACAAGCCTTGCGATGACCAACGAAGTTGATGAATTTTTATACATAACACACATATTTGAAATAGACAGACGCTCCATTAAACAAATTTGGCAAAGAAAGCTCTCAGTTAATAACTGTGGAAGTGAATAGAAATAGAAGCTAGCAATGGGCATGTTTACAATATGCTTGTCGTCAAAATGATGTATAAAAGTAAACTAAGAAATTAGTCCTTGACACCTCGTCTTCATGTGTCTTTCGAACACATGATTTCGATTCTTCCAGCGTTGTACGAATCAGTCATATTATGGCAACTTCACCGGTGGTCCAAATTTATGAACCATGCTAAAAGTTGGAGGTTGCACCGGTGTTGCACATAACACAGCGTAACAAAAATGACATTTTTGCGTGTCTCAAGGATCAAATAATGCTCTCTATTATGTTTCTAGTAGTTTCTGGGGTAATTATGCCTCTAGTAGTTTTGGGGTTGCTGAAGCTGATGCCATTCTCATAAATGTTCTAGCACGTCACAACTTCTAGCTACAGGTCGCCAAAGTTGTAAAAAAACACTGGTTTTATTGATGTTTACATAAGATTTAAAGTACAATTTATTAAACTTTTGTGTGATCTAATCCACTAATCATGCAAAATAGGACTTGAAATTTCAATTTGGACATAATTTAGTTGCAATTGCACGTATAAATTTAGTTTAAACCGATTTTTACAACATGTTTGCTGTCTTCATACATAATTATTCGTTTCTCTTATATGGGAAAATACAATAATTCTTTAAATCGTCAAAAAATAACTTTTCCGCATCGAAAGTTTTTTTAAAATTATTGATAAGTATTGTTATACACATAAAGTTTAAATTCTGTGGCAAATTAAGCAAATAAATTGCCTTACAAGCCGGCAAACTTGCATGCAAGTTGGCTAAAATAGTCAATTTTTGTATTTTCTACAGCCAATATCTCAAAAACTAGACGTGCTATGATATTTTTGAAAACGGCAATGGATTCAGCAACCCTTAATTAAGTAAATAGCGGTTTTTTGGTGCTTGAGACAAAAACGTTTCCGCAGTGTAATGTTCTAAATTTATTTTATACCAGTTTTCTGGTCTATTTTTTGGAACTGGCTAACTACCTGGTCCAATTTTGGTTGGATTTGGACCAAGATTTGAATCGTTCAAAAACTGGTTTGACACATGTTTATTTACCAATTCGGATTTTTCTCTCTGAAACAGCCATCGTCTCTCCTACTCATTAGAGATTCTAAGGGATTCCTTCAAGAACTCATACTTAAACGCCTCCAGGAATCAACAGGTGATTTCCCCCGAGGAATTCTTTAGGAGTTCTTGCAGAAATTTGTCCGTGGATTTTACCAAGAATTTCTACTGGAACACATTTGAAGATCTGAAGTCCTCCTCCAGAAATCTCCATGAGCTTTTCCAGGAATTCTACTGAAGTTCCTTCGAACAGGATTTGCACCAGGGATTCCTCTATGGATTTCCACCAGTAACTGATTCTTGGATTTCCTCCAGGAATTTCTCCGACGATTTCGTCCAGGAATTGCGTGCTTCTCTTATTAAATTCCTACAAACATTTTATCCAGATTCCTTCAGGAATTTTTTCAGAGGATTTATCCGGGGACTTCCTCCAGGAATTTCGTGGATAATTGCACCGGGAATCCCCCCCAGAAATTCCTACGTGGAATTCCTATTAAAATTTCCCCGGGAATTCACCTTAGGAATTCCTCCAGTGATTTGCTCCAGGAATTCCTCCGGAGATTTTCTCTAGAAATTCCTTTGGATTTTTTTTTTCCACAAAATCCTGCGAGAATTCCTTCCAGAAGTTCATTAGAAAAGTCCTCTGGGGATTATCTCCAGAAATTACTTTGGGGATTTTTCCAGAGGATTTATCCATAGATTTTATTCAAGTACTTCTCTGGGGATTTGCACCAGGAATTTTCCCGGAAATTTCGTCCAGGAATTCCTCCAATAATTCCCTCCAGGAATTCTTATGGGACTTTCAATAGCAATTTCTTCGAAGATTTCGTCAAAGAATTCCTCCGCAGATTTTGTCCAGAAATTTTTGCGGGGATTTTCTCCGGAAATTGCTCCGGAAAATTCAACTAAGAACTCATCCAGGGATTTTCTTCAGGAATTTCTCAGGTAGTTTCCAATAATTATTTCTCCGGAGATTTTGACCAGAAATTCTTCCGGGGATTTCATGAAGCGATTCCTCCGGGATTTTCTCTAGAAATTTCTTTGGGAATTTCCCAGAGAATATTTCCGGTGTTTCCCAAGAATTCCTTCGGGAATTTACCCCAATAAGTTCTCAATTGCAATTCATCCGAAGATTTACTCCAGGAATTTATCTGGAGATTTCCTCCAGGAATATCTCCCGGATATCCTCCGAAAATTTCAAGGATAACCCTAAGAACTCCTTCATGGGGATTCCAATAGCTATTCCTCCGAGGATTTCTCCCTGGAAATTCAAAAAGAAATTCATTCGAGGATTTTCTCAAGGAATTCATCCGGAGAAGGAAACTTCAGGAATTTCTCTGGAGATTTGCATCAGAAATTTCTCTAAGCATTTGTACCATGAGTTTATCCAGAGATTTCCTCCATGGATTTTCTCGAGTTCTGTTTGATCCTTAGATTGCTCCTGCGGGGGACATGAAAAAACATGTCGTGCATCGGCCGAGTAGTAAAATGAAAAAGCGCCGCGTATCGTTAGCGGACTTTGGGGCAAGTGTGCCATAGGGGCAAGTGTGCCATAGGGGCAAGTGTGCCACCCCTGCTTTTTATAAAAAACTATAATATTTATTTTCTCTTTGAGCTTAACAATATGTTCCCTTATAGTTCACAATACAATGATCAAAATGTGATGGAAATTGCTCTATTTTTCATGTATTTACATCAACTTGTGCAAAGACAACCAAATTTGAGTGAATTTTTATAAGATTTCGTTGTTTCAAAATAGCATGGTGGAGGGTAAATTATTACCAGATTTTTCAAACGTTCTTTACATCGTGAAACTATTCAAATGTGTAAGTTATTGTGGCATTTGAACGAAAAAAATATTTAGTTTTACATACGAAATCCAGTTTGGTTGAAATGTTTACTTATTGGGGCAAGAGTGCCACCTATTTGTTAAGCAAAAATTGTTGGAGTGAAATTTATAAAAATGTAAAAGTCATCAACAAAATCATAATAATAAACCAAAATGAGGCACCAGTAGCAGTTTCTGAGGTATAGTAGGGGAATAACTGACATTTTTGCCCCCAAAGCGATTTTTTCTCAAAATATTCAATAATAACATGTTTTTCGGCTTATTAAGTACCGTTTTACATATCTTCATCAATATTTTACCATTATTTAGTGCTGATCTAGTTTAATATTATACATATTCGTCGTAATATAAGGGTAATACATATGTTGTATTGAATGGAGACAAAAATAACCATTTTAGTTATTCGAATTGAGTAATAGGGAGTTACACATGGTTTGAGCCTTGTTATAAAGCATCCCCTTATTACGGTAAACTTGAAATTATTTTTTAAACTATCGGTTAGCGTCTGCTTTGTAAGTAATATTAATATGAAATTAAGAAAATTTCATTACAAGTACAATTACATGCGATGTTCATTCGGTGGCCGTCTTGCCCCATATGGGTGTCGAAAAATAGGTTATTTTGGGTGATATTCGAGAAGCTCCAAAACTAATACTTTTTGAAATAATTTTCTTTTTAAATGGCACAGTGGCTATGAAAAGATGTGAAACTAACATCATGAGGCTAAATTGGTGGCTTTTTATAAGCTTTAGAAAAAGTTAGAGAACAATTTGCTTAAGGTGGCACACTTGCACCAAATTCCGCAACATGTTAGTTTTTTTTTTGATCACATTTGAAATGGATTGAGAAAACTACAACATCGATGCATGCGCGTACGATTTGGTATATTGTACTGGACTAAATAATTTGATGAATAAAAATTTGGACCCACAAATGCACCACCGATGAAGTTACCATTAGGTTCGACAGAAAATTGTGATCAGATATTTTTTTTTCCCAAGTATTATTATAAGAATTTTCCTAGGAATCCCTTTGATACATTGTTAGAGGTTTTGAAGGAGCTTTATCTGTACATTATAAGGATTTTACTGAGAAAAAGAATCATTAGAAGGAGAAAACATTTTCCCCACTTTACTCTGTGTAATAATAATAAGAATTATGCTACATTCGAAATCAAAATTAAAACAAATTCCAAATTTAATTTGTGCGATTTATTCGAATATTATTGGTGGACAGAGCATATGTAAACAGGATTTGATTTTGCTGTTTGTTTGATACTACCCTCTGGGACACAATTGAACTTAACAAGGATTTTATGAATGTAAAAAAAGTACTAACTATATCAAAAATTAGAGGTGAACCAGCATATCGCTAAAAGCCTTAGTAATAAAGATATAAAAAAAGTTTCAACCAATATTTTTTTAACTGTAATGCGATGCGAACTGAGATTATGCGGGGCAAAGGTTCGCATCTAACATTTCCCAGAATTTATTTATTGAACTAAAAGCATTTACGCTCCAGCTTGTAAGGAAAACTGTACCTCAACATATTACTTTCGAAACGTATCACTTTATTTTTTATATTACATTTTTTTTTTTTTTTTTTTCAAGGCACTCCGTGCTTGTGGCCACTACTGTGCCGGAATCAGTTTATCTGTATCTTCCTTACCAATACAGTTCTATTTTTAACTAATCTATATTTACATTTGCTTTCACTCTCTTCTGCTCTTTTGCTCTCACACCGAGCAGGTAGGAGAGTGCTCTGCTGTTGGTCCAATCGATTTCCATAAGCCATAGTCCATTGCTCTCGCGGTGGTTCGTTTTGCCGTGTTCCTGAGTCGTTTGAGGCTAACTGCCTGCGAAGTGGGTCAGTTTGTCTCAGTCACCATCTGAAACCGACGGAGGATGGATGTGCTCCCCTCCTAAGCACGGTCCTCCGTGCGGCGTCTTCTGGTGGCTGGACGGGTTATTTTTTGGAGGGGCTGGGAATTGAATCCATGACCTTCCGCTTATGAAGCGAAAGCGTAACCTCAAGGCTACGGACCCCCCTTATTTATATTACATTTGTATTTCAAGAAAAATAAGATTTAATTGGACAAATCAAAAGTGAATATTTGCTCCATAGTGGGGGCAAAAGATCGCACTGAATGAACAAGAATGTTATGAGGTGAAAATTATACTTTTTGCCCTTATCTACATTCCTTGACTACGGAGCATCAAGAAGATTTTCATAGCATTACGTTCCAAAAGTTGCACAGGCTTTTTTGCTTTTGGCCCACGGTGGCTATTAACTTTTTTCCCCAAAGCATCAGAACTGTCTTCTACTAAAAGCACCTAAATGTTTACATCAAATCAAATGCACCCAACAATCAACGTAAAACACTCAGAAACATACTAGAGTTCAATAAAAAAAATCAAATTTTCACCATGATTAACTCTTTTTGAACCTTGTTAAATAATATATAAGAACAGCTAAAAACACAAATTTATTAATAACTCCGTAGTGTTTCTTCAAAATTATTTGTGTTCATATCTGAACTGTTGCCCCGTGCGAACTTTTGATTAATTAGAAAGCTGGATTTTGCATCGAGAGTTATACTACGTTCATGCCTCTAGTAATAAACGTAATTTTCAGATTGTGCGTGCCATCACGACATACGATGTCTCTGATATTGGGGGCCTGATTTGCCCCCTACTTCTAAACCTAACTTTGCCCTTGAGAGCTGACTACGAGCATGTTTAAAATAATGGTTATCTACCAGGAACTTTACAACAATATATCCATAACGGCAGGACTGCCACATTGCATTTCACGTCTTTCAGAAATATCAACCATATATATTAGCACAGACAAACAGACGTAACAGCAAGAACAAATATCAATCAAAAACATAGTCACGTGAACATTTACGCCCAATGCTTAAAATACTTCATTTGGCCAACCGCGAACTAGGTGGCGGTAGTGAGCAAACGTCAAACTCGAGCAAAAGTGATGCGAGCGCCACGAGTGGCCCGTCGGCCAATTACCAAATTTTAGAATTGGGCACTATTCTGCTGTGCGATGAAAATAATTAGAGTGTTACGTCTGTTTGTCTGTGATATTAGGATGCCAATCAAGCGCTTATCGGTGAAGTTCGCTCAGCACGTAGTCCACCACTTGTATGGGTTTCGGTGCTCTTTTCTGCAGGAGGGCGAAAGACAAATGTCCTGTAATAAAAATTGTAACGATTTACCCGTCGTTACCGACGTCACCGCCGCCGCCGAACTCTAGATCGGTGAACCACCAGCACCCCTCCCGAGATGATGATAATGCATCCGTTGTCCGCCTGAAACAAGACCAAGAAAGCCGAGAAGGGTGAACGACTGCTCTTCGAAACTAGACCTGTGTGCCGCCACCGCCGATCCATTTTACGTCTCGCCGACACCGAATTAGTTATCGGCGGCGCACCATACGTCGATCAGCAGGGTGCAGAGCCGGAGCTGTTAAATGTTATGAATACCACGTGCCATTGACAATTGAATATTGATAATATCATCCTACCCCGTGGAAAAAGTCATCGGAAAATGTTTTTCCCGGTGACTTTTTTCGAATTACTATCGGTTGGCAATATTTGCTGATGTAATATTTCGCTTAATTTTTTGACATTTAACAACACTATAGCAGAGCTACTTGGGCACTTCATTTATTCACTTTGGCATGGAGGGTTTTTCTCGTCTGAATTGTCTAAAAAATTACAAACAGTAGTGAAAAAGTGATCGATTCGTTAATAGTATTTGATCCTTCGACCTTGACGCTTGCTCCTGCCGGGGCGGGCGATGAGGGCAGGATCAAACATGTCGCGCGTCAGTACCTACTACCGACTCGGTAGTAGAGTAGTGAAAAAGTGCGCGGTCCGTCAGTAGTGTTTGATCTATTGATTGTGTCGCTTGCTCCTGTGTGGGCGAGTGACGAACACTTGTTCGGCGTACAACGCGATAATTGAATTATTTCGCGAATCCGGTTAGGCGTGATTATATCATGGATCGCATCACCAAACATTGGTGACTCTCAGATCTCTACCTTATTCCACTAACCCAATATCCTTTTCATGACAACTGTGGAGATGCAGAGGTGAGTACGGTCTCTAATAACAAAGGTTGCCGAACTTACATTCCTTCCCTTTCCCGATGACTGTAAGGACGTGGCCGGCGCCGTTATTGACTTATAAAATTTGAGCTCTCGATTTGTGCACATAGAGAATGGTAAGCTAATCCCAAGCCATTCATTAAATATGCTTATGCTTATGCTTATGAATTGTCTAAAACTTTACAATAAGAAGCACTTTACTTCGACGAATATTGGGGTCAAATATGAGCTCATTAGCTTTCAGAAAACCCCACTGCCGAAGTGAATCAAAAGTGCCAAGAATAGGATCTGGCTCCCATTACACCGCCAACGCCGTTTTTTGTGTTTCCACGCTGATAAATTATTTTCATAAATGTTGTTTCATAAATTCATTAAATTTTAAATATGTAAGCCTTGTTTAAGGATTTCCTTCTTAGGGTCTTATGTCCTAGGGTTCCTTCAGGGTTTACCCCCCATGTATACTTTCATAGACTCTATCTGTGGTCCCTGTAGAAATCAATCCAGTAATTACTAATACAGTCGCCTCTCCACATCTCGATATCGAAGGGACCATTGAGATAGGGAGAGATCGAGACAAAGAACATATTTTTGATGAATACTAGATTGAAAAACAATCCGTTGCCAAGAAAGTAATACACAAACAGACGTCATTTTGCGCTCCTAATTTATTTTGAATCCCAAAACTTTGGTCTAGTAATCTTTGATATTGGTCATTTCGACATACGACATACAATCAACAGAAACACATCGAGATAAGGAGAATATCGAAATATGGAGAGTGAAAATGCATGCAGACCAGGGACGAAAATACTCAATCTACCCTCGTCTACATTGATACTTGCTGGGTAGAATCTTCGTTGATTTTTATTTGTTTTTATCCTCACCTTGACAACACAACACAGATTGGCAAAGCGCTTGCGCAAGATTGTCAGTTTCCTTTTAACCTGCTGCTACTCAACCGCTTTTTGATAATCAGAAACAAAAAATGATATTCATTCTAACCAGCTTGACTTTGTTACATTCCGCTTCAGGAAGTTGTAATTTTTGTACCAGGCACACTAAAGACGCGTCAATATAATCCATTCCGTGCATCAGATCCTTCATTACCCGTATAGCAGCATATTTTTTAAATAATTTGAACCTCATTGATAATCAATTTTCTAAAATTGATACTCTTCTGCTTCTGATAATCAAAAACACCAACGACATACGGGCATCGTTGTTTGTTTTGCCCATCTACTTTTGTGCCATCTTCATTGGTACAATCATATTGGTGGTGGTGCGGTTACTTTGATGGTGGCATAAATTCAGTGAATTGAGTATAGTGAGCATGATATTTTTCGTCCCTGATGCAGACTGAAGGGACTTATGATATCATCGACATAGGGAGAGATATTGAGATGTAGAGCATCGAGATGTGGAGAGTCGACTGTAGAATCAAGCCAGGCCATATTAAAAAAAAACTGTAGTAGTTCTCACTAAAACCTGGAAAATTCTGCATGAATTTTTACAAGATCTTCTTAAAGAATCATTTCTTCAGTGATCACTCTGTACCCGATATAACTGCTAGGAATCCCTTAACCCTCTAATACCCAACCCCGCCTTTAGACGGGGTACACTTTGGAATTTTGTGTATTTTTTTCGTAGCTCGGAAATCAAAATGATTTTATTTTTGGCTTAAACCTTGACTCTTAACACGCATATCAGGAAAGTTTTTTATGACTTTTAAAACATTTTTGTATTTTTGAAAATTGTTTAAAAAATTGTATTCTTATATATCCTTCAAATGCCTGGGGTTTATTTCACGTTTAATTTAAAAAATCGTATCTTTTATATTTTTCTACTATCAATCTATAGCAGAAGAAGAACTTGGTGGTATTAAAAAAATCAAACGTGTTTTTCCGTTAATTACACGGAAAATAAAAATATTTCTAGAAAAATATTGAAAATTTATTATTTTTAAAAGCACCGTAAAAACTTGATTTTTTATTATTGCCAAAAATCAATAACTAGAAGAGGCTTCATAAAAAAATGAAAAAGGATAGGGATGTTCAAAAATAAAAATTATAAAAATCAAAAACCAAAATTCATAGATTTGCGAATATAAATAAATCATTGCCCAAAACGATTTGGAACGATTTTAGATAACTAAAAATGATACTTAGATCGAAAATAAAATTCACCATAAAACCAAAAATCGACCTTCGATTCTATAAAAAATTAAAAGTGAATGTAAAATTAATCGTTATGCAATCTTTCAATCATTATCAATAACTAAGATACCAGTAGTTAATTAAAAATATTAAATTAAAATGTTTAAAATAGAATGCAGATTATTTGCTTCGTTTTATGGTACCAAAAGGCCAAAGAAAAGGTCCTTAAGGGGACACGGGAGACCGTGTTATTTTTCCTATCTTTCGTCTCACTTTAACAATTATCATCAAAACTTTGTGGAAGCAAATCTCGAATTTTAGTGAACCGATGAAGCTGAAAATGTATTGGGTTGTGCACTACATATATAGAATCATAGTGATACATTTTCGCATCGATATGTGGTGTGGTTCTTGAGATTTGCTTCTTGAAATGGATAGGGTGATTATGATGACGTCCCGTGCGGCCTTAAAAATACGTTTAAACGAAGTTTGCAATAATTTGGTGATTAGAAAAGTACTTCATGATGGTTCGGATGAGTATTGTATCTGGTCTTATAAAAGAAATGACTATTTTGAAATCTCAATCAAACTGTGTCTTATATAAAACTTTAAGTTCCATTTTGCATGCCCAGTGGATTGAATTACGAAAAATAATAATAAATCATAGCTCAAATAACACTTTAACATCAATAGAACCAGTATTCATGCAAATTTTACGCCCTGTAGCGCATAACTGTGACGTGATGGTACATTTCTGATTGCGCAAAGTAACCGCATTTCTGATTTCTGATAGAGGCAAAGGATTCAGCAGCCTCACATCTACTAGAGACACATGATTTGAACTTTGGAACAAGCGGAAACCTTATTTTTGTTCCGCTGAGTTATCCAAAGATTCCTGAGAGTTTTTTTTTATCAAAAATTCTTTCTTTTTGTTTTTCCTTGATTTTCCAATGATCTTTTCACGAACTAGACAACGGAAACATCTTTTGTCTCAATAGGATGGTATTCAAAACTGAAATTGCAACAGATAGTTCTTTCCCAGTAGTTGTAAAAACAAAATGCCAAAGCGAAAAAAGCATCACAGAAAATGAACTAACAAGGGAAGGGCACGATGGTGTTACACGGGGTTTTCAACCGGACTATTTTTGTTAGATTATACATGTCAAAATATGAAAAACCCAAAAGCCTTTCGGGTGATGGACCAGTGATGTAGCCAGGAGGGGCTCTGAAAGAGTCGATTTTGTACGAATATAATATTGTCGAGTCAATTGAAAATTTGCCAAAAAAAGTTTTCTCTGTATTTATTGTGATACTAATAAACATAATTGACATTAATGTATATATATAATGTATTTTTATGGCATATGCGTAACTAGCATGGAATATGGACACCCAAACAAATTGGGTTTTATTAGAATAGTATACCAAGAAGAAACCTATCCTGATTACTCATATGGGATTGGAAAAATACATCTTAAACATACATTAATGTTAATTCTGTTTCCTACCATCACAATAAACCCTGAAATATATTTTTGTCAAATTTGCAGTTAGCTATATAATATTATATACATACAAAATTACACCATTATAATTCCAAATTGAGGTATTGACTAATTATACATATATACCTAATTATGGTATGATACCAAAATATGGTATTCATATGTTATTGTGAGTTATTTTTTCCTCCTCGGGTAAAATGCCCTAAAGCACCGTCGATTTAAAATATTTCGGCGCACAGGTCTAGTCGGAACCATCCCTTGTTCCCTTCCGCTTCTAACGAAGAAACGGCATAGGTAATGGTCGGAACATAAAAAAGTAAATCGCTGCCATAAGAGTGGAAAATGATTCATTTTTTCGGGTCGAAGATATCCAACCACGGAAGATATGTGACAATTTCTTTTTACGATGTCGGAGGAATTTTCGGGATTTGGTCGTATATGAACGGAGGTTACCGAAATACCGTGTAGTGATGGGGGAGAATGTCCCGGAGATTTGAGAGGTATTTGCTAACAACAAATTAGCCACATGTTTGAAAATGATGGTTGAGTCCGAGTAGGTTCTGCTTTGCATGAGTCGATAAGTATCAATGTGCTGGCTTGATAATCATCAGTACTAGAACAAAGTAATCAAAACTAATTCAACGTTGAGAGCACTGATTTTGAAGTTCATACTCCTCTTGACAACTGTTATTCAATTTCTGCTACAGTGCGACAATTGTGACCAAGTATTTTTTGTGAAGCATAAACACACGGAAAGCACTCAGAAATTCTTCCAGGTCATACCTAACGATATGGGCTTAATTCTTCATTCGATCCGTTTTTTTACGGACTATCAATCAGCGCACATTGCATCTTCTTCGTCCAACCGTGAGTGATGTATTTCAGACGCATTGTACAATTTAATCCTCCAGAAATGATAAATTACCGTCAAAGTTGAGATTAATACGCCTCATGCATCCCACGCTGGCTGTGGTTTTCAACGCCCCTTCAACGGTAAGGCAGTAAGGCTTCAATATTAATTAATTTTTCACCGCAGCGGTTGGTATGCAAGGTGCCTGAAGCGTGGGCTAGGGTCTGTCACCCAAAAATATTCACACCATTATTGATTGTCGGAGAGTGATCTGTTTGTTGGATTTGAAGGAGGCAAAGTGTGTCAAGGGGATGAATTTTACAACTACAGTATATTATTAGGATCCCTCAAACCAACGCAACGACGACTGAAACACTGTTCTATATTTATTTATCTTCTAGGTTAATATCAAATATAATGTTTACCACAGCGGCGGCGATAAGGCAGAACATCAAGTAGAAGTCTTGAGACGGGCCAGTCCTAGTTTCCAAAACTTCATCCATTCCTCAACTATCGATCCACTATCCATCGATTCACCATAGACAACTAGAGTGATATCGTCGGTGAAGCCAACAATCTTAACACCCGTCGGAAGGAGCAGCCTCAGTACGTCATCGTACATCGCATTCCAGAACAGCGGGCTCAGAATTGAACCATGAGGTACTCCCGCGATAATTCAAACGCTTTTCTGCCGACCATCAAAATAGCTTTCTAGAAGCTTACACAACTGTACCGGTACCTCGAGGCGGTGAAGTGCGTGGGCTATCGCTTCCCAGCTTGCGCTATTGAACGCATTCTTCACATCCAGAGTGACAACCGCGCAGTAACGGATGCCACTCCTTTTATGCTCGATTACCACCTCAGCGGTCTGAACGACCGACCGGATAGCGTCCAGAGTAGATTTACCTTTCCTGAATTCAAACTAGTTGTTGAACAGGTCGTCCGCACCTTCCGTATACTGTACTTGCTTGTTAAGGATCAACCTCTCCAATAACTTGCCCGTCGTATTTAGTAGACAGATAGGTCTATACGCCGACGGGTCACCTAGTGGTTTCCCCGCCTTAGGTAGTAGCGCCAATTTGTGTCGCTTTCATACATCCGGGAAGATTCCTTGATCAATGCAGCGTTGCATCGTGGTTCTAAACATGTCAGGACGGTGCCTTGTTTGACGCGAATGATCTCACGACTTCTACCAGCTCTTCGTTCGTCACCCTCTTTTCCTTCACCTATCGCATACGGCGCTGGGGGCCATGGACTTGTGGGATCATGCGGGATTATCGATCGCAGCAACTCGGACGACTTCTTCTTGGAGCGCTATGGCACCTTTGGTCTTAGCCATTACCACTCTGTAGGCGTCACCCCACGGACTCGAATTGGCACTCTGGCATAGACTATCAAAGCATGCCAGTTTTCGTCTCTTGAATTCCTTTTCCTAACTTCGCTTCTCTGAATGGTACCTAAAAGGTTAGGGCATTTTGTAGCCACGTCGATAATCGATTGTGTGCCATTTCTGAGGAAGGTACTCACGTGGGTGCATATGCCAACTCTACATTTAATGCGGCCATGGATTCCAATAATAGTTGGCCTCTTTGGTTGGTGCAGCGGCTCCCCCACTCCACTGTTCATGCATTAAGGTCTCAGCAATCACTACTGGCTGCCGATCAGCTAGTTCGGCTATCATCCTGGAAAACTTCTCAAACGACCACCTTGAGGGCGCGTAACAACTGCAATAAAATACGCCGTTGATTTTTGCTATCTCAAAACCGTCATTTGTGACAGAGACTACTTCTTGGATTGGATATCGTCCTGTCATATCCCTACAGCTGCTAACAGTTGAGACCTATCCGCCACCCAGTTCCCGTTGTTGGCTGGTATGCGATATGGGTCCAATAGTAAAACCACGTCAGTCTTCGTTTCCGAGACTAACTGCCAAAGCAGCTGCTGGGCTGCATCACAGTGAATTAAATTTAAGTGGTTTAAAAATTAGGAACGGCACTCGTTCGTATATGCTGCTTCGTTTTTCGGACGATATCAACATAATCCAAATTGAACGTCGAGCAGTGGAAGTAGTTGAAGAATTTGTGTACCTTGGAACTCTATTGACTTGCGATAATGATGTTACCCGAGTTCAGACCGACGATTGGAAAGTTCAGCGCCCACCGTCTGACAAACCTGAATGGCCTACGGCTGATATATTTTGCGGCTCCCAAGCCCCCTCGTAGCACCTGTTCCCAGCATAGCTTCCCGTATCTGTCAACCTAGAGATCACCTCAGCAGACAGAATCACAAATCGACCACGTTTTGATCGATTCATGGCACCCCAGACAACCAGAATGTACGTATAATAAAATCACATTTTGCGTTATGCGATGCTTATATGTGCAAAGTTTCACGTATAAGATGTCGTGAAAAGGCTTTATACGTACAAAAGTGGAGGCGATATACGTGCATATTTTATATGATGTAAAATAGCATGCAATGCGAGTGTGTAGATTTTATTGCGAATTCATCTGCTTTCTTATGCTACTTAATTTATGATAACAATATTTATTTGACAGCTGCTACGGATTGATCCGATTTACTTTGTGCGAGTATACGGGACGAAACGAAATGTACATATAAACTCAGAAAATAGCGTTTTATGCGAGGAAACTCATCGATCAAACGATTTCATCCACCATTTAGTGCGGATGTGATGCAATTTGTATGAGTAAACGACTTTGTTCATAAACTGTTATGCGACTTCTGGTTAGCTGGGACTTCTCAGATATAACCGACGTCAGAACCTATCGTGGCCTTAACAGAGGACAATCAAAGCAGCCATTAACAATGCTGCCGAAAAGATTGTCGGTTATGTCGCACGGAGATCAAGAAACGATTGGTTCCACGAGGAGTGCCAGGAGGTTACAACGGCAAAATAACAAGCCCGTCTTGAGCTACACTCTACTTGTCAAGTCAATGTTGAAAAGGATTTAGTCAACATGGGATTGATAAGTAAAGTGTAGATCAAGTTGGGCATGCCGTTTTGCCGTTGTACCGCGTTGCCGTTCACATTATGATTGGGGTCTAACTGATGCGGAAACAGCAAACCCGCCTATTCCGAGACAAAAAGCGCCGCCTGGAAGAGGTATAATTCCAAGAGATGGAGTTGCTGTAACGTTTTCTAGGAGCTACTAGTTTCGGCGCTGCAGTCTTGGGTAATCAAAACGACTGTTTTAGATTTTTCCCTACGTTTCGATTCTAATCCGAATCTTCTTCAGGGGGTCGAAATCGCTTGTGTACCGTTCTCTATAAACGCGGAAGTTCTATCAGAAGCTCCCGCAAAGGCTTCGTGCCTCGAGCTGAAAAGTGCCGGGATAAGGATGGGAGCATATTGACGGACGGAAGCGAGGTGGAAGCAGCACTGGCACAGAGAACACAGGCACATAAGGTCAGGATAGCGAAGGCGATGGCTACGTCAGCACAGCGGACAGTGGAAACCAACCAGCTCCCACGATGAGAAAAGTTAAGGATGCCATTCAACCACTCAATAACAACAAGGCCACTGGCAAGGATGGTATCGGAGCCGAACTCATCAGGATGGGCCCAGACAGGTTGGCCGCTTGTCTGCATCGGCTAATTGTCAGAATCTGGAAAACAGAAAAGCTACCGGAGGAGTGGAAGCAAGACGTTATATGCCCTATCTACAAGATGGGCGACAAACTGTAGTGTGAAAATTATCGTGCAATCACTATCCGGTGACTGTCAACCCAAACGTCAAGCGATGAGAACGATCAAGAACGAGCGCATAGTATGGTAGCTGAACGAAAATGAACGAAAAGAGCCATTCGAATCTTCTAATGCGGGATGGAGGATAACCCGATCCAGAAAATGTAAAACAAATATAACAATTGAATTGTCTGTAGGTAGAATAATTAATAATTGAATATGTTGATAGAATAACTAATTAATAGACATGAATTGTATTGTTAATCTTAATCAAATAGGACATGAATGCAAATGCTACCTAAATGCCACCTACAAACTGCTATCCCAGAATGTCTTCCGTCGTCTATCACATATAGCAAACGAGCTCGTGGGAAGTATCAAGCAGGCTTCATCGACGGCCGCTCGACAACGGAGCAGATATTTTCCGTGTGGAAAATCTTCCAGAAAAGCCTTGAGAACCAGGTCCCTACGCACCACCTGTTCATTGATTTCAACGCGGCACACAACCGTATTGACCGTGTAGAGCTATGGAAGCTCATGGACGAGAACAGCTTTCCCGGAAAGCTCACAAGATTGATTAGAGCAACAATGGACGGTGTGCAAAACTGCGTGAAGATATCGGGCAAACACTCCAGTTCGTTTGATTCTCGGCGGGGACTACTAAAGGGCGACGGACTTTCGTGCCTGTTGTTCAATATTGCGCTTGAAGGTGTCCAGCGAAGAGTCGGACTTAACAGTCGAGGCACGATTTTCACGAGATCCGGACAATTTGTTTGCTTCGCGGACGACATGGATATTATTGAGAGAAAATTTGAAACGGTGGCAGATTTGTTCACCCGGCTTAAACGCGAAGCAACAAGAGTCGGGCTAATGGTGAATGCGTCGAAAACAAAGTATATGTTGGTTGGCGGAACTGAGATACCTCGGATCCTTGCTGACGGCCGCACCAAATGCACGATGTACAAAACTCTCATAAGACCGGTAGTTCTCTACGGACTTGAGACGTGGACTATGCTCGCGGAGGACTTGCAAGCTCTTGAGGTTTTCGAACGCCGAGTGCTAAGGACGATTTCCGGCGGCGTGCAGAAAAACGGTGTGGCGGCGAAGAATGAACCACGAGCTCGCTCAACTCTAGGGCGAACCCAGTATCCTGAAGGTGGCTAAAGCTGGAAGGATACGATGGGCAGGACATGTTGGACGAATGCCGGACAACAGTCCTGTAAAGATGGTGTTCGCCACGGATCCGGTCGGAACAAGAAGGCGCTGCGAGCTAGGTGGATAGACAGGGTGCTCCAGGACCTGGAGAACGTTGGTCACAGTCGAGGATGGAGGGATGCGGCTATGAACCGAGTGAATTGCGGAAATATTATTGGCAAGGTTTGCGAATAGATTGTACCAATTATAAACATAGATAAATGGATATTATTGGATTTTAGCGTATCTGTTTGTACCGCGGTTTTTCTTGTTTCATTGACATGTTCTTCCGTATTCAAGAAGATTGAGACGTCGCACGGTATGTTTTGGACATAAAACTGAAGTGTCCCCAAACTGGCCCTGGTGGAACCGGCTACGATGTTCCGGAACAGTCCACTTATACAAATTATGTTGAAATTATGACAATAGATCATTATCTCACGTTTTGCATAAAAAATTCAGAGTTGTAACTGAAATAAATAAAAAAGTAATCACATTTCCCGAATTTGGCACCCTCGTGACCCCAGTACAACCCGGAATATCTCCGGCATGGTTCCAAATTCAGCATTTTCCATTCATGACAAATGACTGAAACCTTTTTAAAGTAAACTGAGGGTGGTTTCAAAAAAATCGAATAGAAATTGATGAAATGGCAGCTATTTGAAAATGCCTTGTCGGAGGTTGGTAACGTAAAGGTTAATACGGGGATGAAAATTTTAATAAAACCAACCGTTCGATTACGACACGTTTCGATTTTGGCACGTTTTGATTTAGGCATCAGGAAAATTTTTGTCTATCATTCTAAAAACGACACAAAGGTGATCAGTTAATCAAAAATATTGCATGCTTAACATTTTCTATACAAGAAGGCTCCGAATCCAGCCAGCTTTATACTGTAATCTTCGAGCTATCTCACCTGAGCTCAGTTGAGCTGTTTTAAACTTGTTGTCCTTACATTACAATCCTTCATCTCCATTTTTCTGAGCATGCATATGTCATCGCGTTCTTTTTCATAATTCTGGCGTTACATCCCAACTGGAACAGAGCCGCTTTTCATCATAGTGTCTTTATGAGCACTTCCACGATTATTGATTAAAAGCATAATATGCCAATTGATCGTTTTTGCATTCATGCAATACTTTTTGCCCTTTCCTTTACGAAAAGATCGTCGACCGGTGAGATTCGAACCCTCGAGCCTCAGCTTGGCCTTGCTGAATAGCTGTGCGTTTATCGCTACGGCTATTTACGCCCCTATGTCATCCGGTTCTCTTAGTTGTCTTTCACGTCGGATAGACACCCCGAATGATGAACGATGGCGGTCGGCTTCGGAACATTCGGTAGACGAAGATTAACCACCATCGTGACGATTGTCATAATGACATGCAGCGAAGATCGACGGCTGCCCGACGACGATTGGAACACAAATGAAAATGTTCTTTTTTTTCGCACCCGTCTTCCCCCGCTGCTTACAGATCTTGCAGCCATCACAAGCAATCTGACCCATGAGGCCGCTGAGTGTTGAGCTCACCTGCGAGATGCGGTGCAAATGAGCTGTTTGATGTAGGGGAATATGGTTAAATATGGCTACATACGCTGAAACGTAGTTTACATAGAAGTAACAAAGTTTTACTAAAAACTTGTAGCACAGTAGTGTACAATATATCCTATAGTCGATTTGTTTTCAGATAACAATATATTTTACTTAAACTATGAATTTCAATAAAGCATTCAATACACTTCTAGTTTAGAATGTTAAATAAACGGAACAAAATGCACCAAAACATTGGAATATGATTAATCAAAATATTGGGGTAAGAAGCACCAAAATATGGGGGATAAATGTACTGATAGATTTTTTTTTCTATCTTTATTAACGAGATTTTTAGCTCTGGGCTAATTTATATCGGTATCAATGGCTTTACTTCCCTTCTAAAGGAAGTCATAACTATTTATAAAAATATTTACGTCATAAGTGAGACTATTTAGAGGATGGATTTCGATCCCTGGACCACAGCGTGAGAGGCGTGTGTTCTAAGCACTATACCAGGATCGTCCATCCACTGATGGATTGTCATCGTGCTGTACGGGTGCTCCAATGAGGTTTAATAACTCGGTAACAGTTAAGAATTGACCATTTGACCATTTGGCGTCGTTTTCCCAATTTTCTAAACCAGTTTTTTTTGGCTCAATACTGATGGAATGCTCATAGGAATCTATAATTGCACTTCACTTCTGAAATGCAATGGAACATTTTTCATAGGAATTTCTTTGAAAGTTTGTTAAATTTTGATGGTTGAATTATGGATGTTGTTGATGGATTCTTGAGCTCTAAATTAACAGGTGTTCCAGCAAGATGGAGCATTGTATGAAAATATTTGAGCAGTATTATGATACTTTATAGTGTACTTAAAATCTTATTTTGAGATCTGTGTTCAATACGAATCCACCAAAACTTGTCAATTATGTAATGATTTTCTGATAAAGTGGAATAGCAAGAGACAATTAAAGGAATGATATTAAACTACCAATTCATACCCGGTAAATACTGTAATTATTATTTATATCCTTTCCTAGGCCATTTTATCTCATGAATTCATTTTGACGCACTTTCCCCTAGCTCGCTTTAGAGATTGATTGAACGTCCAGAGAGAGGCAAATGGGACGACACCAAGAGGAGGAGGAAGCTGAGAAAAAAAAAATCAACATAAGGAATTCCCAGCACACGTCGAAAGATTGTTGCGATGATTAATCAGATATGCCATAACTAATTTGGACAAATTACTATCGACATTTTTACTCACCGTCACATCTCGTCGGTTGCTCGAGCGTCGTCAACTGCAACGGTTATAATTTATCTGGTAGCGGGCACAGAGGGTCTCTCAATGAGTGCGTCTTATCGAACCAGCATGATCTCCTTAGCCCGTCTGTGGTCTAAGTATGGTACAATGTTAACAACCGATTCGCATTAAATTTCAATTAACTGAGGTTTACTTTTACTGCTGTTGAGTGTACAAACTAGGTATATAAAGTATAAATTTATTAGCTCAATGGGAAATCCTTGTAGAAAGTAGTTCGTAACACGTCTCAGCAGTCTGAAAAAGTGATATCCATGCTTTTAAAGTTTTTTTTTAAGTCTTGCTTTACGGGATAATATCTTTTCTGTCTTCAACAACGTATCATTTTTAATTCTTATAAGCTTGAGTGAAAACAAAAAAAAAACTAAAACCGATCAGTGAAAATTTAAAAGATTTCACCTCTCGCCTTTTGCCTTTTTTAATTATTTGCAATGAAATCGAACTTCTGGACTGTTTGAAGAGCACCGGATGTGGCCAATTGTACCGCGTCAAGAGTTGTTGAATACTAATCCTTCTCAAGCCTCAAATAGTAGTAACAAATTTCATCATCCTAAGAAATACGTTCCTTAAGCTTGGCTTGGATGGGTAAAGACACTTGACCACTTTATAGAAAATTTAGGATGCCCCAGGAAACTCAAAATATGCCCACGTTTGGAATCAATCTAAACTTCATTTCTCAAAAAAATACCCAAATTGATATGGCTTCAAACATGTTTTATACGAGAGATTCGCAGAAGCTGTCATTTCTGTCAAAGTTTGAGCTAATCGAACAGCGAGAGCTGTCAAAGCGTGAGCCAAATGAACATGCGTTATTTTTGTTTCAAACTTTTTCTTAAGAATGAAATATAAATATTTTTTTTTTTTTTTTGTTTATGCGATATTTAGTTATTGATTTTTTTTTTCTGTAGTTTGTAAATGAAGCTCAAAGACCTATAGCGAAACAAAATACATATTTAGCAATATGGAAGTCATGTCCGTGTAACAATATTGTTGTCGACACTGAGCAACCTAAGCACTGCTGATCTGTTGCCAAATCATTTCATTTTACTTCCTCTAATCTCTCATATAAAGAATCCCCCAGTAGTACACCAAGAACACCAAGCACTTTACTTAAACACAAGATTTTTATAATTCTGAAGCATTTTTAGTGATATTTACATCAAATTGTTCATAACAAATATCAAAACCAAAGTTTTTGCTTATCGTTAATGGATTCCGTAAGGGAAATTTTTGTAAAAACAAAACAAATGATCCATCCATGCATTAACAGATATATGAAATATGCTTCAGCGAAGTGAAAATGTATTGTAAATATTTGGCTTTGAAATAAGGCCCTAATTGCTTAAAAATACTAGCTTCTCTGAACATCTGGTACTACTTTTGATGTATACGTCTAGTCTTCCACCGAGCATTGTCCTAAGCACAACAGAATTTAAATAACACGGGAAACATCATTCACAAGAGTTCAAGATTGACAAAATCTTCAACAACTTCATGCAAATCCATAACAAGTTTCAACATCACTAGGACTCCCACTCTTTATAACTGCCACCATGTACTTCGTTTTTATAGAGTTCATCGTCAATGATTTCATTTTGACATTAATTTCTGGCAGCGTAGTGGAACAGGCTTCTGCTATCTAAAAGAGTGACAAATAGGATAAGCTTGTAATGCAAATTACTCTACCCAAGCGTATATGGTTGCATGTAGAGAAAGTAGCAGGTTAAGCTGCGTTGGAGCAGAGGCAGTGCTTGATGGGGATGTATAGTTAAAGTTGTTGAAGAGCTTTGGAACACTTGTGACGCGTGATTTTTAACCAGCTTAGGTACCCGCTTAGGTCTGACTTCATCAATCCTCTCTTTCGTTAATAACTTTGCCAATAAATCTTTTCTATCTAACGATATCGCGATTTTGTATCGTACAACACTGAAAAGTGTTTCTAAAAGTAAATAAGTCTTTAATAATAACGCGAGGAGAGCAATGATGAAGATACAATAAGGATTAAAGTATGCTCAAATGATATCATTGTCGATTATCCCTGCATCAGATGCTGATCCTTAGCTCTCTAAATACATTTATTTAAGGTCAGGAGCGAAGACTACACAGCGCAACAAAAATAACATTTTTGCTTGTCACAAGGATCAAATTATGTGTCTCTAGTAGATTTGGGGTTGCTGAATCTGATGCCGTTCTCAGAAATTTTCCAGCGTGACGTATTTTTAGCTACAGGTCGCCAAAGTTGTATAAAACATTGGTTTTATTGATGTTTACCTAAATTTTGAAGTATATTTTATCAAACTTTTTTGTGATTTTATCCACCAAGTATGCAAAGGAGGACTTAAACTTTTGTTTTGGATATATGTTGGTTGAAATTACACGATTAAATTTACATTAAACCGATTTTTCCAACATGCTTGCAGTCTCCATACAAAATTATTCGTTTCTGTTATATGGCAAAATACAATACTTTTCTAAACCATCAAAAAATAACCTTTTCGCATCAAAAGTATTATAAACTTTAATGATAAGTATTATTATAGACGTAAAGTTTGAATTCTGTGGCAAATTAAGCAAATTAATTGCCTTACAAGCTGGCAAACTTGCATGCAAGTTGGCTGAAATAGTCAATTTTTGCATTTTCAACAATCAATATCTCAAAAACTAGACGTGCCACGATATTTCTATAAATGGCAATGGATTCAGCAACCCTTAATTAAGTAAATAGAGGTATTTTGATGCTGGAGACAAAAACGTGTTCCGCAGTGCTATTGAGCGAATAAAAACGGCATACATCAGTGAGCTTGTCATTAAGTGTGAATGTCGGAAGACAAAATTGCAACAATCAGGTGGAGGCGGGCAGATGATGCCGTGGAAGTAGGCTTGCCATAAGCCAACCAGATAAAAACGGAACAAATGAAAAACAAATACGGGACAATTTTAAAAGAAGTTGATAACGCGATTATGCTACTTTTACCCGAATGACCCGTTTCCTCGAAAAGTGATGCAATTTAAAAAAAAGTGCAAGAATAGTCTTCAGTGAGATGGTACTGATCTAGAAAGTCCGATAAATAAGATGGAGATATTTGATCATTCTTGACTAAATACATAATAGTCAAATATACGTCTTGTCACTACCTTGAAATGTAAGAGGTAATGACAATTATGAGTGCTGAATCTTTTTGGGGAACTGAAGTACTCCTAGAAACGGGGTATTTTGGGAACTGGCATTCTTGGCAGAACGACTTTTCGGGGAACTGAAATTCGGGGAAAAGTAGCAGATCCAGATTGTGCAATCCTAAGCTACATTTCTGTATGATTTAACCCGTATAGGCCTGAGTGAAAGAAAAATAACTATAAATCTCACCGCTCAGCGAATACTTAGAGGATTTAAATAATTTTTTGTCTGTATACTGGCACACATATCTAGTTTCTAAAAATGACCAAAGGATCTCGGGAATGTTCCTGTGGCCGGAGTTAAATATTCAGGTGGGTTACTGGGTCAGATCGGCTGAAAAGGTTGCTCTACTTTTGTGCCCCTGGAGGTAGGCAAATTTCAAATCACAGATAATTTCCGGAATCGGCTAGTGACCCACCGGAATATCTCCGACCACGTGAACATTCCCGAGATCCTTTGTCCACTTTTAGAAACTAGATATGTGTGCCAGTATACTGACTAAACATTATTTGTATCCGTTAGGTATTCGCTGAGCGGTGAGGGTTTAAGTATTGTTGCTTTCACTCAGGCCTATAGCGGTTAATAAAAAATCACATCTAGGGGGGTCTGTAGCCTTGAGGTTACGCTTCCGCTTCATATGCGGAAGGTCATGGGTTCAATTCCCAGCCCCTCCACAAAAAAAACCGTCCAGCCACCAGAAGACGTCTCACGGAGGATCGTGCTTTGGGGAGCACATCCATCCTCCGTCAGTATCAGATGGTGACTGAGACAAACTGACCCTCTTCGCAGGCAGCTAGCCTCACTAACAGCAGAGCTCTCTCCTACCTGCTCAGTGTGAGAGTAAAAGAGTAGGAGAGAGTGAAAAGCAGATGTAAATATAGATAAGATAAAAATTGATCTGTATCGGTAAAGAAGCTACAGATCAAATGATTCCGGCACAGTAGTGGCCACGAGCACGGAGTGCCTTAAAAAAAAAAAATGTCTTTAGAGATAACCTCAGAAATTTCATTTAAAAAAAAAAAAAAAATCACATCAGAACATAGAAGCTCATTCGGGTGAATTCAGAGAAGTAGCGTTCTTTAGCAACTTTCCTCCGAAAAAAAAACGTCATACCTTTCAATTGTTGATGCTTGGTTAGCATGATTTACCTTTAGAAAGAAATTGGACGAAAATGTTTCTAATACTTTATTGCTTTATCGTAAACCTTACTTTTTAAACAGTTAATCCAATCAATTGCGTATCAGAAGTAAACACATAGTTGTTCTTTACAAAGTTTTACAAAGTTTGTTAGATTGATTGATTAGAAGATTTTTTTTAAATATGTATTTATTTGAATAGAGCACAAGCATGATACCCCGTTATTACAAGAACAGCTGTATTTGCACAGGGAACCAAGAGACGCTACTCCAGATCAGTAGCCTGCATTCACTGGGCACATGAAAAGATTCCAATAGAATATTCATAGAAGTTTCACAAATTATTGATTTGTTGGCAAAATAAGATAAAACTGATGAAATGAAGTAGTTCTTGTCACAATGCACTTTGAAAAATTTAGTGTAAAGCCTGTCCACGATAAATTTCGGACACGGATGGCGGGTGTACCACAGAAAGTTCGAGAATTTTACAGAAAGAAGGATTAACATCCTTGTCAACTGTTTATTTTGTAGATATAACTCTTTTATTCTGAAATAAACAATTGTTTTTGTTGAATTATGAGTAACTTTTTTTTGCTGCCATTATTTGGGTGTCCGAAATTTAACGTGGACAGGCTTTATGTAGTCAAAATCATGCAAATTCTGTTCAGTAATGATATTTTTCAACACTCTTAGTAGAAACGTCAAAAATTCACACTTTTCAGCCTTGAGCCTTGAGATTTTAAGGAAATTTTGAATTTAATTGTGTTTCAGTCGAAACACAAATGCACGGTGAATGGACCCTATTTAATATGTATGATTCCTATTACCGTGCATAAGTGTAAAAGGGGGTAAATTATTGGGTTCTGTTTGGTTTACTGTTATGTCATGATTAAACTGCTTCATATTTAGCATTCAAGCGAATATGAAGTGATTTGGACAATACAGTTAAGCCTACTTTGACGATTTTAATGGAAAACAATGATTTAGCAATTTTTTTCTACATTTCTCTACTATGGACTTTATTATACTATGGATTTTTTGTAAATTGCGATTCGAATACCCTTGAAAAATGAGTGTACACACTACTAGCAGCATAATTGCTTCACCAATGGTGTGTTTTTTTTTCAATATACGAAAAAAAAAACATGATGAAATCTTGACGCACGATAAATGGTTCCATTGAACGGTACGAGGCGACCTTAACATATTTATAAACACATTTTTTGAGTAAATTTTTGTAATGTATTACTAATTTTAGTTTTTTCCTTGAATTATAATATAATTGCACGCTTCATAGTGGTACTTATTCTAGTTCACTTTAATTTGTTTGGTAAAATTATATGATTTTTTAAAGTGTAGATTTTTTTTAAATGCACGGTGAATGGTACCTTGACGGTATAACAAACAATAACGGCGCCGGCTGCGTCCGAATGCGGGTCAATTTGGGAAAGGAAGGGAAATGTTGGTTTGCTTACTTGCTTTATGGAAGACAAGGAGTCCTCTGCAATTCTACAAGAAAACACTGGGAGTTTGAATATGGGAAATGATTCATTTTGGTAAACGATAAAGATATAATTTGAAACGAATACGTGCGTGTATACACGAATGACCGATACCGATGGTGCGGTTACTACGCGAACCGCATAATTGTTTTTTTTTTTTTTTTCATCGCGCAACACGAACCGTACACAATTGATCCGGATTCCGTCGCATGCCCACAAAAAGGAGCATGTAATAGATTCAACGGACTAAACACTACTCTATGTATTAAATCAAATTGAATATCAAACAAGATTGGTTTTTTTCTCAATGTAAGCACTTTTGGTTTATTTGAAAGGTTTAACCTTCCGCGGATGTTAAGAAAAACAACTTAATAAGATACTGGGGTCATTATGACCCAGAAATGTATACCCCTATAAGTCAGCGAAATATCAACCGAATAATGAAATTTATGCCGCATTCGAAAGATATACTCCTCAAGATTCTGTACACTACCTGGAATACCGGTTCCGGATCCAGTGGCCACTGGGAATCGGCTACGAAGGGGTCCATGTTGGCCAAGTGGAATTCCAGTACACTCAGTCCAGAAATCTGCAGTCATCACCAAATTGTATAAGATGCAGGCCATATAGGAATATACTGTCTTCAGCAAACTTGCTTCGGGGACCAAGAACTTCCACATGGGATACAATTTAGTTCAGAACTTGACCACTGCGTGGCGCTAGCGTCGATATGAACTTCCGGTAGGGGCTAATTATGCGATAACACGAGATTGCGAACACATAGAAGGATGCTGTCTTCGGCAAAGTTGCTCAGAAGGATAAGCACTTCCACATAAGATACAATTTAGTTCAGAACTTGACCACTGCGTGGCGCTAGCGTCGATATGAACTTCCGGTAGGGGCTAATTATGCGATAACACGAGATTGCGAACACATAGAAGGATGCTGTCTTCGGCAAAGTTGCTCAGAAGGATAAGCACTTCCACATGGGATACAATTTAGTTCAGAACTCGACCACCGCGTGGCGCTAGTGTCGATATGAACTTCCGGTAGGTGCTAATTATGCGATAACTCGAGATTGCGAGCACATAGAAAGATGCAGTCTTCGGCAAAGTTGCTCAGGAGGATAAAGACTTCCACATAAGATACAACTTAGTTTAAAACTCGACCACCGCGTGGCGCTAGCGTCGATATGAACTTCCGGTAAGGGCTAATTATGCGATAACACGAGATTGCGAACACATAGAAGGATGCTGTCTTCGGCAAAGTTGCTCAGAAGGATAAGCACTTCCACATAAGATACAATTTAGTTCAGAACTCGACCACTGCGTGGCGCTAGCGTCGATATGAACTTCCGGTAAGGGCTAATTATGCGATAACTCGAGATTGCGAGCACATAGAAAGATGCAGTCTTCGGCAAAGTTGTTCAGGAGGATAAGGACTTCCACATAAGATACAACTTAGTTTAAAACTCGACCACCGCGTGGCGCTAGCGTCGATATGAACTTCCGGTAAGGGCTAATTATGCGATAACACGAGATTGCGAACACATAGAAGGATGCTGTCTTCGGCAAAGTTGCTCAGAAGGATAAGCACTTCCACATAAGATACAATTTAGTTCAGAACTTGACCACTGCGTGGCGCTAGCGTCGTTATAAACTTCCGGTAAGGGCTAATTATGCGATAACACGAGATTGCGAACACATAGAAGGATGCTGTCTTCGGCAAAGTTGCTCAGAAGGATAAGCACTTCCACATAATATACAATTTAGTTCAGAACTTGACCACTGCGTGGCGCTAGCGTCGATATGAACTTCCGGTAAGGGCTAATTATGCGATAACTCGAGATTGCGAGCACATAGAAAGATGCAGTCTTCGGCAAAGTTGCTCAGGAGGATAAAGACTTCCACATAAGATACAACTTAGTTTAAAACTCGACCACCGCGTGGCGCTAGCGTCGATATGAACTTCCGGTAAGGGCTAATTATGCGATAACACGAGATTGCGAACACATAGAAGGATGCTGTCTTCGGCAAAGTTGCTCAGAAGGATAAGCACTTCCACATAAGATACAATTTAGTTCAGAACTTGACCACTGCGTGGCGCTAGCGTCGATATGAACTTCCGGTAGGGGCTAATTATGCGATAACACGAGATTGCGAACACATAGAAGGATGCTGTCTTCGGCAAAGTTGCTCAGAAGGATAAGCACTTCCACATAAGATACAATTTAGTTCAGAACTCGACCACTGCGTGGCGCTAGCGTCGATATGAACTTCCGGTAAGGGCTAATTATGCGATAACTCGAGATTGCGAGCACATAGAAAGATGCAGTCTTCGGCAAAGTTGTTCAGGAGGATAAGGACTTCCACATAAGATACAACTTAGTTTAAAACTCGACCACTGCGTGGCGCTAGCGTCGATATGAACTTCCGGTAAGGGCTAATTATGCGATAACTCGAGATTGCGAGCACATAGAAAGATGCAGTCTTCGGCAAAGTTGCTCAGGAGGATAAAGACTTCCACATAAGATACAACTTAGTTTAAAACTCGACCACTGCGTGGCGCTAGCGTCGATATGAACTTCCGGTAGGGGCTAATTATGCGATAACACGAGATTGCGAACACATAGAAGGATGCTGTCTTCGGCAAAGTTGCTCAGAAGGATAAGCACTTCCACATAAGATACAATTTAGTTCAGAACTCGACCACTGCGTGGCGCTAGCGTCGATATGAACTTCCGGTAAGGGCTAATTATGCGATAACTCGAGATTGCGAGCACATAGAAAGATGCAGTCTTCGGCAAAGTTGCTCAGGAGGATAAAGACTTCCACATAAGATACAACTTAGTTTAAAACTCGACCACCGCGTGGCGCTAGCGTCGATATGAACTTCCGGTAAGGGCTAATTATGCGATAACACGAGATTGCGAACACATAGAAGGATGCTGTCTTCGGCAAAGTTGCTCAGAAGGATAAGCACTTCCACATAAGATACAATTTAGTTCAGAACTTGACCACTGCGTGGCGCTAGCGTCGATATGAACTTCCGGTAGGGGCTAATTATGCGATAACACGAGATTGCGAACACATAGAAGGATGCTGTCTTCGGCAAAGTTGCTCAGAAGGATAAGCACTTCCACATAAGATACAATTTAGTTCAGAACTTGACCACTGCGTGGCGCTAGCGTCGTTATAAACTTCCGGTAAGGGCTAATTATGCGATAACACGAGATTGCGAACACATAGAAGGATGCTGTCTTCGGCAAAGTTGCTCAGAAGGATAAGCACTTCCACATGGGATACAATTTAGTTCAGAACTCGACCACCGCGTGGCGCTAGTGTCGATATGAACTTCCGGTAGGTGCTAATTATGCGATAACTCGAGATTGCGAGCACATAGAAAGATGCAGTCTTCGGCAAAGTTGCTCAGGAGGATAAAGACTTCCACATAAGATACAACTTAGTTTAAAACTCGACCACCGCGTGGCGCTAGCGTCGATATGAACTTCCGGTAAGGGCTAATTATGCGATAACACGAGATTGCGAACACATAGAAGGATGCTGTCTTCGGCAAAGTTGCTCAGAAGGATAAGCACTTCCACATAAGATACAATTTAGTTCAGAACTCGACCACTGCGTGGCGCTAGCGTCGATATGAACTTCCGGTAGGGGCTAATTATGCGATAACACGAGATTGCGAACACATAGAAGGATGCTGTCTTCGGCAAAGTTGCTCAGAAGGATAAGCACTTCCACATAAGATACAATTTAGTTCAGAACTCGACCACTGCGTGGCGCTAGCGTCGATATGAACT